>NC_058083.1:507902254-508230392 GCF_014858855.1 Bufo gargarizans
ACTATTGAGTAGATAAAGTAGAACAGTACGTACATCTTTGAAATTATGAGAATTGCCAGATTGGGTTACCCAAATTGCTTGTTGGCCATGGTATAATTTTCTATTAAACTGGCCTTGCATGGATAGCGCCCATCATTTGTGTTGGTGTCCCTGTGATGTTGGACCTTCACAGATTTGACAGCATTAATGCAATTACTGAGGAAAACTATTAGACCTGAAAAATTCCTCGTTGGATTGCTAGATAACCCCCTGGAAGTTGTGTCACAGGTGTTACCATAGCCATGGCAGAAATAATAGGAGACTTTGCTTTAAAATTGGGCATGGATTGCCACGGAAGGACTGGTGAGAACAGGTGGCGACACTGACATGATGAGTCCCTGTAATGGGATTTAATCTGTCACTTTCACGGATCACAGGAACAAATGCTCTGGAACAAAAGGGTTTTAACACGGCGGATAAAAGCTGTGGGTATATGGGAGTTACTATCAGGAAAAAGACTTTAGAGGAAATCCTGCGGCTTTTCACCTCCAAATTGGTATAATAATAGCGTTTGATAAGATGATACTAGGATTTGTGAAGTCAGATGGGTCCTTCAAATAAAAGCTCAGCATACAGTAACAAAATAGAAAGAGGCGCTAAAATATTCTCATCGCAGCTGTCCAGGTCCGGGTCACGGTGGACTTTCCCCGAAGCGAAAATAGAGAAATTCTTACTTAGAAAAAAATATTCACATGTGAGAGATCCAAGGCGTATCCTTGAAGGTCTCATTCACATAGGGCAGTTGACGTGCAGTTTTTGATACATTCACATTTCTCTCACACAAAAAATGCTGGTGCTTGGGTACAAGGTAAGTACAACCAGTGTGAGGGGCCCGGCATGTCTGGTAGACTAGTGCAGGGATAACTTCTTCACAGAGCCTCTACATGATAGCAGACATGGCTTTTGGGAATTAACCCCTGCATTTAGAAATTTAGTGACCAGCATTTGTTTTCATCTCTTCATTATCGCCTTACAAAAGCTATAACTTTTTAATTTTTCTGTCTATTAGCCATATGAGGCTTGTTTTTTGTGGGACAAGTTTTGATTTTTAATGGCACCATTTTGGGGTACACATAACTTACTGATAAGTTTTAGTAACTCTTTCTGGGTACATGGGAAAAACAGCAATACTGACATTGAGTTTTTTACGTTCTAAATTTTGTGGTGTTCATTTTTTTGCCCATTTTATTCTCTGGGCAGTACGATTACAGTTATACCGATCCATTTTTTTTTTACATTTTACTACTTTTGCACAAATGCAACCTTTTTAAAAAAAATGTAAATCATTTTTGAATCGCTGCATCCCAAGACTCATAACTTCTAGTTTCTTTGTAAATTTTGTTTTTATTAGTTTAAAACAAGACAAATAAAACTTTTATTAACAGTGCACAAGGCTGAATTGTTTCTTTCTCCGTTGCTGTGTGAGCGCTTTATTTTTGCAAGATGATTTGTACTTTCATTGATATCCTTTTGACTGTTTGTTATTTCATTTTTTATTTTATTTTTTGCAACATATAGAAATAAGAATTCTGGTATTGTATTTTTTTTACGGCGTTCACCATAGGGATAGATTGCATATAATGTGTATGCAGGTCGGTTTTGGGCAGGAATACCAGATATGTAGAGAGGAATTTTAGCAATTTTTTTCCATTGGAAAACTTGTTTAATTTAAAAAAAGTGTGGTTTTTTTATTTACTAAAACTTATTTTTTTTTACATTTTTTTAATTATTTGCTAGTCCCACAAGGAAGAGGGAAAAATGGGACATTGTTGCTGGTGCTTTATGACCTTAAAGGAGTTCTCTGAGACCAGGAAGCCCCATTTATAGGCTAGGCAGGGTTCAAAAAGTTATAGGGTTCTCCGAGCTACAGATATTGATGACCTAACTTTATCCTCCAGCCCATACACTGTATAGTTTCCAGTGCTGTGGCACCCCAAAACCCTGTTTATGGGGAAGTTGGTTGTTCGACTCCCATCAATCCGATATTGATGACCTATCCAGCGTCAAGGTCTTTTCTTCTCTGCTTCTTCCGGGCCCCTCTGTAGTGAATGGGATGTAAGGTCAGATTCTAAAGGAATCCTGGTCGGAAGACACAGAGGCATGGAGCTGGGATGAAGCTTTGGCCCATTTGTTTCACTATTCAGTTGGGGGTCACCAGTGTCACACCTACATCGATCAGGAGGGAAGGATGAGGGTCCGTCCATGTCATTGGTGCTGAAGGACCTCAATATCTCTAATTCACTGGTTCCATTGCAATGAATGGAGATTCCACCATCAGACTCTGAGATCCAAAGTTATCCAAATAGGACGTCGAAGAGTCGAGAGCTGAGATAATGCTTTGGATCGATGGTAGTCACCAGCTACAGACCACCACCGATGAAGCAACAAGGAAGAGGCTCTGTTTATATTGTTGGTACTGTAGGATCTTCACAATTGTAAAGCCTGTGGCACCAATCACAATTAAACCCAATAATTCAGAGAACTCAAGACCCCTGTTCTCATGATCATGGGGGCCCAGAGGTTTTAGCCTCTCGATCAGATCTTATCCCCTATCCTGTGGCTATGAGGTCCATTTATATCAAGACAGCTCTTTAAGCATATGCACAGTGTGGCTTTCACTGGCTAATGAGAGTGCATATGATTGATGGTGGGATTTATTGTCTATTCCACTTAATCGTGTTGTTTTTTGGATTTTTATAAGTGCCTTTTAATAATGAGGTCTTAGTAGTGGTTTTTATTAATTGAATGCCCTTAAAGTATTAAAAAAACCAAGTCATTGTATCTGTAATTAGAAATGAACAATCATCCTGGATACGCTGAGGATTTTAGGGTCCAAATGGTTCTGTGCTGAGGAACATTTTATGACTGTTCCATATTAAACAGACACTGTAAATAGCATCGCTTGGAAACATCCTCATCTCTTCTGTAACATGAAACGGCAAGAGATGAGCTGGAAAAAAAAAAATCACATACAGATCTAAATATTCAGCGGCTTATTAAGATTATGGACTCATAATGTTCCTGAAATCGAGCCACTGAAGGTAAAGGAAGACAGGGTGTAACTAGAAAAGGCTGAGCAATGTAGCAAATTTTTTATTGTTTACCACCCCCCTCCCCCAGCAACTTGCCCCCCCCCCTTTGCGGCTCATAAAAACAGCCTATGCTTGCCATAGAATCCCCCCACCCACTCAGTAGTTATGCCTCCATAGTGCCCCTACACAGTAGTTATGCCCCCATAGTGCCCGACCCCACAAGTAGTTATGCCCCATAGTGCCCCCATGCATTAGTTATGCCTCCATAGTGCCCCCACACAGTAGTTATGCCCTCCATAGTGCACCCCACAGTAGTTATGGCCCTTTAGTGACCCCACACAGTAGTGCCCTCCCTTACTGCATCCACAGTAGTTATGCCTCCATAGTGCCCCTACACAGTAATTCTGCCCCTTTAGTGACCCCACACACAGTAGTGCTCTCCCTAACTGACGCCACACAGTAGTTATGCCCTCATAGTGCCCCTACACAGTAGTTATGCCCCCATAGTGCCCGACCCCACAAGTAGTTATGCCACCATAGTGCCCCCATGCATTAGTTATGCCTCCATAGTGCCCACACACAGTATTATGCCCTCCATAGTGCACCCACACAGTAGTTATGCCCCTTTAGTGACCCCACACAGTAGTGCCCTCCCTTACTGCATCCACACAGTAGTTATGCCTCCATAGTGCCCCTACACAGTAATTATGCCCCTTTAGTGACCCCACACACAGTAGTGCTCTCCCTAACTGATGCCACACAGTAGTTATGCCCTCATAGTGTCCCACACACAGTAGTTATGCCTTTATAGTGCCCCTATACATTAGTTATGCCTCCATAGTGGCCACACACAATAGTTATGCCTCCTTAGTGCCCGACACAGTAGTTATGCCCTTACAGTGCCCCTACACATTAGTTATGCCTCCATAGTGGCCGCATACAATAGTTATGTCTCCCTATGCCCCACAGTAGCCATGTCTCCATAGTGCCCCAGCACAGTAGTTATGCCCCCTTAGTGCCCCTACTAGCTATGTCCCCCACAGTAGGGCTCTAGCTTAGTGCCCACCTTATATTGTAGTGTCCCACTAGGTAAATGTGGGCACTACATTTTAATGTATATTGCTGTGTTCTTATTGTATTTTTCCCTGTTATGTGGTGTCAGGCCTGTTAGGTGTAGTTCCTCCTCCTAGACAGTAGAGGGAGCTAGGGAACCCCTAATATAAATAGTGTAGGTCCGTGCAGGGAAGGGGTAGTGTAGAGTCAGGAGTCTGTGTAGAGCCAGAAGAGAGTGTGCACTTTAGCCAGAGAGGAGCTGAAGGCCACCTCCTGACATGCAGCTAGATAGCCCAGGCTTCTAGTTGCCACCATGGAGAAAAAGTTACCTCCTGAGAAACCTGAAGTTCCTATAACCAGTGCAGGCAGAGCAAAAGTGTTTCCAGCCAACCTGAGGGCTGAAGGGCAGAAGGATATATTGAAAGCAAGGAGATATATACCTGAGGAAGTTTCCCCTAACCAAGGATAAAGCCAGCAATAGGGCCATACGGGCCTTGGGATAAAGACAGACAGGATTCTGAGGAAAAGTGGCAGCCTGATCTGTAAGTGTTGAACCCTCTGAGTATCTTGCAAGAACATTGTACCTGCCATTTGTATAAGACTGCTGCTGACATATGGAACTTTGCCAAAAGACTGTAAATAGTTAACTGTTTCCAGTAAAAGGAAGTTTTGGTTCACCCACAACATCGTGTTCCTCAATTATTCCTACCATAAATCGTTGTGCCACCGTTACCGGCACTGGCGTCACAATTTAAAGGGATCTTGCCACCGGCACCTTAAAAACACCTGCAACATCCAGGGCACCTCATTTTACCATCAGGCCTGGTCCATATACACAGAGAGTGCCCCAGAGGTCCCCTGTGCCAGCCTCTCCATCACTGCTGTACGTCTGCCCAGGGTATACAAAAGACTGTGAGTACTACAACCACCCTCGGTTAGTAACTACGCCTGTGACCTCACTATTCGCCTCACCCTGCAGGGCGGCGTACTGCAATATTATATGAGCACATCTCTCCCTCCCCAGCAGTGTGATGCAGTGGCATCATTGCGCCTGCTGAGTAGGTGAGTGGAGAAGCCAAGGAATAATCCTCAGCCCCTGAGCTATTCTACTCAGCAGGCACAATGCTATCTCTGAATCCGCTCGGAAGAACATGGCTACGAAATGGGGCCTCACTCATTGTGTGTGTGTACAGGCAGAGGCAGAAAATTGATTTGGCACCCCCTGTGACAATTTCTCAATCCAACCACTGCCCTCCAGCTGTAAAAGGGGTTATCCGGGAAATTGTAAAGATTGGCCTATCCTTTGGATAGGTCATCATTATCAGATTGACAGGGTCCTGGGTCCCGACACCCCTCGCCGATAGGCCGTTCCAGGAAGCCACCACTCTCACCGACATCTCTCCAAGCACAGCACCATACATCGTGTAGTGGTTGTGCTTGGTATTGCAGCTCAGTCATTTATTCTGCATTTTTTTGTCACGTCACCTCCCAAAATCAAAAAAGCCATCAAAAAGTTGTACATACTCCAAAATGGTATCAATAAAAACTGCAGATCGCACGCAAAAAAAAAAGTCACTACATAGCTCCATAACCTTAACCATAAAAGTTACAGGGGTCAGAATATGGCTATTAAAAGAAAAAAGGGAGTGCTGTAAAAATAAAACCCATAAATGGTATTAAAAAGTAAAAACTTCATACGGCTATGTGAACAGAAAACAAAAAAAGTGATGGCTCTGGGAAGGCAGAGAGTGAAAAACAAAAACGCTAAAACTGAAAATTGCAGGGTTTTAAAGGGTTTTTGCAACTACATTTAATTTCTGCAAAATTCTAATTAATATGGTGCAATAGATAGAGAAGACTGGAATCACGCTTTCTCTGCTTTCACCCTCTCTGTCCTCAGAGCGGTGCCAGTTTGGCAGATGCTGCTTGACAACCACATAAAATAGACTGTAATTGTTAGGGCTGCTCCTAGAAACCAGTGTCTCGAATCATTCAGCTGTTCAGCTCGGCGGTGAATCGGCACTGTGCTGCCAGCAGAGAAGGTTAGGGTCCATTCACGCGTCCGCAAGTGTTTTGCGATCCGCAAATTGCGTATCCGCAAAACACGGACAACGACCATGTGCGTTCCGCATTTTGCGGACCGCACATGGCCGGCACTATGATAGAAATGCCTTTTCTTGTCCGTGACTGTGGACTAGAATAGGACATGTTCTATTTTTTTGCAGGGCCACAGAACGGAAGTGCAGATGCGGACAGCACAGAGTGTGCTGTCTGCATCTTTTGCGGCCCTACTGAAAAGGAATGGGTCCGCACCGGTTCTGCAAAATTTTGCGGACGTGTGAATGGACCCTTAGGCTGAATTCACACGTCCGTGGAACACGGTCCGTGTGATACCGGCCTGGATTTCTTCTGAGTGCAGAGGCGCACGGCGTCATTTGTTGCTACGACGCCGTGCGCTTCCTGCTGCCGCCGCAGTACAGTAATACACTGGTATGATCTATACCAGTGTATTACTGTACTGCGGCAGCAGCAGGAAGCGCACGGGGTCAAAGCAACAGAAGAAATCCAGGCCGGTATCACACGGACCGTGTTCCAAGGACTGTGTGAATGCAGCCTTAAACTGAGGAGCTTGGCCCTAAAAGGTGCAGCAGGGCCCTGGAGCCCCATGGGGATTACATAAGAAGAAATCAGTATTATAAGGGTTAGGTGGGACTTGGTTTGAACTGTAAGGGCTCATTTACATGGCGTATTTTGCTGCCGGAATTTTGGTGCAGGCTCCAATGGCGACCAACTGGTGCCTCTCACATTAATTATGCCAGATGTGGGGACTCGCTCTGGTAGACAGGATTAGCGGACGCAGTATAGAGGCAACAAGTTCTTTGGCTCAACAGTTCAATGTTTATTCACACTTTCGGCAAGTCATATTCAAACAAAAAGTCACCTTGCGGTGTTGGTGGTAATTCACACCATGCAGCAATTCTGCCTCAATGAGTCCTTGCTAATAGCAGCACCAATCTGTTCTTACGCCAAACAGGTAGCAAGCCTTCATCCAGACACGAGGCTCCCAGATCCTAACACAGAGACATGGCTTCTGAGCCCAGCTGCCTATTTAAGGACAGCCAGGTGCAGCCAAAACCCAGACCGGCATTTAAAATCCGGTCCGGAATTTGACATAACCTGGCTGTAAATCAGCCAGCAGCACATAGTGGGAGGAAAATACCTGTTTTCCAAGACCAAACCTCTCACTGTGTCACACAGATTATGTGCCTCCTCACAGTAGTTATGCCCATATATGTGCCCCCTCACAGAGGTCGTGCCAGATATGTGCCCCTCACAGTAATTATGCCCAGATATGTGCCCCTCACAATAGTTTATGCCCATATATGTGCCCCCTTCATAGCAGTTATGACCAGATATGTGCCCCTCATAGTAATTATGCCAGATATGTGCCCCCTCACAGTAGTTATGCCAAATATGTGCCCCCTCACAGTAGTTATGCCAGGTATGTGCCCCATTCACAGCAGTTAGACCAGATATGTGCCCCCTTACAGTAGTTATGCCCAGATATGTGCCATTCACAGTAGCTATGCCCAGATATGTGCCCTCTCACAGTAGTTATGTCAGACATGTGTCCCCTCCAGTAATCATGTCAGATATGTGCCCCCATCACAGTAGTCATGGCCGATATATGCCCCTCAAAGTAGTTATGCTATATATGTGCCCCTCACAGTAGTTAGGCCCAGATATGTGTTCACTCACAGTAGCTATTCCACGATATATGCCCCCTCACAGTAGTTATGCCAGATATCTGCCCCTCACAATAGTTATGCCAGATATATGCCCTGTCACAGTAATTATGCCAGATATGTGCCCCATTCACAGCAGTTATGGCCAGATATGTGCCCCTCACAGTAGTTATGCCCAGATATGTGCCCACTAACAGTAGCTAGGCCCAGATATGTGACCCTCACAGTAGTTATGCCCAGATATGTGCCCCTCACAGTCGGAAATGTTCTTGCTGTCTCTCCATGTCTGATCAGTAGGAGAAACTGAGGGGGTCATTTATTATCCTGAAATACACTAGGCATATTTCAGGCACAGATTTCTGTGCAACTGTTAAGCTACTTTCACACTAGCGTTCGTCGGTCCGCTCGTGAGCTCCGTTTGAAGGGGCTCACGAGCGGACCCGAACGCAGCCGTCCAGCCCTGATGCAGTCTGAATGGAGCGGATCCGCTCAGACTGCATCAGTCTGGTGGCGTTCAGCCTCCGCTCCGCTCGCCTCCGCACGGACAGGCGGACAGCTGAACGCTGCTTGTAGCGTTCGGGTGTCCGCCTGGCCGTGCGGAGGCGTGCGGATCCGTCCAGACTTACAATGTAAGTCAATGGGGACGGATCCGTTTGAAGATGCCACAATATGGCTCAATCTTCAGGCGGATCCGTCCCCCATTGACTTTACATTGAAAGTCTGGACGGATCCGTACGAGGCTATTTTCACACTTAGCTGTTATATGCTAAAATAATGCAGACGGATCCGTTCTGAACGGAGCCTCCGTCTGCATTATTATGATCGGATCCGTTCAGAACGGATCCGATCGAACGCTAGTGTGAAAGTAGCCTTAGTTGGGCTGTAATCCGCAACTTCTACCCGCTCATGGCAGGTCTAATAAACGTTGGTGTGGCATGGGTGGGGAAGGGCCGGCACGGCCTGCCTCATTCGTCATTTTCAAGGAAGCTGTTTTACTTTAGACTGGTGCTGGATGTACCGAAGTTATAGAGAGGCCGGCGCCTCTTCATAACTTCAGCGGATCCACCACCAGATATAGGGTTGGGCTTCTACAACGCCAGTCTTAATAAATGACTCCCTGAGTGTCTGGGAAACAATTCTAACCCATTAACACGACCATATTTTGTTATTTATGTATTTTGTGATCTGCAAATTACGGATGACGTCCATGTGCCATCTGCATTTTTTTTGTACACCCATTAACTGGTCTGCATGTTGCAAACCAGTATAGGACATATCACATTTTCAATCCTTTGCGAAACAGACATATGGATGCAGAGAGCAAATTACTTCTATGTACTTTCTTTGTATGTATGTCTGTTCTGCACAAGACAGAAAATGTGACATGTCCTATGCTTCTCTACAAAATGCTGACTGCAGACCCATTAAAGTCAATGGGTCTGCAAAAATATGCGGATCGCACATGGACTGCATCCATGTCTTGCCAATCCACAGACCGCAAAATACATTTGTAGCAACCCAGAGTGGCGTTACCACACCTGCACCCTGCTACTATCTCTAAGGGTCTAACCTGTCGCAATTTGGCATCACGAACAGGATCTATTTTTGCGCCTTGAAGGCCCCCTCTATCTGTAAAACCCCCTACAAGAGACTTCATAGCATCTACTTACTGCTGGAGAGTGTGAATCTGCATCAGTTGCAGCACTGTGGCAAAACAGGGGTTAATCGGTCATCTTGGATTTGGGCATCATGTGTTGAGAAGAAGACGTCCACCAAGCAGATGGGAGGGAACCGCATCTGCGCTGCCTTCCTGTGACGTGCCTGTGGGCGGAAGCTGTATGAGTAATACACACAGTATTACTCATACAGCCAATGCATTCCAATACAGAAGTACAGTATTGGAATGCATTGTAAAAGGGATTAGACGCCAAAAAGTTGAAGTCCCAAAGTGGGACAAAAAATAAAGTAAAAAAAGTTTTAAAAAAATAACATTTTCCCCCCCAAAAATTAAAAGTTTCAAGTAAAAATAAACAAAAACGTCATTTTCCCCAAATAAAGTTAAAAAAGTAGACATATTAGGTATCGCCACGTCCGTATCGACCGGCTCTATAAACATATCACAGGACCTAACCCCTCAGATGAACACTATAAAAAATAAAAACTGTGCTAAATAAACAAATAGTACAACAGTAAGTGATCAAAAAGGCATATGCCCACCAAAATAGTACCAATCTAACCGCCACCTCATCCCGCAAAAAAAGAGACCCTACCTAAGACAATTGCCCAAAAAAAAGAAATAATATGGCTCAGAATATGGAGACACTAAAACATCATTTTTTTTGTTTTAAAAAAAAGCTGTTATTGTGTAAAACTTAAGTAAATAAAATAAAAATTATACATACAGTATTAGGTATTGCCGCGTCCGTATCGACCGGCTCTAAAAAAATATCACAAGACCTAACCACTCAGGTGAACACCGTAAAAAAAAAGAAAACGGTGTAAAAAAAGCAATTTTTTCTCATCTTACATCACAAAAAGTGTAATAGCAAGTGATCAAAAAGTAATACACACCCCAAAATAGTGCCAATCAAACCGTCATCTCATCCCACAAAAAATGAGACCCTACCCAAGATAATCGCCAAAAAACAGAAAAAACTATGGCTCTCAGACTATGGAGACACTAAAACATGATTTTTTTTGTTTCAAAAATGAAATCATTGTGCAAAACTTACATAAATAAATAAAAAGTATACATATTAGGTATCGCCGTGTCCGTGACAACCTGGTATATAAAAATACCACATGATCTAAGCTGTCAGATGAATGTTGTAAATAACAAAAAAAACTGTGCCAAAAGTTATTTCTTGTTACCTTGCCTCACAAAAAGTGTACTATAGAGCAACCAAAAATCATATGTACCCTAAACTAGTACCAACAAAACTTCTACCCTATCCCGTAGTTTCTAAAATGTGGTCACTTTTTTGGAGTTTCTACTCTATGGGTGCATCAGGGGGGCTTCAAATGGGACATGGTGTCAAAAAACCAGTCCAGCAAAAGCTGCTTTCCAAAAACTGTATGGCATTTCTTTCCTTCTGCGCCCTGCCGTGTGCCCGTACAGCAGTTCACGACCACATATGGGGTGTTTCTGTAAACTACAGAATCAGGGCCATAAATATTGAGTTTTGTTTAGCTGTTAACCCTTGCTTTGTAACTGGAAAAAAAATATTAAAATGGAAAATCTGCCCAAAAAGTGAAATTTTGAAATTGTATCTCTATTTTCCATTCATTCTTGTGGAACACCTAAAGGGTTAACGACATTTGTAAAATCAGTTTTGAATACCTTGAGGGGTGTAGTTTAAAGAATGGGGTCATTTTTGGGTGGTTTCTATTATGTAAGCCTCACAAAGTGACTTCAGACCTGAACTGGTCCTTAAAAAGTTGTTTTTTGAAAATTTCTGAGAAATTTCAAGATTTACTTCTAAACTTCTAAGCCTTGTAACATCCCCCAAAAATAAAATGTAATTCCCAAAATGATCCTACCATGAAGTAGACATATGGGGAATGTAAAGTAATAACTATTTTTGTAGTATTACCATGTATTATAGAAGTAGAGAATTTGAAACTTGGAAATTTGCTAATATTTCCATATTTTTGGTAAATTTTGTATTTTTTTATAAATAAAAATGATTTTTTTTTTTACTCCATTTTACCAGTGTCATGAAGTATAATATGTGACGAAAAAACATTCTCAGAATCGCCTGACCCATAGCAACATGCACTAAAATTGTAGTCTAGCTGACACTGACCCCTCTAGTCTGGTACAGGGTACCAAGAGCTATGTCTGACTGCAAAGTCCGGCCCTAGAGAGGGAAGAGACTGATTCATCTAGAATTCTGGACTCTGCCACTGGTTAAGATGTGTGTGGCATGTTACTTTGTCTGCCTAATGTGTACCCTGCTGAAGATTTAGTCCAGTGTGAATACCTTGGAAGATGGGAGACCTCAGAAATGTCTCCTGTATTAAATCCACCACAGTGGCTCCCCCAGCCACCAAATCAAGTCCTGGTTCCAGTCATTTGCACTCCTAACCCCCTGGAGACTCAATTTGGCAAGAGTGATAAGCCTACACCACTAGTGCCTCTGCAAAGTCTACAGGTGACCAGTGCCACCATACTTACTCCTGTTGCCCCTGAGCCTCCAAATATAGTTGAAGCAGCACCTGAGCCCCACAGACGGGAACACCGGCCTGATGTGCGCAGGAAAAAGGAGGAGTCCACTGATACTGCTCCATGCACTTTGGAACCACCATCAAATCCAGAGCTACTGGCTATAAAAGACCAAGGGTCTATCCTTTACTGTTGTCCGGAGAATCTGTCACCTACCAGGAAAAGGCCGAGGCTTACAGAAGATCCTCCAGAAGAGGGTGATACTGCAGTTCAAAGTTCTGCCACAGAAGGCCACCAGGACATTGCAGATGAACTTTCTGCTGGAGTTGCAGCTGCAGAGAGCACCAGAGCTAGCCGTCACAGCGATGAGGATGCCACACAGCTTAAAGAAGGACTTTTGTGCCCTCAAATATGGGACCCAGGAGGAAGACTTCCATCCCCTCCCAGAGGAAACTTCGTGCTCATGTGGATTACAAATTAATTTTTATTTTTGTATTATGTGTTTCAGTTTTGCAACGTTACAAGCCTGCACCCAAAGAAAGGACTCAAACATGTACCTGAACTCTTTGTAATTTCTAGTGTGACATTTTTTGCACTAAAGTTCTAAGGTTCTGCAACGTTTAAGTACTTTAGCCCATTGTATGGAATCTTTTATGGGTACAACAATGTGATTCTATGCACTTAAAATGGACTTTGGACTTTATATTGTTAGCCAGATGGTTAGAATCCTTGCTTCATTGCTCGTATGAACTGCCTCTGATGACACTGAATACAGGAAGGAACAGGATGAAGCCACCCTTCTATTTGCGGGTGTTTCATAGTAACGTGGAGGGATTACAGTACATGGGGGTTTAAATTTTTTTTTTAACTCACCTTAATCCACTTGTTCGTGCAGCCGGCATCTCTTCTGTCTTGTTGTGAGAGGAATAGGACCTTTGATGACGTCACTACGCTCATCACATGGTCCATCACATGATCTTTTACCATGGTGATGGATCATGTAATGATACCTTTCACATAGTGATCGTTGCTTCATTCTGGAGAACAATCACGTTTATTTCATATGCAAATTAGCAGAAGTGCATTGAGGGTAGGCCCAAGACACTCAGTGCACTCCTGCTTCCTCTGCCAGGCCCTCCAAATTTTTAATTGTCAGGATCAAGTTCCTCTCGCCCAGCCCTGCTGATCAAGAAGTGGGAAGGATGGCTAGCAGAGGAAGAAGGAGGAGCAAGGATGCACAAAGTGTCTTGAGCCCACCCTCGGTGCCCTTAATTGCATTTTTGTGTTGCTGTGTGTATAAGTAAGCTCTTTTGTTTGGGGGGGGGGGGGGCGCGCGGCGCGTGTCTCCACTGTGAGAATGGTTGATTCCGGGTGAAACTGGTCCCAGCAGCTGTTCCTGGGTCTTGACTTCCTCGACTGCCAACCAAAAAAATACTAAAAAAGAATTACTAAATTCAACCATGCCTAAGTGGGTTCAATTTAGAAAAAGAAAAAAGGTGTAGCAGCACAATGACTAACAATATACCGTTCCTTTATGTGGTGGTGCCAGCCGTGATGGGAGCCAGTCTGAAGCTCCCCCAGACATGCTGCGTTTTTTTTTACAAGTTTTATCTAAGTGGGTTCAATTATTATAGGTAGCAATATGGGGTTAACATAAAATATTGTGCAATAGGGGGTTAACATACTTTATGGTGGGCAGCACGGTGGCTCAGTGGTTAGCACTGGTGCCCTGCAGTGCTGGGGTTCTAGGTTCGAATCCCTTTAACATCTACATGAAGTTTGCATGTTGTCCCCGTGTTTGCGTGGTTTTTCTTCGGTTTCCTTTCCACTCTCCAAATACATACTGATAGGGAACTTAGATTGTGAGCCCCATTGGGGACAGATTGATGCTAGTGTCTGTAAAGCGCTGCGGAATATAGCAGTGCTATATAAGTGCAGAAAATAATAAATAAATGGTGCAATAGGGGGTTAACTTACGCTATCGTACAATAGAGGACTCACAGACATTATAGTTTAATAGGAATTTAACTTACTTAAGGCGACTTTCACACTAGCGTTCTTAATTCCGGTATTGAGATCCGGCAGAGGAATTAAACTTCTCCGTTTTGATTTTGCACATCAGGAGGCATCTGATCCATTGGGATGCGGTCAGTGGCATAGCGTGGGGGCTGTTGCCCCAGGCGCAAAATTGCAGGGGGCGCCAGGCAGCAGGAATTTCAATGTGGGCCATAGGCCCAGGCTAGTGACCTGAAGCCTATGAAGCAGTAGAGCGGCGCAGGAGATTGCAATTACCTCACAGTGACCTCCTGCACCGGGTCTCGCGCAGGAGGTCACGGTGATGCCGGATCTGTCTTTCTCCGCATCCCAGGACGGAAAGCAAAATACAACATGCTGCGGTTTGCTCTCCGGTCTGGGAACGCAACTAAACGGAACAGAATGCATTTTGGAGAATTCCGTTCAGTTTAGTTTTGTCCCCATTGACAATGAATAGAGACTAAACTGAAGCGTTTTTTTCCGGTATTGAGATCCTATGACGGAACTCAATACCTTAAAACTTAAAGCCTTACATACATATATTCCAGTGGGGGCACTTATTTATTTTTTGATGGTGACCCCGGCTTACAGTCTCCCAGTCAGCCTCCTCCCAGGACATACCCTTTCAGAAACGGTCGCCCCGTGTGTCCTAGAGCTCAGGCCTCTCCTGGACCAATGTTATTAACGTCTCAACATCGAGCTGTGGCACCTCGGACAATATTCCTGGCAGTGCAGATATTGGCTCTTCCAGGTCTGCACAGTCTGCACAAGGCTCAGAGCGCTGTCCCTGGCGTTTCCAGGCAATTAGTCCGCAAACCGCGACAGCACTGGGGACACTAACAATTTTCTAATAAAATGACGCATCTTCCTAATAAAGTGTATCACCGAAAAAAGAGAAAACCCTGGATCGCACCTTCACATGCATTGATCTATAACTGCTTCTCAGCGCAATTCACGTTGCTTCTCAGTGTAATAAATAGTACACAGCCCCCTGATATACGTATATACGTTTTGCTAAAAATGCATAAGCCCACTCACCACGCCAAGGTTGCCTCCTTAAGTGGGACCTACTCCAATTTGGCACAGAAGCATGTGGCGACCACTGCACCAGTAGGCGGCGGGAACCAGCAGTCAAACAGCACCCCTGCTGCAAGACAAGGCCACCCTGGCACTGGGTCCCCCTTACCCGCCAGCACAGCGCCACAGCAACAATGGCAACCATGCAGCACTGCTTCATGTGAACAGATGTCAAAAGCTCCCCTTTCCATGTGCTCTCAGGAACAGCAACTTAGGATGTGCGATCCAGGTTTTTCTCATCACAGAAACACTTGAAATCCCTGTCCCTACACATTAAAAGGGGTCCTCTCACTTCAGCCAATGGCACTTATGTAAAGAAAGTGAATACAAGGCACTTACTAATGTATTGTGATTCTCCATATTGCCTCCTTTCATTTTTCCATCACATTATACACCGCTCCTTTCCAGGGATTACAACAACCCTGCAATCCATCAGCGGTGGTCGTTCTTGGACACTATAGGAAAAAGCGATGACCTTTGAGGCAGAGACTGTGGGAGTGCGTATATACCTTTTCCTATAGTGTGCAAGTATGGCCACCGCTGCTGGATTACAGGGTGGTCGTAACCACTGGATACGAGCAGTTTATACATGCCATTTTCTAAAGTCAGACCGCCCCTTTAATCAATGATGACAGTTACAGTTTAAAAATATATTTGTCACTTTCTGCTCAAAACAATGAGAAAAAAACAACAAAATAAAAATTCACTCCCCGGATCCAGGTTCAGCAGCAAAACAATGGACAAGAACAACATAGGAACAAAATAATCCAAACTGTACCGCGCCGCATCGGAGAACACGTGAGCAGAATACGCGAGCTACGAGCTGTAGCGTCCTCGCCTCTCGCGCACTAGACTTACTGGACTGAGGAGAGGAGATAGCAATTAGTAGGGTTACTTCGCTTGGTTTGCGGTCTCGCTGGTTCTCATGACTGTACGCTGTATACCGATTTTATATTCAGTGCTTTTGAAGGAGCAGAAATATGCCCAGGACTGAGACCTAAAGCAGAAAACAATGGATGCTACTGGTTTCAGATTAGAGACTAGTGTTGAGCACGAATATTCGAATTACTAATATTTATCTCGAATATCGCAACTTCGAGAATTCGCAAATATTTAGAATATAGTGCTATATATTCGCTATATCGAATATTCAGCTTTTTTTAACATCTGAAAACATGATTCCTCCCTGCTTCTTGCTTGTGAGCCAATGAGTCATTGGCCCACAAGCAACTTAAAGGGGTTCTGCACTTTGTTTAAACTGATGATCTATCCTCTGAATAGATCAGCAGCTTCTGATCGGTGGGGGTCCGACACCGGGGACCCCCGCCGATCAGCTGTTTGAGAAGGCAGCGGCGCTCCAGCAGCGCCTGCGGCCTTCTCACTGTTTACCGCCGGCCCACTGACATCACGACTAGTATCACTGGCCTGGGCACGCCTAAGCTCTGTTCACTTGAATGGAGCTTAGCCGCGCCCAGGCCAGTTGATACAAGTCGTGACGTCACTGGGACTGCGGTAAACAGTGAGAATACTGCGGCGCTGCCTTTTCAAACAGCTGATTGGCGGGGGTCCTGGGTGTCGGACCCCCGTCGATCAGAAGCTGATGATCTATCCAGAGGATAGATCATCAGTTTAAACCAGGCATGCTCAACCTGCGGCCCTCCAGCTGTTACAAAACTACAACTCCCAGCATGCCCGAACAGCCTTCAGCTATCAGCATACAGCAGGGCATTGTTGTAGTTGTAGTTTTACAACAGCTGGAGGGCCGCAGGTTGAGCATGCCTGGTTTAAACAAAGTGCAGAACCCCTTCAAGCAGGGAGGAATCATGTTTCCAGATGTTAAAAAATGACGAATATATAGCACTATATTCTATAGTCTATATTTTTGACCCACTTCGCATTACGCGATTTTTACATTGCAGATTTTTCGCAATTGCAAAATAATCTCGAATACGAATATTCGCAAAATATTGTAAATTCGAATATGGGACCTGCCGCTCATCACTATTAGAGACACATCAGTATAGTTGATCGCCATGAGTCCAGCTCCCAGAACCTGCACATATTTCCCTTGTATGGTGCAATGAATGACATGGCAACCTTTTCACGGATTGACTGTCCATGTGGATGACTGGAGCTGCTCTAGGTTCTTACTGCTTTCCAAGAGGAGGACCCTCCTGTATGATGTCTATATTGCTTAGTATTGCTCATCTTTCATTAGACAAGCCCTTTAATGGGACACCTTCAGTTACATAGTTGCTAATGTTGGAAAAAGACAAAAGTCCATCAAGTCCAACCTGTAATCCTGCTATATCGATCCCTGGATCAATGTTCATCTTCTTTTTAAAAAGGGGTTGGGCCAAAGGGAAAGGGTGTGTAGAACAGGATTTCTATACATTGTCAGAAGCCTCAATGTTATTTTGAATTTAAGGCTGGGTTCACACCTAAGCGTTTTACAGCGCGTTCCTACGCGCTGCAAAACGCTCAACACATGAAAATCAATGCTTCCCTATGGCCCTGGTTCACACTTGAGCGTTTTCCAGCGCGTTTGAACGCGCCAAAAAAACGCCCTACGCTCAAAAAAGTACTTGCGCGACTTTGAGGAGCTTTGTTGCGCGTTCGCGCCCATAGGATTGCATAGGAACGCGCAAATATGTTCGTTTGCGCGTTTTTGACCAGAAAAACGCGCGGCCGAAGGCGCGTTTGGCACATAGCAACAGTCATAAAAGGCCACACCCTAGAGATCTGCAGGTGTCTAGCCTGGCCAAGATGGAGGAAGCAGGCTGTGATAGTGAGACACTGATCAGGCTTGTGCAGGCCAAACGCTGCCTATATGACATCCAAGATGCCAAGTACAAGAATCGGAGAAGCAGGCAGCAGGCATGGGAGGATATTGGAGCAAGCATTTGGCCACAGTGGAAGACATTCTCAAAAGCTGTGAAAGAAAGCAAAGGTATTTACATGTGTGTTCTGAGTGTAAAAAAAAAATAAAGCCTTGTGTGCACTGGTGTAAAATCTCTATGTAATAGTCCAGCCCAGCTCGACCTGCGGCCCTCCAGCTGTTGTCCAACTACAACTCCCAATATGCTGTGCTGCATTTTACTTGCTGTAGCCTGTTTAAGCATGCATGGAGTTTTGCAGTTTTGCTTCAGCTGGAGGGCCGCAGCTTCACCATCACCCACATTCTTGCACAATGTAGTCGGCCAGTATGCTCAATTTGCACTTGTTCCAATCTGGAAATCTCTTTTACCTTCAAATGTTGGCCTACATTAGTGGTGCGGATTTTGTTTTTAAAGTTGATATGGATATTGTCAACCTTGAAACATTATTGTGCTTGTGGGCTATTGCAGCACTGGCACATGATAGGTGATTGTATGTGTATATAGCAGTGTTTCCAACCAGTGTGCCTCCAGCTGTTGCAAAACTACAACTCCCAGCATGCCCGCACAGCCAAAGGCTGTCCAGGCATGCTGGGTGTTGTAGTTTTGCAACAGCTGGAGGCACACTGGTTGGAAACACTGCTATATAGTACCAGTATTGGGCACATAAATGGGATCCCTAATTCCGCCCACATTGTTTTCCCTTGTTTTAATGGACGAGTATTAGGCACATAAATGGGATCCCTAATTCCGCCCACATTGTTTTCCCTTGTTTTAATGGACGAGTATTAGGCACATAAATGGGATCCCTAATTCCGCCCACATTGTTTTCCCTTGTTAAAGGACGAGGATTGGCGGGCACTATTGGGGCTCCTACAAGGGGCACGATATCGGGGAAAACACGCCATTGCACTAATTCGCTCTTCAAATATTTTATTTAACCCATTACAATAACCAACGAAAAATGAATATTCAAAGTAACAGAAACAATTTGAGCAGATGCAAAATACGAAATAATATACCATTAAATGGCTTGCATTTGCCACGGTAACTCCCCCTGTGGCGACATAAAATAAGCCGCAAAGTGGTCCCGAATGGCCGCAGCATGTGTGGTCCCACGCACACCTCTGCGATTCTGCCTCTCCATGGAATGGCTCAACGAATCGTCAAAATTGAAGCCATCCCTTTCTCGGACAAAATTGTGAAGAGCACATGCTGCCTTCACAACCGAGATGGCGGTCTCCAATTTCAGATTGATGGGAGAGTGCAGAACTCGCCATTTGTTGGCTAAGATGCCAAATGCACATTCCACCACCCTGCGTGCTCTGGTCAGGCGATAGTTAAAAACGCGCCGCGTAATGGATAAATTCCTGGAGGAGTATGGCCTCATAAGGTGCTCACCTAGACCAAATGCCTCGTCACCCACAAAAACAAAAGGCATAGAGGGATAACTGGTGCCAGGCAGTGTGGTGTTTCCGGGAAGGTCAAGGGCATTACTACTGAGCAATTGACCAAACTCAGAATGGCCAAAAACAGCAGAGTCCGAGCTGCTGCCATAGGACCCCACATCGACATAACGAAAAGAATAGTTGGCATCACATACCGCAAAAAGAACAAACGAAAAGTATTTTTTATAATTAAAAAACTGACTGCCACTCCTCATTGGCTTCAGAACGCGGATGTGTTTTCCATCAATTGCTCCGACACAGTTCGGGAAATTGCAGGTTTTTTGAAACGTATCCGCTATTTTCAGCCACTCCTCCTTGTTTGGTTGGCCCATCACAACAGCATGAAGGACCTGCCAAATGGTGATGCAGGTTTCCCTCACAATCACACTGGCTGTGGATTTCCCGATCTGGAAGGCGTAGTGCAGACTGGTCAACGATTGGCCTGTAGCTAAATAGCTGTAAAAAATGAGTGTAAAGCAAATAATAAAATTAATGGATGTAATTTTATTTGTATTATAGTAAACATCCTCAAAAGCAAGTGGAAGAGCCTCAAAGATGCCTTCATTCGTCATCGGCGCAAAGAGAAGGAACAGAGGAGTGGAGCTTCGCCAGGTGCACGGTCCAGCTATGTCCATGCGGAGGAAATGGCCTTTCTTATCCCATGCACTGAAATGCGTAGGTGAGTCCAGGGCATACACATGCAGGAGAGGGTGTGGTATGACATGCATTCACTTTCATATCTTGCGCATACTTATGTATATTTTCATGTTCACAGCACCGATAGTAGCTGGTCGAAAAGACAACAGCAGGAGGAGGACGTCACCAGGGACAGTGAGGCCTGTGCATCTACGGGGCCACTAAGTCCACCTCCAACCGATCCCACCCCTACATTCCAAACACCCTCACAGCCTGCACCACCTGTCGTGGATCCCGAAAACATTCGGACTCACCGTTCAAAACGGAAAAGATCCGATCGCCAGGAGGACCGCCTAATTGCATGCCTGGATGCACTTGCGCATCCTGCACCCAAACTCACTAGTGATGCCCATTTCTTACTGAGTTTGGAGACTAGAATGCTGCTAGTTCCCCCAAGTCGCAATACTGAAGCGAGGGAAACCTTAACAAGGGCCCTAGACAGCTTCATTCCACATGATGACTTCACACAGCCCAACAATGCACCACAACATCCACCACAATATCCACCACAATATCCACCACAACATCCACCACAACATCCACCACAACATCCACCACAACATCCACCACAACATCCACCACAACATCCACCACCCACTCACACATACACATCACAAACATACCCACAAACTAACATACCACACCCTCACGACACGTGGCACACACAACCACAATCATCATACAGCTATGCCTCCACTAGCATGGGCACCAACACCTCCACCACCACTCAAATGCAACCTGGCCAGCAATCAGGCGGAATGAGAGAGCCCATGCGGGATAACGAGCCACAATACCAAAACCTGTGAGAAGTGGCATACTTAATTTGGTGCATCAGGGGTGTTCTTCCTTCATTGTTAAGATCGGTACATTACCGATTAGTTTTTATGTATAAATTACAAAAGTTCTGTTGATTGGGTTAAACCCAGTTTGCAAATTGTTTGAGGAACTGTAAGATGTGATTACTTTTCCAAAATATAAAAACTTTTGCAAACATTTTTGAACTCTTATTTAGAACAGATTGTTTGCTAAGGAAAAATGTGGGGAAACTATGTATGGTATCTATATGCAAAATGTAAAAAGCATACACATACAATCCCCCCCCCCCCCTCAAAAACACTTGAAACATCACAACCACAAGTAAAAACTAACTAAGGCCACACTAATATACAGTCAACACACAATGCAAATGCTTTATTAGGCCACAATTACAGCCTACTTACCGCAAAGTTATGATCAGTCTTTCCGCTGGTGGGATACTGTCCCGCATGAATGTGTCCTGACGTTGCAAATGGGTGCCCAACAACCCCAGGAGCTCATCAAAGCTGTTGCAAACGAAAATGGTGAGGGTTAACAATAGCAAATATAAAAAAATGGGACCTTCACAATTGTAACCCCACTCATAGAACTATTGTATTTGTACTAACCTGGTGATGGACATCCGCGTGTATGCAAAAAATTGGTCTTCATGGGCCCGGAGGGTCTCGTACAGTGCCCAGAACTGTCCCCTTTCCTGTCGGTTGGCAATGACAGGATGGACCCAGAAGCGTCGCCTGCTCTCTCTCCTACGCCTCAAACGTAGGAGAAGGATTGCAGACACAATAGCCGCAAATGGTCGCCTTCTGGAGTATTCCATGGTCGCAAACAATCCAATCCACTCTCTCCAAACACATGAAATTGATCACCTCCATTGCACTATCATTAGACACCTTTCATATAGACGGGCCTGTTTTTTCATTGGACAGCAATACTGTCAATCACACAAACGCGCGTTCGACGCGCGTTTACTAAGGACAAAAACGCGCAACAAAAACGCGCAGAAAACGCGCATGTTGTCGCGCATAAAACGCGCATATCCAAAACGCTCAAGTGTGAACCCAGCCTCAAAGTCATCTAAACCTTTTTTGAAGCCATCTCCTGTATTTGCTGTGACCGGCTCCTGCGGCTATTGCAGAGATTCACAGATCTTACTGCACAGAACGCTTGTCGCCTCTTATGACAGAATTTTTTTTTCTCCAGGTGTAGTGAGTGGCCCCTTGTTTTTTGAAGGGGGTTTAACACAGAATAGCTTCCCTCAATATTTTTGTATGGTCCATTCATATATTTGTACAGGTTAATCATGTCTCCTCTTAGAAACCTTTTTTCAAGGATAAACAAATTCAGTTCATTTAATCGTTGCTCATAGCTAAGATCTTCCAGGCCCTTTATGCGTTTAGTCGCTCTCCTCTGTACTTTTCCTAACTCCAGGACATCCTTTTTATGGACTGGTGCCCAGAACTGAACCGCGTTTTGACAGATGAGGCCGCACCAACTCTTTGTATAGTGGCAATATTACATCCCTCTCCCGCGAGTCCATACCTCTTTTAATACAAGACAAAATTCTGTTGGCCTTAGGCCCCTTTCACACGGGCGAGTTTTCCGTGCGGGTGCGATCCGTGCGGCGAACGTATGGCACCCGCACTAAATCCTGACCCATTCATTTCTATGGGGCTGTGCACATGAGCGTTGTTTTTAACGCATCACTTGTCCGTTCAGTTGAAATCGCAGCATGCTCTATATTGTCCGATTTCGACGTGACGCAGGCCCCATAGAAGTGAATGGGGTGTGTGAAAATCGGATGGCATCCGCAAGCAAGTACGGATGCCGTGCGATTTGCATGCACGGTTGCTAGGAGACGATCGGGATGGAGACCCGATCATTATTATTTTCCCTTATAACATGGTTATAAGGGAAAATAATAGCATTCTGAATACAGAATGCATAGTAAACCAGCGCTAGAGGGGTTAAAAAATAAATAAAAATAATTTAACTCACCTTAGTCCACTTGATCGCGAAGCTGGCATCTCCTTGTGTCGCCTCTGCGCTGAACAGGACCTAGGGTGAGCTGCTCCATTAAATATCGGTTAAGGACCTTCGATGACGTCACTCCGGTCATCACATGGTCTTTTACCATGGTGAATCACCATGGTAAAAGATCATGTGACGTACCATGTGATGACCGGAGTGACGTCATCGAAGGTCCTTAACCTGTATTTAATGGAGCAGCTCACCCCAGGTTCTGTTCAGCCGCTCAGCGCAGAGGAGACACAAGGAGATGCCGGGCTTCGCGATCAAGTGGACTAAGGTGAGTTAAATTATTATTATTATTTTTTTAACCCCTCTAGCGCTGGTTTACTATACATTCTGTATTCAGAATGCTATTATTTTCCCTTATAACCATGTTATAAGGGAAAATAATACAATCTTCAGAACATCAATCCCAAGCCCGAACTTCTATGAAGAAGTTCGGGTTTGGGTACCAAACATGCGCGATTTTTCTCACGCGAGTGCAACGCATGACAATGTTTTGCACTCGTGCGGGAAAATCGCGCATTTTCCCGCAACGCACCCGGCTCTTATCCGGGCAAAAAACATGACGCCCGTGTGAAAGAGGCCTTAGAGGCAGCTGAGATCTACTAATACACCCAGATGCTTCTCAACCAGTGACTCTCCCAGTTTCACTCCCCCTAGGACATTTGCTGCATGCAGATTATTAGCCCCCAGGTGAAGAACTTTACATTTATCTATATTGAACCTCATTTGCCAAGCGGAGGCCCCATCAGTGTATTTAAGCCAAAACCAGGATTGGAGACTCCACAGACATCAGGTATAATGGAAAGATCTGCAGCTGTTCTGTGTTTAGAGCCGCACCTGGTTTTGGCTCACAATCACTGATGGAAATCACTGACGTGTGAATAAGGCTTTACCTTTAGACCTATGTAAAACCACAGATGACACTAGTGCTAATAATGTGGTAGTGTCACCTGCAGTCCTATGTAAAACCACAGATGACACTAGTGCTAATAATGTGGTAGTGTTACCTGCAGTTCTATGTAAAACCACAGATAACACTAGTGTAGATAATGTGGTAGTCTTACCTGAAGTCCTATGTAAAACCACAGATAACACTAGTGCTGATAATGTGGGAGTGTTAGGGTACTTTCACACTAGCGTTACTCTTATCTGGCACTGAGTTCCGTCCTAGGGGCTCTATACCGGAAAAGAACTGATCAGTTTTATCCTAATGCATTCTGAACGGAGAGCAATCCGTTCAGTATGCATCAGGATGTCTTCAGTTCAGTCTTTTTGACTTTTCAGGACAGAGGTAATACCTACGGTTTTATCTCCGTCCAAAATTACGGAACACTTGCCGGATTCAGCATTTTTTCCCATTGACATGCATTAATGCCGGATCTGTCATTGCAGTCTGCGCATGCTCAGACCGCAAAAAATGTGAAAAAGATAAATGCCGGATCCGTTTTTCTGGATGACACACCGGAGAGACGGATCCGGCATTTCAATGCATTTGTCATACGGATCAGGATCCTTATCCGTCTAACAAATGCCATCAGTTTGCCTGTGTTTTGACGGATCCGGCGACTGAACTGCCTGCCGGAATCCTCTGCTGCAAGTGTGAAAGTAGCCTTACCTACGTCCTTAGTGTGCCTCCCTGTGTCTCTTCCATGTACTCCATGCTGGCGGCGCTGCCTCCTCTTCCATCTTCTTCTTCTTGCCCCGCACAGAACATCCTGATGCAGCTGCGTCAAGGCATAGGATCACTGTGGGCATGGTGATGGTGACACACACAGGGAGAGACACACACACAGGGAGAGACACACACAGGGACAGACTGTCACAACCAGACAGCTGAGAAGCTCTGACAGAGGCCTTTCAGAACCTCCCCCTTGAGTTCTGTGTTGTGGTATTCAGCTCCTCCTCTCATTAGCCTCTCTCAGCTGTTATGTGTTGGACTAATTGTTTCCCTTTAAATTCTTCCCCAGAATGCTTTTCTGGGCGGCTTATATTTCTTCCTGGAGTATGTGTGCATGCCCATCTGGTTCTCCTCTCCTCCACAAAGTTAAGTGTTACACTGTTATCTGTTATTTTCTGTTTGCTGGATCCCAGGTGACCCTGACTCCCTCCGTGTCTGGTGTAGGGAGCCGGTGGTCGTGTCCTCTCACTATTGTAGGGTGCTCAGGGCTTTATAGTCAAGGTTCGTGGATATGCATACCTCCACCATTCGGATCTATGCATAGGCTGAGCAGCCAGGGAAAGTGCCAGGTCTTCTACAGGGGTCTCCCTTTCGTTCCTTAGCTTTTGGATCCAGCGAGTCGTTTATACATGTTGTTTTGCCTTGTTACCTGTACACATTCCGTGACATTATAAGCCGCCAAAACCGTCTTAAGCATGGATCCGGTTTCACTTTTGGCTGAACGCTTCCAGGGTCTTTCATTGGAGGTAGCTGACCTCAGTAAGACTTTTTCTCAGCTTCAAGTGACCGGTTCAGCTTGCGTTCATGGAGCTTGTTCTGAGCCTAAGATCTCGCTCCCGGATACGTTCTCCGGGGGTAGTGAGAATTTTGTGCGTTTTAGAGAGGCTTGCAAACTCCATTTTCGCCTTCTTCCCCATTCTTCTGGTGATGAGGAACGGAGGGTGGGGATCATTATATCGCTGCTCAGGGGTAACGCTCAGTCCTGGGCCTTTTCGCTGCCGGAGGGGGCACGGCCCCTCCGTTCAGTGGATGAATTCTTTTTAGCCCTGGGTCAGATATATGATGATCCGGATCGTATTGCTCTGGCGGAGTCTAGACTACGTCTCCTATGCCAGGGTAAACAATCCGCAGAAATATACTGCTCAGAATTTCGGAGTTGGGCAGCTGATACTGGTTGGAATGATGCTGCACTCCGAAGTCAATTTTGCCATGGTCTTTCAGAGGGATTGAAAGATGCATTTGCCTTTCATGAAAGGCCTATTTCTTTGGACTCTGCTATGTCTCAGGCCGTTCGTATTGACAGGCGTCTTAGAGAGAGAGGAGAGATCTCTCCTTCCTGTCATACTCGGTCCCAGGACTGTGCAGCGGTCCCATTCTCTGCGCAGGGGTCTCAGTCGCTGTCAGCCCCTTCTGAGCAGGAGCCCATGCAGCTGGGGTTGATTGCTTCTGACAATAGAAGATTCAGCCCGCATGGGAGGGTTTGTTTTTGTTGTGGAGGTATTAATCATTTGGCAAATATTTGTCCCTCTAGGAGATTCAGGCAGTTCTCTGGGTATAATAAAGAAACAAAGAGGAAAAAATTTTTGAAAAATGTTCCGTCTGTTACTATTGGCAGGATTGAGGCGGAGATTGAAGATTTTCCGTTTGCTTGTAGTTCCCGTTTTGTCCTGCCGGCTAGGGTGGCGCTAGAGAGCAAGAACATTTTTTGTGAGATTTTTGTGGATAGTGGAGCAGCGGTCAATCTCATTGATAATCACTTTGCGATAACTCATGGTTTCCAGGTGTGCGCTTTGAGAAAGGATATTCCTGTATTTGCTATCGATTCCGCTCCACTTTCTCAGAAATCATTAAAGGGCATAGTTCACAATATCCGTTTAATTGTGAGTGATGCTCATGTTGAGGATGTGTCATGTTTCGTCCTTAGCGGTTTACCCACCCCTCTGGTGTTGGGGCTGCCCTGGCTCACTAAGCATAACCCCATCATTGATTGGCAAGCGAAGCAAATAAATGGTTGGAGTGACTTTTGCAGAGAGAATTGCCTCATGACATCTGTTTCTGAGGTTGCTACTAAGACTGTACCATCTTTTCTCTCTGAATTTTCGGATGTCTTCTCTGAGAGTGGAGTTCAGGATTTGCCCCCGCACAGGGAGTACGATTGCCCTATTAATCTCATCCCAGACGCCAAGCTGCCTAAATCTCGTTTATACAATCTTTCCCAACCTGAGAGGATCGCTATGCGTGCTTATATCTCTGAGAGTCTGAGAAAGGGACACATACGACCCTCGAAGTCACCTGTTGCCGCTGGTTTTTTCTTTGTTAAGAAAAAAGATGGTTCTTTAAGACCTTGTCTGGATTTCAGGGAGCTGAACAATATCACAATTCGTGACCCTTATCCGCTTCCTCTGATCCCGGACCTATTTAACCAGGTTGTTGGGGCTAAACTCTTTTCCAAATTAGATTTAAGAGGGGCATACAACCTGGTCAGGGTCAGAGAAGGGGACGAATGGAAGACGGCCTTCAATACCCCTGAGGGCCATTTTGAAAACTTGGTTATGCCTTTTGGTTTGATGAATGCCCCAGCCGTTTTCCAGCATTTCGTGAACAGCATTTTTTATCATTTGATGGGAAAATTTGTATTGGTGTATTTGGATGACATTTTGATTTTTTCTCCCGATTTCAAAACTCATAAGGAACATTTACGTCAGGTCTTGCTCATCCTGCGGGAGAATAAATTATATGCGAAACTGGAAAAATGTGTGTTTGCGGTTCCAGAAATTCAATTTCTGGGGTTTCTTCTCTCCGCTTCTGGTTTTCGCATGGACCCAGAGAAGGTCCGCGCTGTGCTTGAGTGGGAGCTTCCTGAGAATCAAAAGGCGCTGATGCGTTTTTTGGGCTTTGCCAATTATTACAGGAAGTTCATCTTGAATTATTCTTCTATTGTTAAACCACTCACTGATATGACCAGAAAGGGGGTAGATTTTTCTTCTTGGTCAGTAGAGGCGCGTAAGGCTTTTTCTGATATCAAGGAGAGTTTTGCTTCCGCTCCCATCTTGGTGCAACCTGATGTTTCGTTACCCTTTATAGTTGAGGTTGATGCTTCTGAGGTGGGTGTGGGGGCGGTCTTGTCTCAGGGTTCCTCTCCTGCCAATTGGCGACCGTGTGCCTTTTTCTCAAGAAAACTCTCCTCCGCAGAGAGAAATTACGATGTGGGAGATAGGGAATTGTTGGCCATCAAGTTGGCTTTTGAGGAATGGCGCCATTGGCTAGAGGGAGCCAGACACCCTATTACCGTATTTACTGACCATAAAAATCTGGCCTACTTGGAGTCAGCCAAGCGTCTGAACCCGAGACAGGCCAGATGGTCGTTGTTCTTTTCTAGGTTTAATTTTGTTGTCACGTTCCGCCCTGGAGTTAAGAATGTGAAGGCAGATGCCCTGTCACGTTGTTTTCCGGGAGGCGGGAATTTTGAAGACCCGGGTCCCATTTTGGCTGAAGGTGTGGTGGTCTCTGCTCTTTTTCCTGAATTGGAGGCAGAGGTGCAGGCAGCCCAGTCAGAGGCTCCTGATCTTTGTCCTCCTGGGAGGTTGTTTGTGCCTCTCGCTTTAAGACACAAGATTTTTAAAGAACACCACGATACGGTCCTTGCTGGGCACCCGGGGGTAAGAGCCACACTGGATCTCATCGCTCGGAGATTCTGGTGGCCTGCGCTTCGTAAGTCGGTTGAGGGTTTTGTGGCAGCCTGCGAGACTTGCGCTCGTGCCAAAGTCCCTCATTCACGGCCATCAGGTCCTCTCCTTCCCTTACCCATTCCTTCCCGTCCTTGGACACATCTGTCCATGGACTTTATCACGGACCTGCCTCGTTCCTCGGGGAAGACTGTGATTCTGGTGGTGGTGGACCGTTTTAGCAAAATGGTGCATTTCATCCCTTTTCCTGGTTTGCCCAATGCTAAGACGCTGGCGCAGGCATTTGTTGATCACATTGTCAAATTGCACGGTATTCCTTCAGACATAGTCTCTGATAGGGGCACGCAGTTTGTTTCCAGATTCTGGAAGGCTTTCTGTTCTCGCTTGGGGGTTTGGTTGTCATTCTCTTCTGCTTTCCACCCGCAGTCGAATGGCCAGACAGAGCGCGTCAATCAGAATCTGGAGACATATCTGCGCTGTTTTGTGGCGGAGAATCAAGAGGATTGGTGTTCTTTTTTGTCCCTTGCTGAGTTTGCTTTAAATAACCGTCGTCAGGAGTCCTCTGATAAGTCACCATTTTTTGGTGCATATGGGTTTCATCCACAGTTTGGGACTTTCTCGGGAGAGGGGTCTTCTGGTTTACCTGATGAGGACAGATTCTCCTCGTCTTTGTCATCTATTTGGCAAAAGATTCAAGATAATCTAAAGAGCATGACTGAGAGATATAAGCGTGTGGCTGATAAGAGACGTGTGCTTGGTCCGGACCTGAATGTTGGTGATCTGGTGTGGTTGTCTACCAAGAATATCAAATTGAAGGTTCCCTCCTGGAAGTTGGGTCCTAGGTTTATTGGGCCTTACAAAATCCTGTCTGTCATCAATCCTGTTGCATACCGTCTTGATCTTCCTCAGACTTGGAAGATCCATAATGTTTTTCATAAGTCCTTATTGAAACCTTATGTTCAACCCATTGTACCCTCGCCTTTGCCTCCTCCTCCGATTATGGTTGATGGGAATCTTGAATTTCAGGTCTCTAGGATTGTGGATTCTCGTCTTGTCCGCGGTTCTCTTCAGTACCTTGTTCACTGGGAGGGGTATGGTCCTGAGGAGAGGATGTGGGTCTCAGTGACGGACATTAAAGCCTCTCGTCTCATCAAGGCTTTCCATAGGTCCCATCCTGAGAAGGTGGGTTCTGAGTGTCCGGAGTCCACTCGTAGAGGGAGGGGTACTGTCACAACCAGACAGCTGAGAAGCTCTGACAGAGGCCTTTCAGAACCTCCCCCTTGAGTTCTGTGTTGTGGTATTCAGCTCCTCCTCTCATTAGCATCTCTCAGCTGTTATGTGTTGGACTAATTGTTTCCCTTTAAATTCTTCCCCAGAATGCTTTTCTGGGCGGCTTATATTTCTTCCTGGAGTATGTGTGCTTGCCCATCTGGTTCTCCTCTCCTCCACAAAGTTAAGTGTTACACTGTTATCTGTTATTTTCTGTTTGCTGGATCCCAGGTGACCCTGACTCCCTCCGTGTCTGGTGTAGGGAGCCGGTGGTCGTGTCCTCTCACTATTGTAGGGTGCTCAGGGCTTTATAGTCAAGGTTCGTGGATATGCATACCTCCACCATTCGGATCTATGCATAGGCTGAGCAGCCAGGGAAAGTGCCAGGTCTTCTACAGGGGTCTCCCTTTCGTTCCTTAGCTTTTGGATCCAGCGAGACATTTATGCATGTTGTTTTGCCTTGTTACCTGTACACATTCCGTGACACAGACACATACACTGGGACGGTCAAAAACAGGGACATACACACAGGGACAGAAACATACACTGGGACGGTCAAAAACAGGGACATACACACAGGGACAGACACACACACACAGGGACAGATAGACACACACACACACAGGGACTGACAGACACACACACAGGGAGGGACAGACACACACACAAAGACAGACAGACACACACACACAGGGACAGACAGACAGACACACACACAGGGACAGACAGACACACACAGGGACAGACAGACACACACACACACACACACACAGGGACAGACACACACAGGGACAGACACACACACACACACACAGGGACACACACACACACACACACACAAAGGGACAGACACCCGTGCGATGGTGAGAATGTCAATCAACTTCTATCTAATGTGTGGCCACCTGTAGGGGACTTTAAAATGGAATTCCACCTTTAGTTATGCTCCAACCTTTTGTTACCGTCTAATATGACTCCCACTGATTCCCAGTACTGAGGGGACATGGACTGGGGTTTAAAAGGGAATTATGAACATGTACCAGAAGGTGGTCTAAAATGTAACCCATTAGGCACTGGCTAGACTAGGTATGGAGTCTAAGTAATGCCTTAGACACACAGAGGTGTAGTGTCCCACTAGGTAAATGTGGGCACTACACAAGGGTCAATTGGGCCACGTTGTCCTCCTACTCCTAAGGAACAGTCGCAGTGTATTTCTCAGTCCATTTTAATATGTATTTATGTGTATTCTCCCCTGTTAGCTGTGCAGCAGGCCTATTAGGGTGCAGTTATTCATCCTAGACACTAGAGGGAGATAGGGAGCCCCTAGTATATATATTCAGGCCCAGACAGGGAGGAGTGAGTCTGTAGTCAGGAGTCTGTGGAGACAGAAGTGAGAAGGCACCAGCCAGAGACAAGCTGAAGGCCTCCTCCGGACATGCAGCTAGACAGCCCAGGCTTCTAGTTGCCACCAGGAGGCTAGTGAAGGAGCATAGCCTGCCTGAAGTTTCCTGAGCCTATGTTAGCTCAGAAGATCCACCCCAAGAGAAGAGTTTGCCTCCTGGGAGAAACCTGCAGTTCACACAAGCCAAGCAGAGCCAGTGTTCCAGCTAGTCAAGTAAGCTGAAGGATTATTAATTTAAAGCAAGGATAAATACGGGAGGAAGATTTCTGCCAAGGATAAAGCCAGTATTAGGGCATACGGGCCTTGGGATAAGAACAGACAGGAGTTCTTAGGAACAGTGTACAGTATTTCTGAGGAGAAGGTACAGCCTGATCTGCGTGTGTTGTTGTTACCCTCTGAGTATCTTGCAAGAAACAGTATACCTGCCATTGATGTAAGAGCCTGCTTGTAAAGTGAACCTGCTATATGGAACTGTATTGACCACCAACTGTACAAAGTTGAACTGTTACTAGTAAAGGAAAGTTTGGTTCACCATATCATCGTGTTCCTCACTTATTACAACCATAAATCAGTGTGCCACCGTTACAGGCACTGGCGTCACGAATCTTAAAGGGACCTTGTCTTAGGCACATTAAACACCTGCAACATCCAGGGCACCTCATCCACCATCAGGCCTGTTCCCTAAATACAGAGAGTGCCCCAGAGGACCCGTGTGCCAGCCTCTCTATCACTGCTGTACACCTGCCCAGGGTTTTCCTACAGAACTGTGAGTAACCCTCGCTTGCCCATTAACCGTGACCTCACATCGCAATACCCTGCAGGTCTGTGTACTGCATATTGGCACACACACACACAGGGACAGACAGACAGACACACAACTAGGCCTCACCACACTCCAGCCTGGCTCCTGTCCCTACAGGAACACAGCTCTCTGCTCCTCCAGCTCCTCCCCTACTGGTCACATGGGCGGATGACATCAGGAAGGTCCTTTAGCCCGGTAGGAAACTCCATCTACCCTGTTCTGAGTCCTGGGGCCGCCCACCCCAGCAGTGCACATGGCGAAAAAATTGTCTGCATTGCTGGGGTGAGCTGCTCTAGAATTCAGAACAGGCAGTTTAATGAAGACCAAGACACAGCTGCAGAAGTGAGCGGGCACAGTGGGCCCCCCCATGAGCAGTGGGCCCCGGCACTTGCCCCTGGTGTGCAGGGTGCTGACGCAGGCCCTGGGTCCCATAGAAGGCCCTAAACATTTTTCCCACTATGGATGTTAAGCTTACTGGTCTATAATTTCCTGGTAAAGACCTAGCACCTTTTTTGAAAATGGACACCACATTCTCCTTGCGCCAGTTCCTTGGTACAATACCCGTCATTAAAGAATCTGTAAGTATTATTGTAATACCCCAGAGTGGTGTTACCACTCCTGCACCCCGCTACTATCTTTATTGGTCTAACAAAACGTCATCTTATGCATTTCTGTCCAGGTCCTATACCCTGTGCATTCCTAATCTGTTTGCAACTGTTATGTTCATGTAAGGTACCTGGTTCACCAGCAGGTGACAGCAAACACAGCAGAACTGTACTTAGGTGGAATGGAGCGTTCCATTCTATTCTAACCCCCCTCTAGAGGGAAGTGGACAAGTCCTACTTCCTGCAGGAAGGGTGGGGACTAGTTCCAGTGAGTGGCAGTGTAGTTTACCCCCTGCTATTGGAAGGGTGTTCAGGGGCACGTCTCTGTTGGACGTGCCCACACCAGCCAGAGCACCCTAAGCTCTGCTGGCCATGGAGGCCAAAGCTTGAAGCCTCAGGAGCCAGGAGGAAAGTTCCCTGGCATAGCTTCTTCTCTGTAGTCTGACTCTAAGTTGAGTTATACAGCCAGCCTGTCAGTACAGCAGAGTCAGAGAGAAGCAGAGATATGGCAGAGTTGGGTTTTCCTGCCAGTTTAATGCTAAAGCCCACTGGAATCAAGACAAAGCTTGAAGATTGTTTTTGATGAACTTTTACTCAAGTAAAGCTGCCATTTAACTTCTTCTCAAGGTCTGGACTCAAATTATTTTCTCAATCCCTCAATTATTCCCCCTATTTTCTGCTTCGGAGCCAAAGCCTGGGGTCCAGGCGTATCCAGGTAGGAGCACCGTGACACACAATAAGAGACATTTTAGGCCACACTATACCACTCAGCATTCCTTCACCTGGGACGGGATATACAGTATATAGAGGGCCCTGGGGGGCGGGGGGGGGGGGGGGGTGTCGCCCATTGCATTATGAACAATGGCGAAACAATAACTGAACTGAGCTCCTTAAGAACTCTAGGGTGTAATCCATCTGGACCTGGGGCCTTGTTCACTTAATTTTTTCTTAGCATATTAATAACCATATCTACAGTCAGCCAGGTAAGTACCGTATGTTATTTGACGTATTTACACCAGTGGCACCACCCTCATGAGATGCCCTCTCTTCTTTTGTATATACAAAAAAAAACATTTAGGAGCTCTGCTTTCTCTTGATCCCCAGTGACCAACACCCCGTTACCATTAGTTAGATGTTCTGACCTTGGTTTGTTTGCATTTATGTATTTCAAGAAGGTTTTGGAGTTTTTCTTACTTTCTTTGGCCACCTGTATTTCATTGTGTATTTTCACTGATTTTATTACCCCCTATAACTTATTAAGTTCTTTATACTTTTTAAAGGCTACAGCTGATCCCTCCGATTTGTATTTCTTAAAGGCCCTCTTTTTATAATTTATTTCCTTTTTACACTATTTGTAAACCATGTGGGGTTTAATTTTATTCGCTTGTACTTGTTACCTCTAGGAATGTATTTGACAATATACTTATCCAAAGTAGATTTAAAGTGCTTCCATTTAGCATTAGTGTCATTATGTGACAATAGTTGCTCCCAGTCTATGTCCTGAAGTGCAGCGATCAACCCTGGGAAATTCGCCTTTTTTATATTAAGTGTTTTTGCCCTACCGGCCTGAGTTTGTTTTTTATAGTTTAGTTTGAATATAATTATATTGTGGTCACTGTTACCAAGGTTTTCATGGACAGTGACTTTTCTTACAAGCTCTGCATTGTTAGAAATTACTAGATTCAGAAGAGCATCACCACTAGTAGGATCTTCTACAAACTGGCCCATAAAATTATCCTGTAAAAAGCTTAGGAATTTTCTTGGCTTTGCAGCAGAGGCAGAACCATGTTCCCAATCTATGTTTGGATAGTTAAAATCTCCCATTATCACTACTGCGCCTCCCGCTCCATTTGCAAATACACTTGATCTTCTATCTCCGCAGTAATATTGAGGGGGCTATAGATTACACCAAGAATTATTGTTTCATTATTTTTTTCACCCACAAGGTTTCAACATCCTCACAACTGTCATCCACAAATGTTTATTTCACACTTACTTCCATATCACTCCTGGCATACAAATATACACCACCACCTCTGTGGTCAGCCCTATTATACACCACCACCTCTGTGGTCAGCCCTATCAGATGTACACCACCACCTCTGTGATCAGCCCTATCATACACCACCGCCTCTGTGGTCAGCCCTATCGGACATACACCACCGCCTCTGTGGTCAGCCCTATCGGACATACACCACCGCCTCTGTGGTCAGCCCTATCGGACATACACCACCGCCTCTGTGGTCAGCCCTATCGGACATACACCACCGCCTCTGTGGTCAGCCCTATCGGACATACACCACCGCCTCTGTGGTCAGCCCTATCGGACATACACCACCGCCTCTGTGGTCAGCCCTATCGGACATACACCACCGCCTCTGTGGTCAGCCCTATCGGACATACACCACCGCCTCTGTGGTCAGCCCTATCGGACATACACCACCGCCTCTGTGGTCAGCCCTATCGGACATACACCACCGCCTCTGTGGTCAGCCCTATCGGACATACACCACCACCTCTGTGGTCAGCCCTATCATACACCACCACCTCTGTGGTCAGCCCTATCGGACATACACCACCACCTCTGTGGTCAGCCCTATCATACACCACCACCTCTGTGGTCAGCCCTATCGGACATACACCACCACCTCTGTGGTCAGCCCTATCGGACATACACCACCACCACTGTGGTAAGCCCTATTATACACCACTACCTCTGTGGTCAGCTCTATCGGACATACACCACCACCATTGTGGTCAGCCCTATTGGACATACACCACCACTACCTCTGTGATCAGCCCTATCGGACATACACCACCACCTCCTATCGTTTCTAAAGAGTGTAAAACCTTGAAGATTTACAGCCCAATCATGAGAAGAGTCCAGCCATGTCTCAGCAATGCCAACTACATCAACATGTTCTCTACCATTTTGCTTGCTAGACATCTGGCATTTGTGAACATACATTTTAAGTTGTCATCAAATTTTACACTTTTAGGAAATGTATTTTTTGATAATTTTTTGATAAAGTGATGCGTGAAAATCACCGCTCATGTGCACAGCCCCATAGAAATGAATGGGTCCGAATTCAGTGAGGGTGCAATGCGTTCACCTCACGCATCGCATCCCCGCGGAAATCTCTCCCATGTGAAAGGGGCCATACTCTGTTTGGTAAGCTCAGGCATCCATAAGAAGTGCTGGAGATGTTATTTTTTTAAATTAATTTTTGATTAACTCCATTTACTACACAAAACACATTACCCCGTGGATAATTTTTCTAAAATATCAAATGCTTATTAAGATAAACCTGATCCCATTAATGTTGCTGTCTTAAGGCAAATACAACTTCATTTATCAAGTGCCAGGAAGAAAATGAAGCTATATTTTTTTATCGCGGCAGGCCGCTGCGTAGCAATGATGAAAATCATGTTATTCACAGTCAGAAATTGTTAATTTCACACCGTTGTGATTACAATAACAGCTGCAGGAGCCATTATTACTCTTCTATGCCATGGAAGAAAGGAGCTGAAGGCATCCATCAGCCCGGGGTAGAGCGTTACTTAAGGAGAGATGACACAGATGCAGTCTGACTTTATTTCCCTGGGCTGTGATGAAGAAATAGTTTTGTGGAGTTTGTAATTAAGTCTCAGATTATGGAACGGCAATATCTGCTAAATTGTAGCAAAGTGCTCCCTTAGGACCTGTCTGGAAGCCCCCCCGGACTGATTACAGGGGGGATGAATTTAAGGATGATTGTCATTGAGTGACATTTGAATTTATGTATCATTGTTGACATTCCTTGATACATTGCTGCAACTTTCTATCTGTCTCACTGGAGTTTCGGTTCCAGAGCCGAGCTCTCTTGTCCCCTGCTTCTGGTTCCTGCTGGGCCGGAAGTATGACGTGCTGCCTCAGCGGTGGTAGTGGTCACAAGCTGCGCCAGCGCATGTCACGATGGAAGGCATCGTTTGGCTAGCAGAGGTAAGGTGCATGTAGACTGCACGTCACACTTTCGGTCTAGCGGGGGACATGAGAGCTGAAACCAGAGCGCCAATGTCAGCTGGGACTTTTTTTTCAACCCCTGTATACTGTCTGGCCATGAAAAGGGCTCCTAATCTCAGAAAACCTATTTAACCCATTTCTGACTGGCTAACGCATATACGTCGGCAGTCAGGTATTTAAAGACGGTGTCCTCTCACGATAGCAGCCAGGTGTCTACAGATTTAAGCAACAGGCACCTGGGGATAACGTATGCGATCGGCGATAACAGTACCTGCAGCTATCTCTAGAACGAAGCCCACAAAGTGAAGGAGAGCAGACCGAGAGCGGCGTGCTCAGCTATTTTTGGAAGTCCCATAGAAATTATGCATGGAGGATTATTACACTCAGCTCTACTTAATACCCTTAATCCTCTTGGATGCAAATAACATTCATCTCTACTTTAAGAAGACCTGTCACTACAAAATGCAATGCAATCTGAAGGCACCATGCTGTAGAGCAGGAGAAGCTGAGCGTATTGAGATTATATATATATATATATATATATATATATATATATATATATACGAAAAATGGCGGCACTGACTGCAAAGATGGAAAAAGTGGGTGCACGTTCCAGGGGAATCGACCTCTTACCCCAATCAATGAATCCAGAAAAAGGACGGCACTCCGGTCTTGAAGAAGTAAAATTTAGTCTTTAATCAACCTTGCGGTACAACGTTTCGGCTCCAATACTGAGCCTTTCTCAAATGTGCAATTTATTCACACATGTCAGAGAAGACAACGTTTCGGTTCTCTCACAGAACCTTTTTCAAGTCAACCTGACTTGAAAAAGGTTCTGTGAGAGAACCGAAACGTTGTCTTTTCTGACATGTGTGAATAAATTGCACATTTTTTACTTCAAGGAGTGCTGCGGATTTTCTGTGTTGTTTATCCGGTCCTGTATCGAGGGATCACTGCGGGCACCGCTACAGCTACAGCTGCATATTGAGGAGTGCTGCCTGACTTTTTTCATGTGTATATATATATATATATATCTAACTTGAAGAAAATGGACTGCACTCCAATTAAAAGTGAAAAATAGTGAACTTTTATTCACCCATATTGTGGCAACTTATGCAAACTATTGCATAAGTGGCCACAATATGGGTGAATAAAAGTTCACTATTTTTCACTTTTAGGGCTCTTTCATACCTGCGTTCAGGGCCGGACTGGCCATAGGGCAGACCGGGCATTTGCCCGGTGGGCCGGGCCGCCTCAGGGCTCGAGTGGGTGTGCCTAATCACACCCCTGTCTGTCTGTGCTCCGCCTCCTGCCAGCCCCGGCCGCACATCTTAATAATCTGTCTGATTAGGGCCGGACTGGCCATAGGGGGGGCCGGGCCGCCTCAGGGCTCGAGTGGGTGTGCCGGTATGGCCTAATCACACCCCTCCCTGTGCTCCGCCTCCTGCCGCACACTCATACTTACTGACTGTGTGAGTCCACCCCCACTGCTCCGCCTCCTGTGCCCGGCCTCTGTGACTCCATCTTCCGGCGGCCGGCAGCATAACGTCGCTCACTCAGACGTCACGCGCCTGCTCCGCCTTCATTAATAAAGAGGGAGGAGCGTGCGACGTGACGTAGTGAGTGACGGCACGTTACGCTACGCGGCCGCCTAGTTTGAATGTTGAAGAGCGGGACTGGACTGGAGCCACCACCGCACCAGCCCACCAGCTTCTGCCTGCCCGCCTGCCCCAGTACTAGTGCCCAACTGGCTTTGGCTGCCGCCTGCCCAATCCATGCCCACACCACAGAGTAGACAGTGAATGGATGTGACGGGACCGGTTGTGGTGAACCGGCGTGAATGACAGTCTTTTGTGCACTGCAGCACTCACTGTACTGTCTGTGAAAAAGAAAAACTGTGAATTATACTTGTGTTGTGAATACAATTGGAGTCCTCCTGACTGTCCCAGGCAGTACCGGTAAGTTAGTGATGATAGTGATAGATTATATTAGATAGTAACTTTATGTAAGTGAGAGAGCTATTGAGCTTGTAAATAAACTTGTGCAAACTGCAAAGTATATGAGTAGTTTAGTTACTAACTACTCATATACTTTGCACAAGTTTATTTACAAGCTCAATAGCTCACTTACATAAGGAACAGACGTCTTACAATAGGGAGGGACACTGTTATGGGGGGGGGGGGGGGAGATGTGATATGTGGATGATGACACATTTATATAGCACAAGATGCTTGCGCTGCCATATATGTGTGTCATCCACAGATCCCCCCGGCCACCCATAACAGTGTCATCCACAGATGCCCCCCCCGGTATCTGTGTCAGATTCCATCATTCCACAATCCACACAGATGCCACCATGCCAGTGTCATCCACAGATGCCCATACCAGTGTGTCATCCACAGATCCCCCATACCAGTGTGTCATCCACAGATCCCCCATAACAGTGCGTCATCCACAGATGTCCCCATAACAGTGCGTCATCCACAGATGTCCCCATAACAGTGTCATCCACAGAAACAGTGTCATCCACAGATGCCCCATAACAGTGCGTCATCCACTGATGCCCATAACAGTGCGTCATCCACTGATGCCCATAACAGTGCGTCATCCACTGATGCCCATAACAGTGCGTCATCCACTGATGCCCATAACAGTGCGTCATCCACTAATGCCCATAACAGTGTCATCCACAGATGCCCCCATAACCGTGTGTCATCCACTGATGCCCATAACAGTGTCATCCACAGATGCCCCCATAACAGTGCATCATCCACAGATGCCCATAACAGTGCGTCATCCACAGATGCCCATAACAGTGCGTCATCCACTGATGCCCATAACAGTGCGTCATCCACTGATGCCCATAACAGTGCGTCATCCACTGATGCCCATAACAGTGCGTCATCCACTGATGCCCATAACAGTGCGTCATCCACTGATGCCCATAACAGTGCGTCATCCACTGATGCCCATAACAGTGCGTCATCCACTGATGCCCATAACAGTGCGTCATCCACTGATGCCCATAACAGTGCGTCATCCACTGATGCCCATAACAGTGCGTCATCCACTGATGCCCATAACAGTGCGTCATCCACTGATGCCCATAACAGTGCGTCATCCACTGATGCCCATAACAGTGCGTCACCCACAGATCCCCCATAACAGTGTCATCCACAGATGCCCCCATAACCGTGCGTCATCCACTGATGCCCATAACAGTGTGTCATCCACTGATGCCCATAACAGTGCGTCATCCACTGATGCCCATAACAGTGCGTCATCCACTGATGCCCATAACAGTGCGTCATCCACTGATGCCCATAACAGTGCGTCATCCACAGATGCCCCCATAACCGTGTGTCATCCACTGATGCCCATAACAGTGTGTCATCCACAGGTCCCCCATAACAGTGCGCCTGCGAGGAGAGACAGAAAGGAGGGCAAATAATCAGTGGAAGCAAGCAGAGGACGGCAAAGCAGACAACTTAATAGCTTCTTTTGTAAGTAAATTGTTTTATTATAAATGTAGTAAGTAAATGTAGTGGTGCTATAATGTGGACCCCAGGCGTCTCTGATGCCCTGCAGGCTGGGCTGGTGCTGTGGCAGCATACGGTTGGTCAGGCAGCAGAAAGGCTCTGGGGCTGTCATTGTGCTCTGGAACTTTTCCCTTCACAGCCACTGCTATCTCTCTCTTGTACAGTGCAGACTCTGAAAGAGGCTTTCAGTTTGCTCTCCGTCCTCATAAAAGTCTATGGGAATCAAAACAGATCCATCTGGTTCCTGTTATGCAAGTCGGAAAACAAAGTCAATTGTGCTTCCGGTTTTGGCTCCACCCCTAGACTGCAAGGGGGTGGGGCCTGTTGGGTGTCATGTGATTGGGCTGCTCAGTCAAAAATGCCCGGGCCTATTTTTTGTCCCAGTCCGGCCCTGCCTGCGTTCTTGTCTTCCGGCATAGAGTTCCGTCGTCGGGGCTCTATGCCGGAAGAATCCTGATCAGTTTTATCCTAATGCATTCTGAATGGAGTGAAATCCGTTCAGGATGCATCAGGATGTCTTCAGTTCCGGAACGGAACGTTTTTTGGCCGGAGAAAATACTGCAGCATGCTGCGCTTTTTGCTCCGGCCAAAAATCCTGAAGACTTGCCGCAAGGCTGGATCCGGAATGAATGCCCATTGAAAGGCATTGATCCGGATCCGGCCTTCGTTTCGGCGCATTACCGGATCCGACGTTTAGCTTTTTCTCAATGGTTACCATGGCTGCCGGGACGCTAAAGTCCTGGCAGCCATGGTAAAGTGTAGTGGGGAGCGGGGGAGCAGTATACTTACCGTCCGTGCGGCTCCCGGGGCGCTCCAGAGTGACGTCAGGGCGCCCCAAGCGCATGGATCACGTGATCGCATGGCACGTCATCCATGCGCATGGGGCGCTCTGACGTCATTCTGGAGCGCCCCGGGAGCCGCGCGGACTGTAAGTATACCGCTCCCCCGCTCCCCACTACTACTATGGCAACCAGGACTTTAATAGCGTCCTGGGTGCCATAGTAACACTGAAAGCATTTTGAAGACGGATCCGTCTTCAAATGCTTTCAGTTCACTTGCGTTTTTTCGGATCCGGCGTGTAATTCCGGCAAGTGGAGTACACGCCGGATCCAGACAACGCAAGTGTGAAAGAGGCCTTAATTGGAGTGCAGTCCATTTTCTTCAAGTTACATTATTGGGGTGTTGCCGCGGCCCCTGTGGACATTGCACCCATTGCCTGGTTGGTGCCCCCGCTGGACTATTTCCACTATATATATATAAATTATTATTTTTTTTTATTAATTTTTTTTGGGGGGGGGGGGGAATTCAGTAAAACCTGTAATTTATACTTTGCTCGCCTCCTGTGAATACCTATCGGCACAGTCAGGAGGGGTTATTAGTGTTAGGGCTCGTTCACACGACCGTTGGTGTCCCGTTCCCATATTGCGGATCCGCACTACGCGGGCACCGTTCCGTTGTCATTTCGCATCATGGATGCGGACCCATTCATTTCAATAGGTCCGCAAATCCGGAGCAGTATGGAACGGAACACTACGGAGTGCTTTCTGGGGTTCCGTTCCGTGCCTCCGCACCGCAAAAAGATAGAATATGCTCTATCTTTTTGCGGAACGGAGGGATCGCGGAGCCATTCAAGTGAATGGGTCTGCGATCCCCATGCGCCTGCCCCACGGAAGGTGCCCGCGCGTGAACGAGCCCTTAGTGATAGCATTGTGTGTATGTGTGCATAGGAAGATCGCTGTCACTGATAACACCTCCTCCCTGTACCAAAAGTTCTTTACAGGAGGTGAAAAAATTACATATAATATGTATAAATTACAAGTTTTACCGAGTCCTTTCCCCAAAAATATATACAGTGTGTGTCAATCCACGCAAAAAAAGGGTTGTCTGTTGAAATGTATTCATGTCCTAATATAACAGAACAACTGGAAGTATAGTTTTTGGATGTATATACAGTAAAGTTTAGTAAGGCGACTTTCACATCTGCATTTTTCCTTTCCGGTATTGAGATCCATTCATTGTCAATGGGGACAACACTGAACAGAACTATATGGAGTGCTCCAGAATGCATTCCGTTCCGTTTGGTTACGTTTTTCAGTGCATCATGGGATGCGGAGCAAGATGGATCCGGCGTGAAACACAATGTAAGTCAATGGTGCAGGATCAGTTTTCTCAGACACAAAAGAAAATGGATCTGGTGCCCTTTGACTTGGACAATGGTTTTAGGCTCCATTCACACGTCCGCAACGTGTTTTGCAGATCCACGAATCCACAAATTTGCGGACAAGAATAGGACATGTGCAATTGCGGACAAGAATAGGACATGTTCTATTTTTTTCGGGAACGGAATTGTGGACCCAGAAGTGCGGGTCCGCAATTCCGTGTCCGGGCAGCACATTCCATAGGAATGAGTGGGTCCGCAATTCCGTTCCGCAAAATGCGGAACGAAATTGCGGACGTGTGAATGGACCCTTAGAGACTGATCCGTCTTGGCTATTTTAGAGATAATACAACCGGATCCGTTCATAAGGGATGCAGCCGGTTGTTTTATCAGTAACGGAAGCGTTTTTTGCTGAACCCTGCCAGAACCAGCAAAAACGCTAGTGTAAAAGTAGCGTAAGCATGTTTGTCCATGTATGCCTTTTTTTTGGGTGTATGCATACTGGTCATTGGGTTTCAAGGCCAAAAGCTACTTGAACATCCATAGATGTGCCTTAAAGGGGTTATCCAGAAGTCGGCATCAGAAGGACACCGCTCCGTCCATTGTGTAGTGAGTGGAGCTGGTAACTGCAACTCGGCTCCCACTGAAGTTAACTCTTGGATGGAGTTGTCTCATCCTGGTCTCAGTTTCAGGCACCAGACTTACAACTAAACAGTTGATCGTCGGGGGTTTGGGGTGTCAGGCTCCTGCTGATCCGATATTGAGGATAGACCATCATTATCAAAATCTGGGATAACCCTTTTAAGGCACGTCCGGTGGTGGTGAAACTACAACTAAGCAGCTGATCAGCAGGTGTACGGGGTCTCAGACCCTCCACCAACCTGATAGGTCTATCCTAGGCAATCGCTATCAAAATCCTGGACAAATCCTTTAGGCTGGGTTCACACCTGAGCGTTTTACAGCACGTTCCTACGCGCTGTAAAACGCTCAACAAGGAGAAACCAATGCTTCCCTATCGGCATGGTTCTCACCTGTGCGTTTTACAGCGCGTACGATCGCGCTGTAAAACGCCAGACGCCCCCAAGAAATACATGAGCTTCTTTGGGGCGTCTTGTCGCGCGTTCCCGTACATAGACTTTTGGGAACGCGCGACAATGGGCGTTCGCTTGTCTCTGTATGCGCGATTGCAAACGCCGGTACAATCGCGCATACAGAGCGCTCCATCGCGAACGCTCAGGTGTGAACTTAGGGTTAAGGAACACTCCAGGTTATGCCTCCTAGGCTTGAGGGGGTTCAAATAATACTAGTGACAGAATCCCTTTGTCATGCTCCGCCCCCTAGCTCTGCACAAGGCTTAAAGCAGTGTATTGGTTTTCCATGATGTATTCCTTTAAATAATGCATTACAGAGGGATACATTTTTTGCCTGAATTTTTATTAATAAGGAACATTCTGGAACCTCTTCCTTGGTTACAATGAGCCTTCATTTTCTTCTTTCTTCAAACACTTTTCTTTTTCACAATGAATCATTTACGTAACATTAATTGGAAAATGCACATGAACAGATGCTTCGCTCGGCAAGAATACCGCAGGAGAGAGCGTTTTTGCACTTGCCCACAGCCACTATCTGTAATATCTATTGATTTAATAAGGAGTAACACGATGTTTACAGAATTTCCGAAATATTTCTTCTCCAGAGCAATCATGGAACAAGGTCTTACGACGTCGCCTGGAGCGCGCTCTTATTAAAGCAGCGTAGCCTCGGATACAGCCATGATCTGCTCGGAAGCAGCTGAAAATGAAGTCTAATAAAGAGAGCGGTTAACTCTTATCTGATTGCCGCCGAACAATTGGAGTGTCGCGTACATAAGAATACGAGGCTTGAGCACCTACGACGTTTGTCATAGGATCTATTGTGTCTGTTCTTAAGGGCTCATGCACAGAAACGTATTTTCTTTCCGTGTCCGTTCCATTTTTATTTTTTTTGCTGACCATATGTGGAACCATTTATTTTAATGAGTCCTCAAAAAAACGGAAGTTACATCGTGTGCATTCAGTTTCCGTATGTCTGTTCCGCAAAAGAATAGAACATGTCCTATCATTGTCTGCATTACGGACAAGGATACGGCTGTTCTATTAGGGGCTAGCTGTTCCATTCCGCAAAATACGGAATGCACATGGACATCATCCGCAGTTTTTGCAGATCCGTATTTGCGGAGCGCAAAATACATACGGTCGTGTGCATGAACCCTAAAGGGAACCCATCACCAGGAACAATGCCTTGTAGGACTGGCTCATCTAACTGTAATGATACCTTTCACTTAGCGATCCGTTGCTTCATTCTAGAGAAAAGGGGCTTTTAATCCATAGGCAAACAGTTAGGTGCACCAAGGGCGGGCCCAATCTACTCTGTGCACACTTGCTCCTCCTGCTTCCTCTGTTAGCCCCTCCCTCTCTACTTCTTGATTGACAGGCTCAGGCAAGAAGACTTTGCAGGAATCCGACTCTGTCAATCAAGGAGAGGGAAGAGCTGGTAGAGGAAGCAGAAGTGGGATGCACAGATTTCATTGAATTCAGTTAGCTGTCCTTGCAATGTATGGGTGTGCCAGGTCCTCCACAGCAAACACACTATTTTTGGAACCATTAAAGACAAACCCTCTAGACATGTAAGTTTACTGATTTTGGCCTCTAAAGAGGTTGTACAGCAGGGATGTCAAACTCGTGGCCCTCCAGCTGTTGCAAAACTACAACTCCCATCATGCCTGGGCATACTACAGCTATCAGGGAATGATGGGAGTTGTAGTTTTGCAACATCTGGAGGGCCATGAGTTTGACATCCATGTTGTACAGGCTTCAAAGGACTTGGTTGGTTGCTTCTAAAAACAGTGACACGCCTGTGCATGGGTTGTGTGAGGTACAGTAACATATGGAGCTCTATTGAAGTGAATGGAACAGAGTTGCAGTACCGTAGACAGCCTGAGTGCAACACTGTATTTGCCGCCTCTCCCCCAGTATGCAGAGCCGCTGCAGCGCTCACCTTCCTTCCCCTGCTGGTATCCCAGCAGCCTGTGCCCGCCAGGCTCCTCCATTTCCCTCCTGGCAGGACTGTGCAACTCCATCCACTTCTTGTAGGTTGAGGCCTGCTCCTTGCTTACACTGTCTCTCTGACCATAGAAAGCATGTGCTCCCTTAGGCTCTTCAAGGGCCAGCACTAGAGATGTCGCGAACACAAAATTTTCCGTTCGCGAACGCAAATTTCTACAAATGTTCGCGAATGGGCGAACCGCCATTGACTTCTATAGGCAGGCGAATTTTAAAACACACAGGGACTCTTTCTGGCCACAATAGTGATGGAAAAGTTGATTCAAGGGGACTAACACCTGGACTGTGGCATGCCGGAGGGGAATCCATGGCAAAACTCCCATGGAAAATTACATAGTTGACGCAGAGTTGGATTTTAATCCATAAAGGGCATAAATCACCTAACAATCAATTTTTTGAACAACGTGGTTTAAACATCCAGTGTGTGTATACGATCAGGTATGATGTATCGATCAGGTAGTGTAAGGGTTACGCCTTCCCAGACATTGACAGACCAAACTCCCCTTTTAATGCACCGCAAAGTCTATTTGCCCAACAGCAAACTTCCCATTTGCACAAGGTTGGATACCAAGCTAGCCATGTCCCGTTGATGTGATTGAAGGTTTCTTCCTCCACCCAGCCACGTACAACACCAAGGGTCCCCGAAAGGTGAATTGAATAGATTTTTCGAACGGGGAGATGGTTAAAAAAACGCTGGCTCCCTCCTCTTTGTTTGAATCCACGGTCACTGCGTCTGCGCCGTGCAATTTACTGTCACACCCGATATGAGTGCTATTTTCTATAGTTCTCTCTTCTCATCAGTTTAATCCCTGTTACGTCCCCAATCTGGGGTCCATTTATTAAATGGATTTTTCGAACGGGGAGATGGTTAAAAAAAACGCTGGCTCCCTCCCCTTTGTTTGAATCCACGGTCACTGCGTCTGCGCCTTGTGATTTACTGTCCCACCCGATATGAGTGGTATTTTCTGTAGTACTATTCTCATCACTTTAATCCCTGTTACGTCCCATATCAGGGATTGCCTTTTGTGAAAAAGAATTTAGGCCGGGTTCCTTCGACTGCCTGCACAGTGACAGACCAAACTCTGATACACCAAACTGAATTGATTTTAGGAACCGGGAGATGGAAAAAGCAGCTTAGTCGGTCCTCTTACTCCCAAGTTGGGGCACTGCGCGTGCACGGAGCAATGTGCTGTGACACCCTATATGAGTGGTGTCTTAACTAGTCCTATTCCTATCAGTTTAATCCCCGTTACGTCCCCTATACGGAGACGTGTGTCGAATTGATTAACTATTGTCGAATTAACGAACCATTACGACATCCTGGAATAATTTAGTTCTGAGCTTTGTACTTGCTTTATATTGGAATTGATGGGGATTTTTTTTAAAATTGTCTGCATTATTTCTAATAAACTATTAAGAGACTTTAACATGATTTTTTTTATTTTATGTATTAAAAACCCACCCATTTATTTTTTTTCTATGAAAAAACATCCAGCCGTCCCGATCGCTTTTGGTCTGATCATAATGAAGCAACGGCCTTATCATCTGGGGTGTGGCAACATTGCCAACACACTCATAAAGGTGATGATCGCTTCATTGTGATACGCAAGCCCCTTCACCACAACAAGGTAACGATCACGAAAGGGGAATTGACACTTGTATGTGCCTTTTTTTTGTTTTTGCAGCCACAGTGCAGCACCAGAGGCCAGAAAAATTGATGTTTTCAAGGCAGAAAGGTGACTAAAACATTGCGGCTTGAACCCTAGTTGGTGGCGGAGAATTCACGAAAGTCATCCGGTATGCAGACATTAAATACAGCAGCGTGGGGACCATTTTGAGGCCAAGGCATGTCAGGCCTTTTGTTAGTTAAACGTATCGACTACTGTCAGTCCCTTCGGGATCCATGCCTCATTCATCTTAATGAAGGTGAGGTAATCAACACTTTTTGGACCGAGGCGACTTCTTTTGTCAGTGACAATGCTGTGTAAGGCTACTTTCACACTAGCGTTCGTCGGTCCGCTCGTGAGCTCCGTTTGAAGGAGCTCACGAGCGGACCCGAACGCCTCCATCCAGCCCTGATGCAGTCTGAATGGAGCGGATCCGCTCAGACTGCATCAGTCTGGCGGCGTTCAGCCTCCGCTCCGCTCGCCTCCGCATGGACAGGCGGACAGCTGAACGCTGCTTGCAGCGTTCGGGTGTCCGCCTGGCCGTGCGGAGGCGTGCGGATCCGTTCAGACTTACAATGTAAGTCAATGGGAACGGATCCGCTTGAAGATGTCACCATATGGCTCAATCTTCAAGCGGATCCGTCCCCCATTGACTTTACATTGAAAGTCTGAACGGATCCGCGCAGGCTACTTGCGCACTTGCAAAAATTTTTAAAGTTATTAATGCAGACGGATCCGTACTGAACGGAGCCTCCGTCTGCATTAATATGATCGGATCCGTTCAGAACGGATCCGATCAAGCGCAAGTGTGAAAGTAGCCTTAAGCATATTTTTTTGTTTGGTTTTGAACTGCTGCATCCTTTCTGACTTCCGGTAATTTGGTAACATTTCCGCCACTTTCTGCTTATACCGGGGGTCTAGTAGCGTGGCCACCCAGTACAGGTCGTTTTCCTTCATCCTTTTTATACGAGGGTCCCTCAACAGACATGACAGCATGAAAGACCCCATTTGCACAAGGTTGGATGCCGAGCTACTCATTCCCCATTCCTCCTCCTCACTGATGTCATTGACGGTCTGTTCTTCCCCCCAGCCACATACAACACCACGGGTCCCAGATAGGTGACAACAACGAGCACCCTGGGATGCCTGCTGTGGTTGGTCTTCCACCTCCTCAAAGCCACATTCCTCCTCTGACTCCTCTTGCAGCGTTGCCGCAGGTCCGGCAAGCGATGATGACAAGGCTGTTTCTGGTGGTGATGGTGACCACAACTCTTCCTCTTAACGCTCATCTACAGCCTGATCCAGCACTCTTCGCAGGGCACGCTCCAGGAAGAAAACAAATGGGATGAGGTCGCTGATGGTGCCTTCGGTGCGACTGACTAGGTTTGTCACCTTCTGAAAAGGACGCATGAGCCTACAGGCATTGCGCATGAGCGTCCAGTAACGTGGCAAAAAAATTCCCAGCTCCGCAGAGGCTGTCCTATCACCCTGGTCATACAAATACTCGTTAACGGCTCTTTCTTGTTGGAGCAGGCGGTCGAACATTAGGAGTGTTGAATTCCAACGTGTCGGGCTGTCGCAAATCAAGCGCCTCACTGGCATGTTGTTTCGGCGCTGAATTTCTGAAAAGTGTGCTATGGCCGTGTAGGAACGCCTGAAATGGCCACACACCTTCCTGGCCTGCTTGAGGATGTCCTGTAAGCCTGGGTACTTAGACACAGCGTTGTGCGATGAGATTCAACACATGTGCCATGCACGGCACATGTAACAACTTGCCCAAATTCAATGCCGCCAACAAATTGCTTCCATTGTCACACACCACTTTGCCGATCTCCAGTTGGTGCGGGGTCAGCCACTGATCCACCTGTGCGTTCAGGAGTACTGGTCCGGTGTGGCTCTCTGCTTTCAGGCAAGTCAACCCCAACGACGCAGCAAAAGAGGACTCAGCCGAGGAGGTTATGGAAGAGGATGGAGTATGAGGAGTAGAGGAGGTGGCAGTAGGCCTGCCTGCAAGTCGTGGCGGTGTCACCAACTCCGCTGCAGAGCCACGCATTCCATGCTTGGCAGCCGTCAGCAGGTTGACCCAATGCGCAGTGTAGGTGATATACCTGCCTTGACCGTGCTTTGCAGACCAGGTATCAGTGGTCAGATGGACCCTTGCCCCAACACTGTATGCCAAAGATGCCATGACTTCCTTTTCAATCACTGAGTAGAGGTTTGGGATTGCCTTATTAGAAAAAAAAAATCGTCCGGGTACCTTCCACTGTGGTGTCCCAATAGCGACAAATTTTTTGAAGGCCTCAGACTCCACCAGCTGGTATGGTAAAAGCTGGCAGGCTAAGAATTCCGTCAAGCCAGCTGTCAGACGCCGGCCAAGGGGGTGACTGTGACATTGGCTTCTTACGCTCAAACATTTCCTTTACAGACACCTGACTGTGGGCAGATGAGATGGAACTGCTCAAGGTGAGAGGCGGAGTGGCGGGTGGTTGAGAGGGGGCAAGGAGGACAGCAGTGGTTGACGTGGCTGAAGATGCTGAACCAGGAGGAGGATGGTGACTTTGAGCTTGTGTGCTGCTTCTACTCGTCATCATGTGTTGATCCCATAGGCGTTTGTGATGTGCGATCATGTGCCTTCGCAAAGCAGTTGTACCTAGGTGGGTGTTGGATTTCCCACGACTCAGTTTCTTTTGGCACAGGTTGCAAATGGCATCGCTGTTGTCAGAGGCAGACACACAGAAAAAATGCCACACTGCTGAGCTTTGCAATGACGGCATTCTGGTGGTGGAAATAGCATGCGTTGATTGGTGTGTAATGCTGCCTGAGACATATCCCTGTTATCTACATCCCCTGGCAATAATGGTTGCGCATCACTAATTTCATACAACTGATGTGTAAAAAACTCCTCTGAGGGATCAAGTGAAGCGGCTGTGGTGGCTGTGGCGGCGGGCGGGAGGGAGAGTGGTAACTTGAGAGCAGGTGACCAAAGCTGAGCTGGAGGAGGATGGTGCGTCAAGATTCTTAGCGGAAGCTGTTGAAGATTGGGTGTCCTGTGTAAGCCAGTCAACTATTTTCTCTGAATTTTTGGGGTTCAGGGTACGTGGCCTCTGAACACTGGGCATTATTCCAGGGCCAGTGGAAATCACAGCACTGGCTCTGCCTGTCATTTTTTTTTTTTAATGTGAAGTGGTACTATGCATGCAAGGTACTGTGCCAACCTATATAAGTAGTGGGAACAGTACTGTCTGTGTGGGCCTGACACACACAGGCTTGCAAATGTGATTAAATCACAGAAACATTTTAAATATAATTTTTTTTATCTGCAAGGTATTTGAGTGAATGACACCCTGTAACGGTATGAGTGCAGGCCTAGCCACTAGCCAGTGGGCACAATACAGTATGTGTGGGCCTGACACACACGGGCTTGCAAATGTGATTATATCACAGAAAAATATTAAATATAATTTTTTTTTATCTGCGGGGTATTTTCTGTCACACCCTGTATGAATGGTGTGCAGTGCACACAGTGCTGTCTGTGACTGAGCCTGCAGCCTCTCACACACGGGCAGCCAGGCAACTCCAATATATATATATATATATATATATTAAAAAAAAGCAGACTGATGTCCCAGCCCTGAAAAGGGCTTTTTGGGGTGCTGTCAGGGCGCGGTCCTTACAGCAGATGAGTCTGTGGACACAGAACAATGCCCTAGCTAACGCTTTCCCTATTGAAGCAGCAGCACTGTCCCTCCTCTCACTGTGAATGCAGCTTCCGAATGAATATAAAATGGATGCTGTCCAGGAGGTGGGAGGGTCTGCTGACTGAGGTACAGGGTCAAAGTTTACTCAATGATGATGTATAGGGGGCGGACCGAACATCACATATGTTCGCCCGCAGCGGCGAACAAGCTATGTTCGCCGGGAACTATTCGCTGGCGAATAGTTTGGGACATCACTAGCCCGCGCACACGTACTCTGATCTTCTCCAGCCTATGGATATGTGCCCTTGGGTTTTTACAGCACATTCCCCTTGTGGGAGGGTGCCTGAGCAATAGATTCTAGTAGGCTAGCATTCTGCAAAGGCGCGCTATTTGTCTTGTTTGCTGTCCCGTGTACTGACTTCTGTCTGTCTCTTGTTCTGACCCTTCACTGTTTGACTCACCTCTGCCTGTTCTTCGTTCGGACCTGTTTACTGGAATTCACATACACTGACTGACCTGACCTTGGCCTGACCCTTCTGTGTTTCGCACCAGTGTCTCTTGACACCTGTGGGTCAGTAGTCTACTGAACAGAGACTACTTCAGGAAAGAGAGGCTTGGTGGTTCCACTGCAGCAAAGTTCAGATGCCTGTATAGAGGTTAAAGGGGGAAGACCACCTAATGCCCTCAGGAATAGCCCTAAGCCAAATCTGTTCAAGGGACACGGCAGGTCCACATCCACTTTGTAACACCAGGCAAAGCCTATAGACAAGAGTGGCTCTATTTCTTATTTTCATAAAACCCCTCTTACTACATTTTACAGGAGATTTTTAGGCCGCTTGCTCTTTAAGATGCTTTAGAAGTCGCACATCTGAGTAGGACGATAATCTGAAATATGTTTTGTTCTTTGTATAGGAAACAGGTGTCTGAATTGCTGATTTAAGATGGATTCCTGTTAGTTTTCTCCACATCAAAGCCAACAGAAGGTTTATCTATATGTAAAAATGCTAATTTTGAGAGAAAACAGAATCTCAGGCACATTGTAACCATATGTTTTTATGTAGACTTTAGGTGGCAGCAAAAACAAACTCATCCACTTGCAAAAGATCAACCTGCGCCATTCAATCCTCCTCCTATATAAGATGACATTTGTGTTTAGTTTTCAATACAGTTTGCCATATGTTATCCTAATTCATTACTTAAAGAGTGCCTGTCAGCAGGATCATGCCCATTAAACCAGGGATACTGTCTGCTAGGGTATATCCTGCTGATTAAAATGATACCCGTCTTGTAAAAATCAGTTGTGGGGTTCCCGAGAAAAAAAATAAAACAATAAAAACTTTTATTCTTCATTCAAGAGAGGACGTCAGGGCACTGAGGGGCGTGACCGGCACTGTTACAAGGGGATAGGCTCCACCCCTCACTGCACTGGCCCCTCCCTCCATAAATAATTTCCCCCCCCTCATTTTCCAGAACAAGCTATGGTAAGGGGGGAGAATTAAAAGAAGGGGAAAAAAAATTGACTGGACAACTCCTTTGAGGTTGACTTGGTGTAGCCATCGGTGCAGAGAAAGCGGTCACACCCAGGCCCTATTGTCTTATAAAGGCACATGGTAAGTGGGGGCCCTGTTAGAGATTTTCCCATTGGGGCCAGGGAATTTAACCTGTTACGGACACAGGGCGTACAGGTACGTACTGTGTAGTTCCGATCACCGCCGCGCGGTGATTGGAACTGGGTGCCTGCTGAAATCAATCAGCAGGCACCCTGGGTCAATACCGAGGGGGGTCTTGCGGTTTGCAGTGCTTTCGGAAGTTTCTGATACCCGCAGGGAATCAAACTTCAAAATGCCTTTCTTTAATGTTAAACCCCAGCGGGGGGTGCAGGGGGTGCGGCAGGGGGGGGCGCGCGATCATTCGCTCGCCCTCCCTATCATTTTCAGGATGGCTGAGCAGTTAGCAAGCAGAGTGTCAGCGCATTGCTGACACTCTGCTTGAAACGGCTGACATCATCACACAGATGTCAGCCGTTTAACCCCTTCCATGCCACGGTCCGTAGGGACCGCTGTATGGAAATAGTTAATAGAGGGTCCCTCTCCCATCTGGAGCTGCTGTGCCTTTTCAGCCCCCGATTCTTGACGGGATCACAGAGGGAGGGGGCCCCCTCCCTCCTCCTCACCCGCTGCTCTGTTGTGGCAGCGAGTGATGTTACCATGGCAACCGGACGCCTTGACAGGCTTCCGGCTGTCCATGGTGCTGACCAGACTTCTGCTAAAGGCAGGGTATCATTTTTGTGGGATGAGATGACGGTTAGATTGGCACTATTTGGGGGGGCATACGACTTTGATCGCTTGCTTCTTTTTGTGATGTAAGGTGTCAAAAAATGGCTTTTTTGACACAGTTTTTATATATATATTTTTTTTACGGTGTTCACCTCAGGGTTTAGGTGATGTGGTATTTTTATAGAGAAGGTTCCTATGGAAGCGGCAATACCTAATATGGACTGGCAGTTTTTGCTGGACTGTTTTTTTTTTGACACCATGTCCCATTTGAAGCCCCCCCTGATGCACCCCTAGAGTAGAAACTCCAAAAAATTACCCCATTTAAGAAACTACACCCCTCAAGGTATTCAAAACTGATTTTTCAAACTTTGTTAACCCTTTAAGTGTTCCATAAGAGTTAATGGCAAATGGAGATTAAATTTCTGAATTTCTATTTTTTGTCATTTTGCCTCACAAAAAGTGTAATATAGAGCAACCAAAAATCATATGTACCCTAAAATAGTACCAAAAAAACTGCCACTTTATCCTTTAGTTTCCAAAATGGGGTCACTTTTTTGGAGTTTCTACTCTAGGGGTGCATCAGGGGGCTTCAAATGGGACATGGGGTCTAAAAACCAATCCAGCAAAATCTGCCTTCCAGAAACCATATGGTGTTCCTTTCCTTCTAGCCGTGTGACTGGTACTCTCACTTTGTGTCGGTCATCTAATAAACCTTATCTCTAAACTACTGAGACGTCATAAACACCTATTGAAGCCACATTCTTATCAGCAAGATAAGAACTGAACTATAATGAGTGTTTAGGATGTCAGAGAACAGAGATAAGGAGTCCATCAGCTGCTGGTCTGACGGAATAGACAGAAATTCCACAGGGTGCTACTAGAGCATGACAGCTCTGTACACAAAAAAAGGATTCCATATTGTTAATAAAGACCAATTGAAAAAAATTATTTTAGCTCAAAATAAGTATAATTCAATAACAAAAAAATTGCCCCCAAAGGTGTACATAGCCCACATCTCTGATAGAAGCCTTGTTGCCTCCACGCTCACCCCCAACGTGACACATCCAATTAATGTGGATTAGGGTTCTCACATATATCACCTTCACAAATGGAAAAATGATCCTCCAGTAGTTTTATTCAAGAAAGTAATCATCTTCCTGCTCCGCCAATGGCAGCCTGACCTGTCGATACATTTCATGCCTCCGTAATATGCACCGATTTTCAGCATTAGAGAAAAGATTTTAAGATCCTGCTAATTACTATTGACTCCCGGTGAGTAGGACAAAGTGACACCGAAAATTTCAGTCGTAGTTTTATTCTGCTAATAAGCTCGGTCCAGCTCTGGAAATGTATTGAGGCGGCCCTTGTGCTCCATCTACAAACACTTGAGACATGGAAAAAGATGTTGTCTTGCTGACAGCTGTGAGAAAATAACAGTTTTTGAAATATTTTTGTCATTTTGTTACAATAGTAACTAAAATACAGACAGAGTAAGGGCTCATGCACACAAACGTATTTTCTTTCCATGTCCATTCTGGGGTTTTTTTGCGAACCGTTTGCGGAGCCATTCATTTCGATAGGTCCACAAAAAATTTAAAAAAACGGAAGTTACTCCTTGTTCGTTCCGTTTCCGTATATCTGTATGTCTGTTCCGCGAAAAAGGATAGTACTGTTCTATTAGGGGCCAGCTGTTCCATTCCGCAAAATACGGAATGCACACGGATTTCATCCATATTTTTTTGCAGATCCGTTTTTTGCAGACCACAAAATACAAACAGTTGTATGGATGAGCCCTAAATGATTAATGGGATGGCATATAGGGTATTAACGTGAAGGTCTGACCCTTGGCACTCCACCAATCAGCAGAACAAGGGGACTATAGCACCTTCATAGCCCGGGGCACCTCATAGGTCCCATTAAAAAAAATTCCCAGGGAAGAAATTTTCATTGAAAAAAAGCTGGCCTCCTCCTCATTCACTTTAACGGACTTCATATTTCTCAGTGTATACAGCAGACATAAATACATTGCTAAATCTCCCCCATGCAGCTCTTAAAGGGGTTGTCCCACAAAAATATTATGTTTTCACACCAGCACTTGGCAGTCTGAATACTTTTGTCGTTTCATGCAGTTAAAAATGTAGTATAGCCAATGAGTTGTTCAATAAAATGTATCTGTGTAGCACAACCCGCTGTTTGTTCTTTTTCCCACTTCTCTGTCCATCTTGCCGAGATGGATGCAGTAATAGGGAGAGAGATAGGGAGTCAAATACGTCCACTAAGCTGGAGTAGAAAGGACACGCCCTATAAGCTACAGCAGTCAGGACACATTCCTGAGCTGGCAGCTTGATTAATGTGTATGAGGTCTCATTTTCATTGTTCACATTAATCAGGGGATAACCCCTTTAAGGTTCCTGCTTCAATTTATATAGTACATGATAAAAAATAGCTGCCACCACTAGGGGGAGCTCAGTGTGTAGTAATGCATACAGCTACCAATGAAATCAATGGAAGCAACCCTAGTGATGGCTGTTTGAAAATGCTGTGGATGTAGGGCTCATGCACACGACCGTATGTATTTCTCGTTCCACAAAACACGGATTCACAAAAAATATGCCTAATGTCCGTGTGACATCCGTATCGCATCCAATTTTTTGGGCCAAAAGGACAAGAATAGTCCATGTTCTATTTTTTATTTTTTTTTCAGAACAGCCATGTGGACATACAGAAACGGAATGCACACTAAGTCCTTTCAGTTTTTTTTTGGCAGACCCAATGAAGTGAATGGTTCTGGGCCGCAAAAAAAACACGTTTGTGTGCATGAGCCTTTATATTGGAAATAGGAGTTCAGTGCAGGGCTCCCCCTTAACATGGGCCACATAGCAATCAGGGTTTCTGCCTCCATTGTAGGTGCCGCCACTGTCCATAGCTGTGAATAAGCGGATTAAGTTACAATGGGGCTTATCCTCATGTGGATGTGCTGAGCAATCTACAGCAAAAATCCAAGCTTCAGTTTTGGATTTGTGCTGCGGATTTTCAGAAAAAGCCAGATGTCCAGTTATAAGCCTAAAGGGGTTGTCTGGTTTGGAAAACTTGAGGGTAAAGAGGTTGGCCATCTTATACATAATCAGTACAGGACAGAGGGTCCTGGGATATTTGGAGGGATGCACCTTGCCTTTCTGCTGCCTGAAGCGAAAATTTTAATCTCAACCGAATCTCTTCCCTCCTAACATTACACACACTATGGCAGGCGCAGCACTATGAAGTGCCTTTTGCGCTGTGGCATTAGAAGAATTTTGATATCTCTGACTTTTAGTCTAACCAGACTGTCTGTTACTCTAGCGCAGTTCTAGGGAAACAGTAGGTTTTAAAAAGCACACCAAATGCTTGAAATAACTTCTTTATGAACTTCAACTTTTCTTCATATATAACACTGCCGCCTCCGCAGCAGATAGTCCATGTACAAAACACGTGTTGAAAAGATATTACAAAATGGCGGCATGCAGTTAGCAGTAACTATTTGCAGATTGGTTGAGTATGATCTGGTATGGCTGTATGCAATTTGGATTGCAATATGTTTGTATGGTATTTGTAGCAGTTCAGTTTGCAACTGTAGAGTGCAATTTGTATTTGTACTTTGCAATTGGTGGAACTGTAAGTAAACAAACATAACTGGTTCAATATACAGTTCTAATCACAATACTAACAGGAACTTTATATAAAACTCTTTTAAATACCTATTTTGGCCTCTCCTGCTTCCATAAAAACACAGCTCTTATTAGGCCCCTTTCACACGGGCGTTGCGGGAACACCCGTGATTTTTTATTTTTTTTAAGAAATGAAGGTCAGTCAGTCCGAAAAATTGGGAAAACTTTGAAAGTGTCCCCAAGTGCAGTCACAAAAACCATCAAGCGCTACAAAGAAACTGGCTCACATGCGGACCGCCCCAGGAAAGGAAGACCAAGAGTCAATTCTGCTGCGGAGGATAAGTTCATCCGAGTCACCAGCCTCAGAAATCGCAGGTTAACAGCAGCTCAGATTAGAGACCAGGTCAATGCCACACAGAGTTCTAGCAGCAGACACATCTCTAGAACTGTTAGGCCCCTTTCACACAGGCGTTGCGGGAAAATGTGCGGGTGCATTACGGGAACACCCGTGATTTTTCTGCGCAAGTGCAAAACATTGTAATGCGTTTTGCACTCGCGTGAAAAAAATCGCGCATGTTTGGTACCCAAACCCGAACTTCTTCACAGAAGTTCGGGCTTGGGATCGGTGTTCTGTAGATTGTATTATTTTCCCTTATAACATGGTTATAAGAGAAAATAATAGCATTCTGAATACAGAATGCATAGTCAAATAGCGCTGGAGGGGTTAAAAAAAATTAAAAAATTATTTAACTCACTTTTGTCCACTTGTTCGCGTAGCCCGGCATCTCCTTCTGTCTCCTTTGCTGAACAGGACCTGGGGTGAGCATTAATTACATGAACAGGACCTGTGATGACGTCACTCCGGTCATCACATGTTCCATCACCATGGCAAAAGATCATGTGATGGAACATGTGATGACCGGAGTGACGTCATGACAGGTCCTGTTCATGTAATTAATGCTCACCCCAGGTCCTGTTCAGCAAAGGAGACAGAAGGAGATGCCGGGCTACGCGAACAAGTGGACAAAAGTGAGTTAAATAATTTTTTTTAACCCCTCCAGCGCTATTTGACTATGCATTCTGTATTCAGAATGCTATTATTTTCCCTTATAACCATGTTATAAGGGAAAATAATAATGATCGGGTCTCCATCCCGATCGTCTCCTAGCAACCGTGCGTGAAAATCGCACCGCATCCGCACTTGCTTGCGGATGCTTGCGATTTTCACGCAACCCCATTCATTTCTATGGGGCCTGCGTTACGTGAAAAATGCTGAATATAGAGCATGCTGCGATTTTCATGCAACGCACAAGTGATGCGTGAAAATCACCGCTCATGTGAACAGCCCCATAGAAACCAATGGGTCGGTATTCAGTGCCGGTGCAATGCGTTCAACTCGCGCATCGCATCAGCGCGGAATACTCGCCCGTGTGAAAGAGGCCTTAGAGTGAATGTCTTTTCAGGTCCTGTCTCTGGTGAATAAGGATTCTAGCAGCTCCTGCTAGGGGAATTTCCAGACAGGGTGTCTGTGAGGCTTGCTGTGATTGGTGAAAACTCTTGCTTTGTGAGAATCTGGCTGTAATTGGTCTATACTTCTGCCCAGCAACAGATTAACACTATGCTTTCTGTTTCTGCTGTGTCACTGAGCTTACCTTACACTATAAAATGAATCTTCAAGGCATATTATCTTTTTCTGCCTCTGAACACAAAATATAACAGTTATACAGTTCTGATCAAAAGTTTAAGACCACTTGAAAAATGGCAAAAAATAATATTTAGCATGGCTGGATCTTAACAAGGTTCCAAGTAGAGCTTCAACATGCAACAAGAAGAAATGGGAGTGAGACAAAACATTTTTTGAGCATTCAATTTAATGAAAACAAATAAACTGAAACAGGCTGTTTTTCAGTTGATCAAAAGTTTAGGACCACACCTCCAAAAAAAAAAACTGGACCCCCCAAAACAGAAATCCAACTTCCAAACATGAACCCAGTAATGAGTAGCTCAGCCGTTATTGTTTATCACTTCCAAAATTCATTTCGGCATGTCTGATGCAAGCGTTTCCATGAGGTGAGTGGGAACATTTCTCCAAGTGGTGAAGAAGGCCGCACGAAGGCCATCTACTGTCTGGAACTGTTGTCCATTTTTGTAAACTTCCCTTGCCATCCATCCCCAAAGGTTCTCAATTGGATTTAGATCAGGGGAACACGCAGGATGGGCCAAAAGAGTGATGTTATTCTTCTGGAAGAAGTCCCTTGTCCTGCGGGCATTGTGTACTGTAGCGTTGTCCTGTTGAAAAACCCAATCGTTACCACACAGACGAGGGCCCTCAGTCATGAGGAATGCTCTCTGCAACATCTGGACATAGCCAGCGGCCGTTGGACGCCCCTGCACTTCAATTTTGGTGGCAAAATGGCGCGCTGTGAGAGACCCTGCTTATGCAGTTCAACATCCCGACCACGTTCAAAAAGGGAGTTTTTTTGCCTTTGCCATCACAACGTGTGACTACCTGACAGAAAATGACAATGAATCCACATCTTTGCACAGATTTGGCCTTTTAAAGGCATGTGGTCCTAAAATTTGAATCAGCTGAAAAACAGCCTGTTTCAGTTTAATAGTTATTTTCAATTAATTGAATGCTCAAAAAATGTTTTGTCTCACTCCCATTTCTTCTTGTTGCATGTTAAAGCTCTACTTGGAACCTTGTTATGATCCAACAATGTAAAATATGATTTTTTTTCCTTTTTTTTAAGTGGTCCTAAACTTTTGATCAGGACTAGGGATGAGCGAACTCGAACTGTATAGTTCGGGTTCGTACCGAATTTTGGGGTGTCCGTGACACGGACCCGAACCCGGACATTTTCGTAAAAGTCCGGGTTCGGGTTCGGTGTTCGTCGCTTTCTTCGCGCTTTTGTGACGCTTTCTTGGCGCTTTTTGAAAGGCTGCAAAGCAGCCAATCAACAAGCGTCATACTACTTGCCCCAAGAGGCCATCACAGCCATGCCTACTATTGGCATGGCTGTGATTGGCCAGAGCACCATGTGACCCAGCCTCTATTTAAGCTGGAGTCACATAGCGCCGCCCGTCACTCTGCTCTGATTAGCGTAGGGAGAGGTTGCGGCTGCGACAGTAGGGCGAGATTAGGCAGATTAACTCCTCCAAAGGACTTGATTAACTGATCGATCTGCAGCTGTGGATCATTGAGCTGCTGATCCTCAATTGCTCACTGTTTTTAGGCTGCCCAGACCGTTTGTCAGTCACATTTTTCTGGGGTGATCGGCGGCCATTTTGTGTCTTGTGGTGCGCCAGCACAAGCTGCGACCAAGTGCATTTAACCCTCAATGGTGTGGTTGTTTTTTGGCTAAAGCCTACATCAGGGTGAAGCTGTCACACCAAGTGCATTTAACCAGCAATAGTCTGTTTATTTTTTGGCCATATACTACATCAGGGGCAAGCTGCGCCTGTCACCAAGTGCATTTAACCCTCAATGGTGCGTTTGTTTTTTGGCTAAAGCCTACATCAGGGTGAAGCTGTCACACCAAGTGCATTTAACCAGCAATAGTCTGTTTATTTTTTGGCCATATACTACATCAGGGGCAAGCTGCGCCCGTCACCAAGTGCATTTAACCCTCAGTAGTGTGGTTGGTCAAGCTATCACACCAAGTGCATTTAACCAGCAATAGTCTGTTCATTTTTTGGCCATATACTAAATCAGGGGCAAGCTGCGCCCGTCACCAAGTGCATTTAACCCTCAGTAGTGTGGTTGGTCAAGCTGTGACACCAAGTGCATTTAACCAGCAATAGTCTGTTCATTTTTTGGCCATATACTACATCAGGGGCAAGCTGCGCCCATCACCAAGTGCATTTAACCAGCAATAGTGTGGTTATTTTTTGGCCATATCCCAGTCTAATTCTGTCACTAAATCCATACCGGTCACCCAGCGCCTAAATACTAGGCCTCAAATTTATATCCCGCTAAATCTCTCGTTACCGCTGTCCTGTTGTGGCTGGGAAAGTTATTTAGTGTCCGTCAAAGCAAATTTTTTGTTCTGGGTTGAAATACAATTCCCAATTTAGCAATTTAAAAATTTAGTGGTTTCTGCTGTATCAGAGCTATTTGAAATCTATCCCTAAAAGGGTATATAATATTCAAGATGCACATAGGGTCATTCAGAATAACTTCACACACCCGCTACTGTGCATTTCCAAGTCTAATTCTGTCACTAAACCCATACCTGTCACCCAGCGCCTAAATACTAGGCCTCAAATTCATATCCAGCTAAATCTGTCGTTAGTGCTGTAGCTGGGCGAGTTATTTAGTGTCCGTTCAAGCACATTTCTTGTTCTGGGTTGAAATACAATTCCCAATTTAGCAATTTCATAATTTAGTGGTTTCTGCTATATCAGAGCTATTTGAAATCTATCCCTAAAAGGGTAGATCATATTGAAGGTGCACATAGGGACATTCAGAATAACTTCACACACCCGCTACTGTGCATTTCCAAGTCTAATTCTGTCACTAAACCCATACCTGTCACCCAGCGCCTAAATACTAGGCCTCAAATTTATATCCAGCTAAATCTGTCCTTAGTGCTGTAGCTGGGCGAGTTATTTAGTGTCCGTTCAAGCACATTTCTTGTTCTGGGTTGAAATACAATTCCCAATTTAGCAATTTCATAATTTAGTGGTTTCTGCTATATCAGAGCTATTTGAAATCTATCCCTAAAAGGGTATATAATATTCAAGGTGCACATTGAGTCATTCAGAATAACTTCACACACACCCGCTACTGTGTATTTCCAAGTCTAATTCTGTCACTAAACCCATACCTGTCACCCAGCGCCTAAATACTAGGCCTCAAATTCATATCCAGCTAAATCTGTCCTTAGTGCTGTAGCTGGGCGAGTTATTTAGTGTCCGTTCAAGCACATTTCTTGTTCTGGGTTGAAATACAATTCCCAATTTAGCAATTTCATAATTTAGTGGTTTCTGCTATATCAGAGCTATTTGAAATCTATCCCTAAAAGGGTAGATCATATTGAAGGTGCACATAGGGACATTCAGAATAACTTCACACACCCGCTACTGTGCATTTCCAAGTCTAATTCTGTCACTGAACCCATACCTGTCACCCAGCGCCTAAATACTAGGCCTCAAATTTATATCCAGCTAAATCTGTCCTTAGTGCTGTAGCTGGGCGAGTTATTTAGTGTCCGTTCAAGCACATTTCTTGTTCTGGGTTGAAATACAATTCCCAATTTAGCAATTTCATAATTTAGTGGTTTCTGCTATATCAGAGCTATTTGAAATCTATCCCTAAAAGGGTATATAATATTCAAGGTGCACATTGGGTCATTCAGAATAACTTCACACACACCCGCTACTGTGTATTTCCAAGTCTAATTCTGTCACTAAACCCATACCTGTCACCCAGCGCCTAAATACTAGGCCTCAAATTCATATCCAGCTAAATCTGTCCTTAGTGCTGTAGCTGGGCGAGTTATTTAGTGTCCGTTCAAGCACATTTCTTGTTCTGGGTTGAAATACAATTCCCAATTTAGCAATTTCATAATTTAGTGGTTTCTGCTATATCAGAGCTATTTGAAATCTATCCCTAAAAGGGTATATAATATTCAAGGTGCACATTGGGTCATTCAGAATAACTTCACACACACCCGCTACTGTGCATTTCCAAGTCTAATTCTGTCACTAAACCCATACCTGTCACCCAGCGCCTAAATACTAGGCCTCAAATTTATATCCTGCTAAATCTCTCGTTAACGCTGTCCTGTTGTGGCTGGGAAAGTTATTTAGTGTCCGTCAAAGCACATTTTTTGTTCTGGGTTGAAATACAATTCCCAATTTAGCAATTTCATAATTTAGTGGTTTCTGCTATATCAGAGCTATTTGAAATCTATCCCTAAAAGGGTATATAATATTCAAGGTGCACATTGGGTCATTCAGAATAACTTCACACACACCCGCTACTGTGTATTTCTAAGTCTAATTCTGTCACTAAACCCATACCTGTCACCCAGCGCCTAAATACTAGGCCTCAAATTTATATCCTGCTAAATCTCTCGTTAACGCTGTCCTGTTGTGGCTGGGAAAGTTATTTAGTGTCCGTCAAAGCACATTTTTTGTTCTGGGTTGAAATACAATTCCCAATTTAGCAATTTCATAATTTAGTGGTTTCTGCTATATCAGAGCTATTTGAAATCTATCCCTAAAAGGGTATATAATATTCAAGGTGCACATTGGGTCATTCAGAATAACTTCACACACACCCGCTACTGTGTATTTCTAAGTCTAATTCTGTCACTAAACCCATACCTGTCACCCAGCGCCTAAATACTAGGCCTCAAATTTATATCCTGCTAAATCTCTCGTTAACGCTGTCCTGTTGTGGCTGGGAAAGTTATTTAGTGTCCGTCAAAGCACATTTTTTGTTCTGGGTTGAAATACAATTCCCAATTTAGCAATTTCATAATTTAGTGGTTTCTGCTATATCAGAGCTATTTGAAATCTATCCCTAAAAGGGTATATAATATTCAAGGTGCACATTGGGTCATTCAGAATAACTTCACACACACACGCTTCTGTGCATTTCCAAGTCTAATTCTGTCACTAAATCCATACCGGTCACCCAGCGCCTAAATACTAGGCCTCAAATTTATATCCCGCTGAATTTGAATACAATACATTGGGCCAAATAATATATTTGTTGTTGTGGTGAACCATAACAATGAGAAAAACATCTAGTAAGGGACGCGGACGTGGACATGGTCGTGGTGGTGTTAGTGGACCCTCTGGTGCTGGGAGAGGACGTGGCCGTTCTGCCACATCCACACGTCCTAGTGTACCAACTACCTCAGGTCCCAGTAGCCGCCAGAATTTACAGCGATATATGGTGGGGCCCAATGCCGTTCTAAGGATGGTAAGGCCTGAGCAGGTACAGGCATTAGTCAATTGGGTGGCCGACAGTGGATCCAGCACGTTCACATTATCTCCCACCCAGTCTTCTGCAGAAAGCGCACAGATGGCGCCTGAAAACCAACCCCATCAGTCTGTCACATCACCCCCATGCATACCAGGGAAACTGTCTCAGCCTCAAGTTATGCAGCAGTCTCTTATGCTGTTTGAAGACTCCGCTGGCAGGGTTTCCCAAGGGCATCCACCTAGCCCTTCCCCAGCGGTGAAAGACATAGAATGCACTGACGCACAACCACTTATGTTTCCTGATGATGAGGACATGGGAATACCACCTCAGCATGTCTCTGATGATGACGAAACACAGGTGCCAACTGCTGCGTCTTTCTGCAGTGTGCAGACTGAACAGGAGGTCAGGGATCAAGACTGGGTGGAAGACGATGCAGGGGACGATGAGGTCCTAGACCCCACATGGAATGAAGGTCGTGCCACTGACTTTCACAGTTCGGAGGAAGAGGCAGTGGTGAGACCGAGCCAACAGCGTAGCAAAAGAGGGAGCAGTGGGCAAAAGCAGAACACCCGCCGCCAAGAGACTCCGCCTGCTACTGACCGCCGCCATCTGGGACCGAGCACCCCAAAGGCAGCTTCAAGGAGTTCCCTGGCATGGCACTTCTTCAAACAATGTGCTGACGACAAGACCCGAGTGGTTTGCACGCTGTGCCATCAGAGCCTGAAGCGAGGCATTAACGTTCTGAACCTGAGCACAACCTGCATGACCAGGCACCTGCATGCAAAGCATGAACTGCAGTGGAGTAAACACCTTAAAACCAAGGAAGTCACTCAGGCTCCCCCTGCTACCTCTTCTGCTGCTGCCGCCTCGGCCTATTCTGCTGCTGCCGCCTCGGCCTCTTCCTCCGCCTCTGGAGGAACGTTGGCACCTGCCGCCCAGCAAACAGGGGATGTACCACCAACACCACCACCACCACCTCCGTCACCAAGCGTCTCAACCATGTCACACGCCAGCGTTCAGCTCTCCATCTCACAAACATTTGATAGAAAGCGTAAATTCCCACCTAGCCACCCTCGATCCCTGGCCCTGAATGCCAGCATTTCTAAACTACTGGCCTATGAAATGCTGTCATTTAGGCTGGTGGACACAGACAGCTTCAAACAGCTCATGTCGCTTGCTGTCCCACAGTATGTTGTTCCCAGCCGGCACTACTTCTCCAAGAGAGCCGTGCCTTCCCTGCACAACCAAGTATCCCATAAAATCAAGTGTGCACTGCGCAACGCCATCTGTAGCAAGGTCCACCTAACCACAGATACGTGGACCAGTAAGCACGGCCAGGGACGCTATATCTCCCTAACTGCACACTGGGTAAATGTAGTGGCAGCTGGGCCCCAGGCGGAGAGCTGTTTGGCGCACGTCCTTCCGCCGCCAAGGATCGCAGGGCAACATTCTTTGCCTCCTGTTGCCACCTCCTCCTTCTCGGCTTCCTCCTCCTCTTCTTCCACCTGCTCATCCAGTCAGCCACACACCTTCACCACCAACTTCAGCACAGCCCGGGGTAAACGTCAGCAGGCCATTCTGAAACTCATATGTTTGGGGGACAGGCCCCACACCGCACAGGAGTTGTGGCGGGGTATTGAACAACAGACCGACGAGTGGTTGCTGCCGGTGAGCCTCAAGCCCGGCCTGGTGGTGTGTGATAATGGGCGAAATCTCGTTGCAGCTCTGGGACTAGCCAATTTGACGCACATCCCTTGCTTGGCGCATGTGCTGAATTTGGTGGTGCAGAAGTTCATTCACAACTACCCCGACATGTCAGAGCTGCTGCATAAAGTGCGGGCCGTCTGTTCGCGCTTCCGGCGTTCACATCCTGCTGCTGCTCGCCTGTCTGCGCTACAGCGTAACTTCGGCCTTCCCGCTCACCGCCTCATATGCGACGTGCCCACCAGGTGGAACTCCACCTTGCACATGCTGGACAGACTGTGCGAGCAGCAGCAGGCCATAGTGGAGTTTCAGCTGCAGCACGCACGGGTCAGTCGCACTACAGAACAGCACCACTTCACCACCAATGACTGGGCCTCCATGCGAGACCTGTGTGCCCTGTTGCGCTGTTTCGAGTACTCCACCAACATGGCCAGTGGCGATGACACCGTTATCAGCGTTACAATACCACTTCTATGTCTCCTTGAGAAAACACTTAGGGCGATGATGGAAGAGGAGGTGGCCCAGGAGGAGGAGGAGGAGGAGGAAGAGGGGTCATTTTTAGCACTTTCAGGCCAGTCTCTTCGAAGTGACTCAGAGGGAGGTTTTTGGCAACAGCAGAGGCCAGGTACAAATGTGGCCAGCCAGGGCCCACTACTGGAGGACGAGGAGGACGAGGATGAGGAGGAGGTGGAGGAGGATGAGGATGAAGCATGGTCACAGCGGGGTGGCACCCAACGCAGCTCGGGTCCATCACTGGTGCGTGGCTGGGGGGAAAGGCAGGACAATGACGATACGCCTCCCACAGAGGACAGCTTGTCCTTACCCCTGGGCAGCCTGGCACACATGAGCGACTACATGCTGCAGTGCCTGCGCAACGACAGCAGAGTTGCCCACATTTTAACCTGTGCGGACTACTGGGTTGCCACCCTGCTGGATCCACGCTACAAAGACAATGTGCCCACCTTACTTCCTGCACTGGAGCGTGATAGGAAGATGCGCGAGTACAAGCGCACGTTGGTAGACGCGCTACTGAGAGCATTCCCAAATGTCACAGGGGAACAAGTGGAAGCCCAAGGCCAAGGCAGAGGAGGAGCAAGAGGTCGCCAAGGCAGCTGTGTCACGGCCAGCTCCTCTGAGGGCAGGGTTAGCATGGCAGAGATGTGGAAAACTTTTGTCAACACGCCACAGCTAACTGCACCACCACCTGATACGCAACGTGTTAGCAGGAGGCAACATTTCACTAACATGGTGGAACAGTACGTGTGCACACCCCTCCACGTACTGACTGATGGTTCGGCCCCATTCAACTTCTGGGTCTCTAAATTGTCCACGTGGCCAGAGCTAGCCTTTTATGCCTTGGAGGTGCTGGCCTGCCCGGCAGCCAGCGTTTTGTCTGAACGTGTATTCAGCACGGCAGGGGGCGTCATTACAGACAAACGCAGCCGCCTGTCTACAGCCAATGTGGACAAGCTGACGTTCATAAAAATGAACCAGGCATGGATCCCACAGGACCTGTCCGTCCCTTGTCCAGATTAGACATTAACTACCTCCCCATAACCATATATTATTGGACTCCAGGGCACTTCCTCATTCAATCCTATTTTTATTTTCATTTTACCATTATATTGCGAGGCTACCCAAAGTTGAATGAACCTCTCCTCTGCCTGTGTGCTAGGCCTAAATATATGCCAATGGACTGTTGCAGTGGTGGCTGACATGAAGCCTGATTCTCTGCTATGACATGCAGACTAATTCTCTGCTGACATGAAGCCAGATTGTCTGTTACGGGACCTCTCTCCTCTGCCTGGGTGCTGGGCCTAAATTTATGACAATGGACTGTTGCAGTGGTGGCTGACGTGAAGCCTGATTCTCTGCTATGACATGCAGACTGATTCTCTGCTGACATGAAGCCAGATTGTCTGTTACGGGACCTCTCTGCTCTGCCTGTGTGCTAGGCCTAAATATATGCCAATGGACTGTTGCAGTGGTGGGTGACGTGAAGCCTCATTCTCTGCTATGACATGCAGACTGATTCTCTGCTGACATGAAGCCAGATCGTCTGTTACGGGACCTCTCTGCTCTGCCTGTGTGCTAGGCCTAAATATATGCCAATGGACTGTTGCAGTGGTGGGTGACGTGAAGCCTCATTCTCTGCTATGACATGCAGACTGATTCTCTGCTGACATGAAGCCAGATTGTCTGTTACGGGACCTCTCTCCTCTGCCTGTGTGCTAGGCCTAAATATATGCCAATGGACTGTTGCAGTGGTGGCTGACGTGAAGCCTCATTCTCTGCTATGACATGCAGACTGATTCTCTGCTGACATGAAGCCAGATCGTCTGTTACGGGACCTCTCTGCTCTGCCTGTGTGCTAGGCCTAAATATATGCCAATGGACTGTTGCAGTGGTGGGTGACGTGAAGCCTCATTCTCTGCTATGACATGCAGACTGATTCTCTGCTGTCATGAAGCCAGATTGTCTGTTACGGGACCTCTCTGCTCTGCCTGTGTGCTAGGCCTAAATATATGCCAATGGACTGTTGCAGTGGTGGGTGACGTGAAGCCTCATTCTCTGCTATGACATGCAGACTGATTCTCTGCTGACATGAAGCCAGATTCTCTGTTACGGGACCTCTCTCCTCTGCCTGTGTGTGTGCTGGGCCTAAATATATGCCAATGGACTGTTGCAGTGGTGGCTGACGTGAAGCCTCATTCTCTGCTATGACATGCAGACTGATTCTCTGCTGACATGAAGCCAGATTCTCTGTTACGGGACCTCTCTCCTCTGCCTGTGTGTGTGCTGGGCCTAAATATATGCCAATGGACTGTTGCAGTGGTGGCTGACGTGAAGCCTCATTCTCTGCTATGACATGCAGACTGATTCTCTGCTGACATGAAGCCAGATTGTCTGTTACGGGACCTCTCTCCTCTGCCTGTGTGCTAGGCCTAAATATATGCCAATGGACTGTTGCAGTGGTGGCTGACGTGAAGCCTCATTCTCTGCTATGACATGCAGACTGATTCTCTGCTGACATGAAGCCAGATTCTCTGTTACGGGACCTCCCTCCTCTGCCTGGGTGCTGGGCCTAAATATATGCCAATGGACTGTTGCAGTGGTGGCTGACGTGAAGCCTCATTCTCTGCTATGACATGCAGACTAATTCTCTGCTGACATGAAGACAGATTCTCTGTTACGGGACCTCCCTCCTCTGCCTGGGTGCTGGGCCTAAATATATGCCAATGGACTGTTGCAGTGGTGGGTGACGTGAAGCCTCATTCTCTGCTATGACATGCAGACTGATTCTCTGCTGACATGAAGCCAGATTGTCTGTTACGGGACCTCTCTCCTCTGCCTGTGTGCTAGGCCTAAATATATGCCAATGGACTGTTGCAGTGGTGGCTGACGTGAAGCCTCATTCTCTGCTATGACATGCAGACTGATTCTCTGCTGACATGAAGCCAGATTCTCTGTTACGGGACCTCTCTCCTCTGCCTGTGTGTGTGCTGGGCCTAAATATATGCCAATGGACTGTTGCAGTGGTGGCTGACGTGAAGCCTCATTCTCTGCTATGACATGCAGACTGATTCTCTGCTGACATGAAGCCAGATTCTCTGTTACGGGACCTCTCTCCTCTGCCTGTGTGTGTGCTGGGCCTAAATATATGCCAATGGACTGTTGCAGTGGTGGCTGACGTGAAGCCTCATTCTCTGCTATGACATGCAGACTGATTCTCTGCTGACATGAAGCCAGATTGTCTGTTACGGGACCTCTCTCCTCTGCCTGTGTGCTAGGCCTAAATATATGCCAATGGACTGTTGCAGTGGTGGCTGACGTGAAGCCTCATTCTCTGCTATGACATGCAGACTGATTCTCTGCTGACATGAAGCCAGATTCTCTGTTACGGGACCTCCCTCCTCTGCCTGTGTGCTGGGCCTAAATATATGCCAATGGACTGTTGCAGTGGTGGGTGACGTGAAGCCTCATTCTCTGCTATGACATGCAGACTAATTCTCTGCTGACATGAAGACAGATTCTCTGTTACGGGACCTCCCTCCTCTGCCTGGGTGCTGGGCCTAAATATATGCCAATGGACTGTTGCAGTGGTGGCTGACGTCAAGCCTCATTCTCTGCTATGACATGCAGACTGATTCTCTGCTGACATGAAGACAGATTCTCTGTTACGGGACCTCCCTCCTCTGCCTGGGTGCTGGGCCTAAATATATGCCAATGGACTGTTGCAGTGGTGGCTGACGTGAAGCCTCATTCTCTGCTATGACATGCAGACTAATTCTCTGCTGACATGAAGACAGATTCTCTGTTACGGGACCTCTCTCCTCTGCCTGGGTGCCGGGGCCTAAATATCTGAGAATGGACTGTTCCAGTGGTGGGTGACGGGAAGCCAGATTCTCTGCTATGGAACCTCTCTCCAATTGATTTTGGTTAATTTTTATTTATTTAATTTTTATTTTAATTCATTTCCCTATCCACATTTGTTTGCAGGGGATTTACCTACATGTTGCTGCCTTTTGCAGCCCTCTAGCTCTTTCCTGGGCTGTTTTACAGCCTTTTTAGTGCCGAAAAGTTCGGGTCCCCATTGACTTCAATGGGGTTCGGGTTCGGGGCGAAGTTCGGATCGGGTTCGGATCCCGAACCCGAACATTTCCGGGATGTTCGGCCGAACTTCTCGAACCCGAACATCCAGGTGTTCGCTCAACTCTAATCAGGACTATATGACATCCAAAACATGATGTCACAGTAAATAACTCTGCTTTTGTCTTTAACACATAAACATAGGAACTGCACTAAGGCTTTTGGCAGGTCTAGCTGTATACACATACAAGCTACACTAGCAACCCAGGACAGGTCCCAGCTGGCCAGCTACATACATCGCTACAAAACATACAGCGCCACATACCTCTTACATCCAGTGACATCTTCTCTGATGTAGATGTTCTTTTTCCTCATATTCTCCATTCATACTATATCATGAAGACAGTGACCCCTTCAATAAATTATTGGCACAGAGTACTCTAAAAAGTATGTGCAAAGTAAATAGTGTCCGACATAATAGTGTAAACATAATGCCCCCCAAAACATAACTGTACTTAGCCGATACTATGCCAGTGTGCCCCCCACAGTAATAGTGCTCCCCAATCTTCCAATAGTAATAATTCTCTTCCAGAGTGCACTTAGAAGTAATAGCGCCCCTACATTACCCCCAACAGCAATAATGTCCCCATTGTGCCCCAGAAGTAATAATACCCTATAGTGCCCATACTAGTAATCATGTTTCCCATAGTCCCCCAGTAGTACTAAAGCTCCCCATAATGCTCCTGTAGTAATAATTTGCCTTGTAAATTTGCCTTGTAATATGTGCCAGTAGCAAAAATGGCCTCTAGTGTGTGCCAGTACACAAATGCCCCCTTATAATGTGAGCCAGTACAAAACATGCCCCCATAATGTGTGCCAGTACAAAACATGCCCTTGTTCTGTGTGAAAGTGCAAAAATACCTCCCCTTCGAGGCCCCCAGTAGAGCCAATGTCCCGATAGTGCCCCCATGTGTGCCATAACAAAAAATACCTTCTTAGTGCCCCCAGTAGAGTCAATGTTCCCATAGTGCCACTGCTCCCGTGTGTGCCAGTACAAAAAATACCCCCTATTAGTGCCCCTAGTTGAGCTAATGTCCCCATGTGTGCCAGTATGAAATACTCCTATAATGCCCCCTATCATTCTCTCCCCCTTTGCCATATCTGCCAGTATAAAATACCCCTATTTAGTGCCCCAGAAGATGGCCCCATAGTATTCCTTCCCCATAGTGTGGGCCAGTATAAAATGTCCCTATATAGTGCCCCCAGTAGATGCACCCATAGTGTTCCTCTCCTCCCTTCCCCATAGTGCCACCCATAAAATGTGCCAGTATAAAATGCCCCTATATACTGCCCCATGACATCACGATGACATCATCGTGCCACCTGTGCTGGCCTCTGTTAGGCTGCAGGCACTAGGCCTTAATCCTATCAGAGGAAACAGGGAAGGGATACGTCACTCCTGAGGATGGCGTTATAGCAGAGTATAGAGATAAGCACTCACTTCCCATGGCCCTGCTGCTGCCGCCATCACCTCTTGTCTCCAGGGTTGCGCCGTCTGAGAAGTTCTGCAGTAATTTGTCTTAGGGCCACATTCCCATGAGAGGTCCTCTCTCTCGCTGCTCCTGTCAAATAGTGGCAGATGGAGAGGCGCATGATGTGACCCTATCCACCATTGCCTTTACTTCCTTCCCCCTCCCCCCCAAAAAAACAAAACAAAAAAAAAAAAAAGAAAAAGAAAAAAAAAAAAAACACTGGGCCTGCTCCAGTTTCCTTTCTTCTTAATGACCTGCATAAGTTGGCAATATCCCCGTTTCCCACATCCTGTGCTGTATATATAAAGTGGTCAAACGATTTAATAGGTGGGGTGCCCAGTCCAGGATCTTCATCTAGTAACCAGAGTGAAGAATGGTTTAAAGGCTATGTACACCTTTGGGGGCAATTTATGTAACTATTGCATTGTACTCATTTGGTCTTTATGAAAAATTTTGAGCCCTTTTCTTTGTACAGCCTTGAGTTTTTCTAGTAGCATGCTGTCTGTTTTCACGCTGTTCCATCAGTCTCCGCAGAAGGCCCCTTATCTCTGACCTTATGAACACTTATTGTAGCTCAAGTCTTATCTTACTGATAAGAATGTGTGTTTATGACCTTTTAGAAATTGAGAGATACCATATTTTCCGCCCTATAAGACGTGAAGGTGAAAATAGGAACAAAAGGTGCTTCTGACACAATGTTATGGGGGTAATCTGCTACACACACATTATGGGGGGGGGGGGGATCTACCACTGACACAATGTTATAGGGGGATCTGCTGCTGAACAATGTTATGGGGGCATCTGCTGCAGACACACTTATGGGGGGGGGATATGCTGCTAACAGAATGTTATGGGGGGGGGATCTGCCACTGACACTGTTATAGGGTAATCTGCAGCTGACACACTTATTGGGTGAGGGAATCCAGTGACACTGACACTTTAATAAGGAGTCACTTTATTAGGGGTAACTTTTGGAGAAGTTTGGCACAGCAGCACACAGCTATCAGGGCACGTACACGGGAGCAGGCATGTGTGACAGGAAAGCCTGCTCCGCCCCTCGTCTGCCTGCTCTCGCGCACCCTTCAACGGTCTCCCTGCTAAGGCTGGGTTCAGACCTGAGCGTTTTGCAGCGCGTTCCTACGCGCTGTAAAACGCTCAACAGGCAAGAACCAATGCTTCCCTATGGGAATGGTTCTCACCTGAGCGTTTTACAGTGCGTACGATCGCGCTGTAAAACGCCCGACGCCCCAAGAAGTACATGAGCTTCTTTGGGGCGTCTTGTCGCGCGTTCCCGTACATAGACTTCAGCGGGAATGCGCGACAATGGGCGTTCGCTTGTCTCTGTATGCGCGATTGCAAACGCCCGTACAATCGCGCATACAGAGCGCTCCATCGCAAATGCTCAGGTCTGAACCCAGCGTAACAGCGCATCTTTCGGCTGGCCAGTCCGTCTCCATTCACCTGGCACGGCCAGGCCAGCCAGTCCCTGCCTCTCAGCGCCCGCAGAGTTCTGCCGGTCCCTGTCATATGACACCCACTGGGCTCTCCCTCCTCAGGTAACATGTTTATAGATGTCGGGTACATCGTAGGCTGCTGTTCCTATGCAGAACAGCCTGCGATGTACCCGCGACAAGCAATGCGCCAAACATTTCCCCCCCCCCCTGTATTGACCCCATAAGACGCACTAACGTTTCCCCCCAGGGGAGAAAAAAGTGAGTCTTATAGGGCAAAAAATAAGGTTAGTTTTATTAGATGACCAACAAAAAGTGAAAGTACTAGGCTACAAAAACTGTTAACTCTTTCTAACAAAATGGCTGAATATTTTTTAACGAGCACCAATTTAAAAAAAGATTTTTTGCCCCAAATGAGTAAAATGCAAACATAAAAATTCCTCTGTGTACATAGTCTAAAACAACCATTTAAACATCCAAGTTATGGCTTTTGAAATGCGGGGAGTTAAAAAAAATAAATTTTAAAAAAATTGGCTGCGGCAGATTTTTTTTTTAATGCAATTAACTAATAGGTAACAGCCGCTATTTATTTTCTGTTGGCATCTGGAGGATCACTTACCGATGCTGCATTAGGGTGCAGCCATATTGTCTAATAAGAGTCTCTTGCAATCTGTTAAGTACCATCAGAGGCTCTTCCCGCTGCCATGCTTTATACTGCAGCTCAAACTATTCAGATGAATTGATGTGTATTTGCACAGTCACCAACTACCAGCGAGGGTGGAAAAAAAATCAAATCTACTTTAATGGCCCGGATTTAGGAGACCTGTTATTCAATCATCCCAGGAATAATCACTCCGCAGCCGGCAGCAGCCAGAAATCATTGTAAAGCATCGAGAACACCGGCAGAACAGGCAATTGGTATAAAATACCTCGGGGACGGTAGAACTTTCACTGATAGAATGAATTATGCTGAAGAGCAGTAAGATTATACTAGAAGAAGCCATATATAAAGAAGAAGCTCTTCAAGGGTATATGAAGGTCTCGGCAAAGTGCGGAGGCACAAAGGATGAAAAGGCCCAAAAATGATATATTGGCTGCAAGTTAATCAAGACCTTACTGGACGGTATTATACGGCTCCGGGGCCTGATTTACAGACGAGATGGTTTAATAGTCACTGATTATTTCTTTTCACGACAGAACTTTGAAAATCTAGTAATGGAAGCAGCAAATCTTTTACAGGCAGAATAGGCGGCCGCGCGGTGACAATTGAACCACCATCTCCATTTCTGAACTTGGATTTTCTTTTCTTCTTCAAACCATCTACGGTTTTCCAAATTACCCTCAATTCAAAGCCCTGCCTAAATGGACAGCAAGACATTTAAAAGGACACTTCCATCATTTTTGATCATATAGGTTGATATTCTATGTGGTTTTTTTTTTTTATAAAAAAACAGATGGATGGTTTTCTGGAAATACCGTAAATTTTCTGAAGATACTCCATGTTTTTTAGTTCCTGTCCCCGTTTTGTCTGGTTCTACAGCTGAAAGCATCCGTGTTGGTCCCATGGTCATATGTGCCCGCATTGCTGATAAAAATTATATTTTAAGATATGCAAATGAGATTCTAGGAGCAACGGGGGCGTTGCCGTTACACCTAGAGGCTCAGCTCTCTCTGCAACTGCCTGCGTCCTCTGCATTTTGATTGACAGGTTCAGGCAGTGTATACGTGATCACACTTGGCCCTGACTTCTCCTAAAGTTTCTTGCAGCGCCATGTGCTTCAGTATCCAGCACAGGTTCAGTACAGGAAAAAGGCTCGCAGTACAGAAGTGAACTGCCAGCAAGTCTCTTTCCTGTACTGCGCCTGCGCCTAATACTGAAGCACACCGCGAGACTTTAGGAGAAGTCAGGGCCAGGTGTGATGATGCCTGAACCTGTCAATGAGTGCAGAGGATGCAGCAGTTGCAGAGAGAGCAGAGTCTCTAGGTGGAATGGCAATCCCCTCGTTGCTCCTAGAGGCTCATTTGCTTAAATTAAAACTTTGGGGGTCATTTACAATCAGAAATACGCCTAGGTTATTTGCACAGCAGTCTGCAACTCTTTACCACTCAAAAACTATAGCTCGTTCTGCAAAAAACAAGCCCACATATAGCTCTGTAGACCAAAATATTAAAAGTTATGGCTGTCCAAATATGGTGATAAAGAAGTTTTATATTTTTCTTCAAAAGTTTTTATTTAAAAAAAGTAATAAAACAAAATAAGAACTACAGTATACAAGTTTGGTATTGTCATAATAATATTGAGCTGCAGAATAAGGTGTCAATTTTACCCCACAAAATATTTTTTCCCCCCCCATTTTCCAATACAAGACATGGTAAATTAAACAGTGCCATGAGCGATGTGAATAGAAAAATAAAAAAAAGTTATAGCTATTGAAATGTGGGGAGGAAAAATAAAAAAATAGGTCTGGTCTTTGTTTACACTTTTAGTATGACATAGTCTGGCAGAACTCTCTCAGTCAGACCATCACTGCGACCAGTGACACTAGGCCACGCCTCCAACTCTGCCCAAAACATAACTAAATACCTAATCCCAACCAGTCCCCTAAATGCCCCCACATGGGAATAATTACCTCTTTATGCCACCACACAGTAGTTATACCAGATGTGTGGCACCATACAGTAATATGCCCAGTAAAGTGCCCCCTTCACAGGCAGGATTATGTAGGTGCAGTGCAGGGGTTATGGGGTGCAGTACGGGGGATTACTCAGGTCCTTGAACAGTTGTAATATTTGATAAAGGGATTATAATTTACAGGGATGTTTTCTATACATTTATTACACCCCAGAATATTTCAGGGGGTCACTAAAGTAGAGTACATACTTCTAGGGGGCGTGCACCATACTCTGCCCCCATTGTACCCCTCTGCCCCCATAGCCGAAGGCCAGCTCTCTGTTTCATCATTAAAATAGAGGTAGCTGTCTCTGCTTCTTATGGAAGCAGGGACAGGTGCCAGAAAGCGGGACATACCTCCCCCGTACCGGGACAACCACTGAAATACAGGACTCTCCCGCCAGACCCACTACAGCCTCACACATTACAAAATCAATGCAATGCTCTTCTGTGGACATCTTTATCTAGGTCAGGGGTGGGGAACCTACGGTACATGGGCCACATACGGGATCATTTCATGTGACTCCCCGTCTGCCTGCCAGAGCATATAGTCCGAATGCTAATGACCGGTTCCATTATGGTACCAGTCATTAGCATGTGGGAGACACAGGAAGGTGAGAACAGCGCTGTGCTGGCTGCACTCACCTTCCGTGATCTCCTTCCAGCTCCGCTCTGTGTCCTGTCACATGTACAGCGTCAGGACGTAGTGCTCATAGGGGCGCACTATGACATGCCGCTGTGCTCCGCCAGGTCACAGTACAGTGCGGTGGGAAGAAGACCAGGGATAGTGAGTGAATCTGCCAAGTGGCAGCGCCGTCCGGAGCTGGAGAGGTAAGTTTTTATTTTAATTTTTTTTAACGTTCGATCTGAGGTCTGATTGGGGGTCCGATCTGAAGATAGTAAAGGCTGGGGGGTCTGATCTGAGGCAGATAAAGGGACAGAGGCAGCGACAGTGGAAGCCCTGTTTGGACCCCTCTGGGATGAGCTTGGCTGCCATTAATGCCAAATAAAGAAATAAATATATAACATTCTCAACTTAAAAATTAGACTGCTATATGTGGTCAAGAATACAGCTCTCTGGATTTTTTTTTATGGAATTACAATTATGAGGATTACCCTTTAGACCAGGGTTTCTCAACTCCGGTCCTCAGGACCCACCCACCGGTCAGGATTTCAGAATATCCCACAGAATGAATACCTGTGGTAAGTCCTGATGCATGGACACTAATTATTTACTAAGGAAATCCTGAAAACATGACCAGCAGGTGGGTCCTGAGGACCGGAGCTGAGAAACCCTGCTTTAGACTAGGGTTGTTTCGGGTATCAAATTTTCGATACTTTTGCCTGCTATCGACCTCCCAGGATTTGCCTTTTTGCTAGGCTTTGCTATTGCGCAGTCTAGTATCAGATAACAGCGCGCTCCGTGTTCTCCTCAGCAGCATAGGGGAGAAGGAAGCAGTCTCCCCCCCTGTGCCGCTGCCACCAATGAGGAGAGAGGGGCGAGCGCACTGCGCTACCAATGAAAGTAAATGTTTAAATAGGACCTTTCATCTGGAAAAAAATTCTGAACTAAGTATCATGATATGTACAGCGGCACCCAGGGATCTCACTGCACTTACCATTATCCCCGTTCTCCCACTATGTCCTCCGGTATCTTCGGGGACTTGGTTATACTGGGCGGAGACTGCCCTTGTTCTCCTGGGAGTCTCCTCCCAGGCTATAGCGCTGGCCAATCGCAGCGCAGAGCTCACAGCCCGGGAGAAGAAGAAAAAAAAAAAAAAAAACTTACATGCTGCGCTGCGATTGGCCAGCGCTACAGCCTGGGAGAAGGAGACTCCCAGGAGAACAAGGGCAGACTCCACCTACTATAACCAAGTCCCCGAAGATACCGGAGGACATAGCGGGAGAATGGAGGGGCGCCCAGGGACAATAGTAAGTGCAGTGAGATCCCTGGGCGCCATGTACAGATCATGATACTTCAGAATTTTTGGCCAAATGAAAGGTTTTTTTTTAATACAAATCCCGGAGGCGGGTGCTGGCGGGAAGTTGCGATTAGCGGCAGTAAACCCCTCAGGTGCCGCACCCGCCTCCTGTATAAATGTTAATTATATTATCATTGGTGGCACAGTGCGCCCTCCTCCCCAGTATTAAAATCATTGGTGGCGCAGTGTGCCCCCCCAGTATTAAAATCACCGGTGGCAGTGGCCACAGGGTCCCCCTCTCCTCTCCTCCTCATTGGTGGCAGTTCCGATCGGAGCCTCAGCAGTGTAATCCTGGGGCTCCTATCGGTTACCATGGCAGCCAGGACGCTACTGAAGCCCTCCATGGTTATCTCCCTGCTGCTGTGTGTACAATTCACTGGGCAGCAGGTAGAGAGTGAGGTCCTATTCACCCTAATAGAGATCTATCAGGGTGAATAGGACAAGGGGTGAAAAGATCCCAGGTTCTATCCCCTAAGGGGGGAAATAGTTATTAAATAAAAAGTAAAAAAAATAAAATAAAAATAAAAAGTTATATAAAAAAAAAATATTAAGTATAAGTCACCCCTTTTCCCAATTTTACATATAAAATATATAAACAATAAATAAATTCCATATCGCCACGTCTGAAAAGTCCAAACTATTAAAATAAAAAAAATGTCCTATGCGGTGAATGCTGTAACAAAAAAAAATAAAAAAACTGCGCGATTCGCCATTTTTTTTTTTGTCACCTTGTCCCCCCAAAAATAGGATCGGACTGTTCCATTATGGGCCGGACGCTCCATAAAATGCGGAATGCACACGGCTTTTTTTGGCGTTTTATTTTTTTTCGTGTGGTATCGAGTATCGAAATACTTTATGGTATCGAAACCGAATAAAAATGTTGGTATTAAAACAACCGTACTTTAGACAATATCTTCCCCGACAGCAGGAGTAAACTGACAATGGAATCCATATCTACGTATGTCTCATCATTTGTGCTGACTGCTGCAGAAGGACAATTTCTCTGCATTTTATTTTTCAATGATATAGTACTGGCGACATGAAAAAAAAAAAAAAAAAATAACCCTTTCTGATGGAAGTGTCCCTTTAAAAGAACTTCATAGGGAAAAACACTTATGAAAATTCTGTGGTGTACAGATTGCCGGTGCACTGTGCATGATGTGGCATATTCCTGTAATAATGGAAGGAATTTACGGAGAGCGGCATTTTATAAATCTGTCACATCTTCCCCGTCCATGCGCCAGAATAATAAATCTAAAGACGCTGAGAGCAGCTCTGCATTATAATTGACAGCAATTTCGGGTGACCACACTCTCCTACTAAGCCCTGCTCACTTTTTGAAAATTGTCAAGATTGGTGAAAAACAGGCAAAAGTATGTTTTAGGGCAAATCAGGCTGGCACCAAAATCTGCTAATTCTGTATGCCCCGTTTCTTCTAAAAGTCCATAAACTGAGTCCATTGTGTCTATTCATGCAGATTGTTCATTTCTCAAACCCACAAGCCTTGTCCTTAAAGGGGTCTTCAGATTTTATATACATAAACCCTAATCTCTCTATTAGGGCTCATGCACACGATTATTGGACGTTTGGCGGTCTGCAAAACACGGATAGCAGCCGTGTGCACTCTGCATTTTGCGGAACGGAAAGGGCCGAACCCTAATAGAACAGTCTGCAAACAAAGCCGATGCCCTCAGTGGTTATCGCAGTGCACATGCCCGAGACTGGTGATGAATTGTGCACGCGCGGGATCTCGGGAGCTGGAGAGGATGGCGTAGGAGGATTACAGGGCTGGCCAGACGAGGCTGTCAGGAGCATAAAAGGCCTAGGGGCCTGGGCACTTGCAGCCAGAACGTCGCCCCTGGGCACTTGCAAGCCCTCATTTGCATACTATTAAAACCTTGTATTTTCAGCTTTAGAAAAATCAGACTAAGTCCTCATGCACACGACAGCATTGTTTTGCGGTCCGCAAAAAGGGGTTCCGTAGTTCCGTGTCCGTTTTTGTTTCCGTGTGTCTTCCTTTATTTTTGGAGGATCTCCAAACATACAGTATCTGGCCACCCGTCGTTACTTGGTGAATGTCACGTATACTAACATGGAACATCGGCGGATTGGCGGACAAACTTAAACGGAGGGTGGTGTACGATACTATCTCTAGACATTTACCTGCTATCGTAGGGCTAGTTGAGACACATTTTACTGTTGAAAAATTGAAATATATGCGTAAACCTTGGACGCAGTACGAGTATCACTCCCACTTCTCGGCCTATTTGCGATGAGTTAGTGGGGGGGGGGGGGGCTTTTTCAACTTTTTATTTGAGCAGAGTTGTAATACTTTGGGACTTAATCCAAACTGATATCGGACTCTGGAACTTAAGCCAAAGTGATAGTCCAAAAGAAAAAGGGGCCGCCGCCTTAACAGTGATTTTATAGTATCGGGCTGTCTTGATAGTGAATTAGCAGTACCCCTGACCTCACAGTGCATTGCTGCCTCGGCAGTGACCTCACAGTCCCCAGCTGGCCTGGCAGTGGCTTTGCCAGTATCTTGCCGCCTTGGTAGTGCCCGCATAGTATTCTGCTGCCTTGGCAGTGACTTCCACAGTGTCGCGCTGACTCGGCAGTGATTTTACGATACTATGCTGACTTTGCAGTACCCTGCTGCTTCGGCGGTGACCTCAGTGTCCTACTGCCTCAATAGTGATCTTACAGTACCCCGCCGTTTCTGAACATGGCCCCTAAAACACAAAATAGGAAATCTCTGGGTACCTCGGCCCCTGAAGGCGCAGAAGGTAAAAGCCCTAAATCCAACATTGAGAGGTATTTAAGATCCTCCCCTACTAAAACAAGAGGTACAATGAAACCCCTCGCCCGCCCAGAGGAGAGAGAGGACGCCAGTTCCTGAAAATAGTGAAAAAGAGACTACCAGACATATAAGCGTATGGAAACAATTGAGCAAAAATTGGGGGACATTCTGGAGGCTTTAAAAATAACCAACCAAACCCTAGGCACATTGACAACCACTGTGTCTTCAATGCAATCTGATATTTCTCTTATCAGGGACGATATGGATAAAATATGCTCCAGAGTTAAAGAAACAGAACTATCCTTAATCACCACTAAAAATGAAGTCTCCTTAATGGGGAAAAAAGACAAAGGATTGAATTAGAACATAAGGCCCTTAAGGAGAAACTAACAGATTTGGAGGATAGGGCACGTAGAGGAAATATCCGATTGATAGGTTTTCCTGAAGGATCGGAAGGGGACGACCCAGGGGGGTTCATTCAGAAATGGCTGATGGACTCTCTGGGCCGAGAATCTCTCTCATCAGTATTTATGGTCGAACGGGCACACAGGGTCCCTAATAAAAAATAAAAAATTCGCCTGTTGGGAGCCCCCCACGTAGCCTCCTCGCCAAAATACTCTGTACCGGCGATCGCGATAAAATACTGAAGCCAAAGAGAGAACTTGGCGACTTGATTTACAATGGGAACAAAATCTCGTTCTCTACTCAACTTAAGAGGAAGGAATTTGGGGAGATTAAGAAACGTCTTATTAATGCCAATATTAACATTTTTCACTGCTGCGGGACCAGTTGTAGAATTTGGGAAGGGTGCGGAAAAGCCTGGCCACCCGTCATTACTTGGTGAATGTCACGTATACTAACATGGAACGTCCGCGGGTTGGCGGACAAACTTAAACGGAGGGTGGTGTACGATACTATCTCTAGACATTTACCTGCTATCGTAGGGCTAGTTGAGACACATTTTACTGTTGAAAAATTGAAATATATGCGTAAACCTTGGACGCAGTACGAGTATCACTCCCACTTCTCGGCCTATTCGCGAGGAGTTAGTGTCTACATTCATAGGAATGTGGATTATGAGCCATATGATCAATGGATTGATAAGGAGGGAAGATTTGTATTCCTATATTGCCGGTGGATGGGACTGATATGCGTACTTGCGTTTGTATATATTTCTCCCCCCCTTCTCCTCGGAAGTATTGAGGAAACTTGCAGAGTATGTATGTAAGTGGGATCCATGCCCTATATTGGTGTCAGGAGACTTTAATTCCATCATTGATAACAAGGACAGGGTATCAGAGTATAGTGGAAGGGGGGAGTATCAACGAGCAACCCACGACCCTTTGCAGGATCTGCCAGGAGATGGGCCTTATAGATGTGTGGCAGTTTCTTTACGGGGGAAAAAAAAAAAAAAAAAAAAAAAAAAAAGGGCCTTCTCCTTTTTTAGCAGATCTTGCAGGGCTATGTCTAGGATAGATCTATTTCTAGCAAGTCCAGAATTCCTGGAATTGATTCAAAAACTGAAGTACAAACCACATGGTATATCTGACCATACTCCAATGTTACTCTTGAGGGCTGACTCTTTATCCTTAGTGGGGAGAAAATATTTTTAGGTTAAACCCACACTGGATACAGGTGGTCGGTTACCAAGAAAAGATTGGGAAACATATTTTAGAATTCTGGGTATTAAATCATGGATCCACACACATACAGTACAGACCAAAAGTTTGAACACACCTTCTCATTCAAAGAGTTTTCTTTATTTTCATGACTAGAAGAGGATTCTTTACGGTAAGAGCAGTGAGACTATGGAACTCTCTGCCTGAGGAGGTGGTGATGGTGAGTACAATAAAGGAATTCAAGAGGGGCCTGGATGTATTTCTGGAGCTTAATAATATTACAGGCTATAGCTTCTAGAGAGGGGTCGTTGATCCAGGGAGTTATTCTGATTGCCTGATTGGAGTCGGGAAGGAATTTTTATTCCCCTAAAGTGAGGAAAATTGGCTTCTACCTCACAGTTTTTTTTTGCCTTCCTCTGGATCAACTTGCAGGATGACAGGCCGAACTGGATGGACAAATGTCTTTTTTTCGGCCTTATGTACTATGTTACTATGAAAATTGTAGATTCACACTGAAGGCATCAAAACTATGAATTAACACATGTGGAATTATATACATAACAAAAAAGTGTGAAACAACTGAAAATATGTCATATTCTAGGTTCTTCAAAGTAGCCACCTTTTTGCTTTGATTACTGCTTTGCACACTCTTGGCATTCTCTTGATGAGCTTCAAGAGGTAGTCATCTGAAATGGTTTTCCCTTCACAGGTGTGCCCTGTCAGGTTTAATAAGTGGGATTTCTTGCCTTATAAATGGGGTTGGGACCATCAGTTGCGTTGTGGAGAAGTCAGGTGGATACACAGCTGATAGTCCTACTGAATAGACTGTTAGAATTTGTATTATGGCAAGAAAAAAGCAGCTAAGTAAAGAAAAACGAGTGGCCATCATTACTTTAAGAAATGAAGGTCAGTTAGTCCGAAAAATTGGGAAAAACTTTGAAAGTGTCCCCAAGTGCAGTCACAAAAACCATCAAGCGCTACAAAGAAACTGGCTCACATGCGGACCGCCCCAGGAAAGGAAGACCAAGAGTCACCTCTGCTGCGGAGGATAAGTTCATCCGAGTCACCAGCCTCAGAAATCGCAGGTTAACAGCAGCTCAGATTAGAGACCAGGTCAATGCCACACAGAGTTCTAGCAGCAGACACATCTCTAGAACAACTGTTAAGAGGAGACTGTGTGAATCAGGCCTTCATGGTAGAATATCTGCTAGGAAACCACTGCTAAGGACAGGCAACAAGCAGAAGAGACTTGTTTGGGCTAAAGAACACAAGGAATGGACATTAGACCAGTGGAAATCTGTGCTTTGGTCTGATGAGTCCAAATTTGAGATCTTTGGTTCTAACCACCGTGTCTTTGTGTGACGCAGAAAAGGTGAACGGATGGACTCTACATGCCTGGTTCCCACCATGAAGCATGGAGGAGGAGGTGTGATGGTGTAAGGGTGCTTTGCTGGTGACACTGTTGGGGATTTATTCAAAATTGAAGGCATACTGAACCAGCGTGGCTACCACAGCATCTTGCAGCTGCATGCTATTCCATCCGGGTTGCGTTTAGTTGGACCATCATTTATTTTTCAACAGGACAATGACCCCAAACATACCTCCAGGCTGTGTAAGGGCTATTTGACCATGAAGGAGAGTGATGGGGTGCTGCGCCAGATGACCTGGCCTCCACAGTCACCGGACCTGAACTCAATCGAGATGGTTTGGGGTGAGCTGGACCGCAGAGTGAAGGCAAAAGGGCCAACAAGTGCTAAGCATCTCTGGGAACTCCTTCAAGACTGTTGGAAGACCATTTCAGGTGACTACCTCTTGAAGCTCATCAAGAGAATGCCAAGAGTGTGCAAAGCAGTAATCAAAGCAAAAGGTGGCTACTTTGAAGAACCTAGAATATGACATTTTCAGTTGTTTCACCATTTTTTGTTATGTATATAATTCCACGTGTTAATTCATAGTTTTGATGCCTTCAGTGCGAATCTACAATTTTCATAGTCATGAAAATAAAGAAAACTTTGAATAAGAAGGTGTGTCCAAACTTTTGGTCTGTACTGTACATTATGTGTGGGACTCTCTGAAGGCCATGATAAGGGGGACATATAATATGAGGATTAAGCAGAAAAGGGCAGAATATGCTAACAATGAAAAGCAATTGGTAGAGAGGGTTGGGGCCCTTGAGGCAGATCTGGCCCAAACTAAATCAGGAGGATACTCGAATATTACTAATGGAGGCAAAGAGGAAATACCAGACTTTTCTTTATGAAAAGGCGCAGCACAGACGTTTTTTTTGCTGGACAGCAAGATTTCTTTGAAAAAGACAAAACAGGTAGAATGCTGGCATCTGTAATTGCTAATCAAAAGACTCAAATCCCAATAAAGCAAATAAAACTGTCAACTGGTGTATTAACCAACGACTGTATTAAAATTGCCTTTGTGGAACATTTCACTAAAGTGTATCAGTTGGATCTTGGATTGGATGACGGAGCCCGGGCCCTTTTTTTTTTTTTTTAAGGTATGGTACTTCCTCGCCTCTCCGATCAAGATAGCGCCAAATTAAATTTGCCATTTACTCTCGACGAGCTGGAGAAAGCCGTCGACAGTACAAAAGGCAATACGGCTCCGGGCAGGGAAGGCTTACCCTTTGAATTTTATAGAGCATATCGTAAAACGGTATTGCCCCTTCTTCAGATGTATAATGAATCTTGGAGGAGTGGTTCACTTCTCCCCCTCTTTGAGGGAGGCTTCCATTTCGCCCCAATTTCATTACTTAATACCGACTAAAAGATATTAGCGAAAGTGCTTGCAAACAGGTTAAGGGGGGGTTGTTCACCACCGGATCCGACGGGTTTTACCCCAAGACGAGATATACAATCTAATATCCGTAGGGCCTTTCTTTATGTATATGTTGGAGAGGGGGAGGACCGCTCCATCCTGTCTCTGGATGCCGAGAAGGCTTTTGACAGGGTGGAGTGGCCCTTCCTGTGGGGAACTTTGGATAGAATGAACTTGGGAGAACTTTTCATTAAATGGATACAATTGCTTTATTCTGATTCTACGGCCAGGGTTAAGATAAACGGGATTGACTCGGAACAGCTTCCCCTTGGGCGAGGTACACGGCAGGGTTGTCCCCTTTCACCTTTGATATTCGCCCTGGCTTTGGAACCTCTCGCCTGTAAAATCTGTCAATTCAATCAGATTGTAGGCTTTGGAGGGAGAGGAGAGGAAGACAAGATCAGTTTGTACGCGGACGACATTCTTGTATTGGGGCGGACTACCAGGCCGCTTTGCTACTAGGTATACTTTCAAAGGACTTTCAGGGGCCATATGGGGATATCTTTTCTATTTTGGAAACTGGACACCCGTGCACGAGGGAAAAAAAAAAAAAAAAAAAAACACTGTTTGATTAGAGACACATTAAATAGGGTTTGGAATAAGATAAAAAAAAAAATGTTGGGGGTAACACGCCCCACTCATTTCACCCCACTTTGGCACAATTATAACTTAAAAGAATTTAGGTTAATTGTAGATTATAAATATTGGAATTCACGTGGAATTAACCGCTTAACTCATAATATAACATGGTAATATTTCCTTAGACGAATTAATAAAAGATACACCGGTAACTCTCTTAGATACATAGATATAGGTACGCACAAATTAGTCACGCATTTTCAAGCCCTTTTTTGGATTACGGTTTCAGATTTAAGGACACCCAACTCACACTCTCTAAAATAGATCATAGATTTCGGGACTGTTTGGGGGAAATAACTACATTTAAAAGTGAGGGAGGCTGGGAAGCTGAACTGGGCGATGGTAGGATCTTGGAATGGGATACAGTATATCAAAATATAAAAAAAGTTTCGGTTTCCCAGAAATATAGACTGATACAGTTCAAGATTGTGCATCGCCTATACTACTCCCCCGCATTCCTCGCTAAAATATATAAGGAAAGGAAGGACCTGTGTTGGAAGTGTTCATCAGATAATGCGGATCTAGGTCACTTACTATGGAACTGTCCAGAAGTGAGTGGGTTTTGGACCGGTATTTATGAGGAATTATACAAAAGATACAAGATTAAATTGAACCGAAGTTTTACGCAGGCAATACTGGGTCTTTTTTCTCGCTCGGAGTTGACCCCCCACCAACTACGAGTCATGGGAGGTTTTATGGTAGCAAAGGCCTTGATAGTTAAATATTGGGGTACAAAGAATAGCCCTAGCTTCTACGAATGGGGGGCTCGGTTAGATACCATTGAGGCCTACAGAAGAGTAGTAAGGAAACCGGACTGAGGATACTCTGAGAGGGCAGGTGTTTGTCTTCGCTCCGGGCTCCCAAGATCCCTCATAGTGGAAAATTCTGGAAACAGAAATTAAAGGTAGATATTAAAAGACGGGCGGATCCCGCAGCAGTGAATTAAAAGGGGATCAAATGTACTAATCTGTGCAAAATATTTTTGGTCGACTTGAACTGTTTGATGCAGAGTTTTGTATATTTGTCTCAGAAAATAAAAAAAAATAAAAAAAAGGGTTCTCTGTGCTTTTAATATTGAGGACCTATCCCCCGCGTACACCTTCCCTCCATACAGATGATCGTCAGGGGTGCCAGATGTCAGACCTCCGCCGATCTGATATTGATGAATTATCCTTAAGATAGGTCATCAATATTAAAAGCCTGGAGAACCCCTTCAATTCCTCCCAAGACCACGACCATACACTATGTTGCCTATTTAAAGGGGCTGTGCAACGGGGCAAAGTTTTTATTAAAGCGCTCAGGGTGGTATAATAAAAGAACACAAAGTCATCCTCCCATTCCGACTCTTACCGAGTCCCGGTTGATCTCTACTTCTTGGTCTGGGCTTGGCAGAAAAGGCCTGCTCATCCAATCACTAGCTGAGATGGGTCACTGCTGCAGCTAAGCTTTCCTCTCCTGCCATTTTCTGTTACAATGTCACCGGTAGAGGATCAGTGAGTATTGCTCTTTTATTCTTAAAAAAAAAAAAAAAAAGTCCCCATTTTATAACAATTTAAAGATGAAAAATATTGGTGACTACTGCTCAGTAATAGAGAACATAATATCTTATGACATTACATAATATAAGCTGAGTTACGGTCTTTTGTTTGCTTGCTATAACCAATTCCCTCTATGGAATGTGAGCTAATATTAGAGTCGAGGTCAATATGTTCACTGATCTGTGACCAATGTCGGGATGACAGAAGTAGCTAAACATATTAATATGATATAACAGCTTAGCTCCGGTGCGCCGGACCAGGGGGTTCCCATAGAGAAGGTTAAGCTCTTGGTGACCCCTCTTTTGTTAGGGGCCGATTGCTGGGGATTCTTCTACTCCACAGTCTCATAAAATAAGCTTCCTCTCCTGCGTGTGACCAGCAGAGTCAGCTATTCCCACTTTACCGTGTATCCTTCCTGATTCATGTATGGAAAAGAATTTCCCAGGTTTATTGTGTCCCGGGGTCCGCCGTGTGATGGTCGGTCTCCCTCATGTATGTCTGTTGATGTTGCTCCTTCCTTTCTAAGCGGCTCAGTAATGTGGGGGATTAGTGGTAACATGCCATGGGAAGGTCTACAAATTCCTAGCGTACAATGGTCTGGATAGCGCAAAGATGACAGTACAATTAGGTTTTGATGAGTTAGGATTTTGAAGTGTCGGGAATCTGCCTAAAATATTCGTCACTCCCCACCTAAACTGCAGTTTGGCGCTTGCCCAAAAAAAAAAAAAAAAAAGTATAGAAGGGGGAGTACAAGGGTACTACAAATGGGCCTCCACCTTGCTCACTCAGTCCGCAGCTGCAGTTCAGTCCCACTGCACCTTCCTTGTCCTGTTCGGCAGTCCTGAACGTCAGACTAGCGATGCTCCTTCCACACAGGCCGATTCCTGCTTCTTGCCGGCAATGCCTCTCTCTGCCAGTAGGGCGTGCATGCACGCTCCTTCCGCCTCCAAAAAGCCAGTGCTCACATATCCCAATCTTCCTAACCAACCAATGGCTGGTTACTTTGGGATACTTTAGGCATCTTCCCCTGTCGGAAGCTGCCTGAGCTATAGTATTCCTGTGCTGTGTTCCTTTGCCTGTTCGGTGTCCCTGACCTCTGCCTGTCCTGACCTCAGCTTGTCCCTGACTACAGGTATTGTCTTATCCCTCGGTGCCCTGTACTGGTGTCTCCTGATCCCCACGGGTCAATTGTCACTTGAATTGAGGTAGTGGCCCGGTGGTTCGCCTGCAGCGAATTCCAGATCCCTGTATAGGGGTTAAAGGGTGAACACCTGGGAAGTCACTTAGATAATCCCCTTAGAAGTAGCCCATAGTCAAATTGGTCCCAGGGACACTGTGGGTCCTCTCCCACTTCGTTATAGGGGGGACAGAAAAATATCACTTGGGAGCAGATAGAGACAGCACAGGGGAACACACAGGAGTACAGAAACACAGCACAAGGAGAGGGGCATAAAAAGCCAACATGGTGGATGTACTGGTGATATCCGCGTAAAATACCAGTGATATAGGGTCAGACCATGACAAATAAGCTTTACTTGTTTTTTGTGATCTGAAAACATTAAAAGAAAAACAGGAAATATGGTGAATCTATCATCTATAACAATTATGCATAGTAAACAAATGCAAAATCTCATCATTGCCAAACAGAACAAGAGCGCCATCTAGTGTGGAAAGAGCAGAATGCAGGAAGAAAGAATTATTTTATGATGTTATATTTAGTAGGATAATGTAACCCCCTTCTATGAATTATATAGATAATGTGCCCACTACTGTAAATTAGGAGAATACAGGCCGTCACCGAGGAGTTCTGAGATCACATAGATTCACACAAGCTGAATGCTTTCATGCAGATCAGGAAATCTGATGTCTTCTAATACGGTTTTAATTTACGCTGCAGGCGTATTATTCTAATCTTCATGCCTCCGATTCAATAACTGAGGGGATTATTATTATACGGTTCTGGAGCAGCTTGGGAACAGTACTCCGATACATACCAAAGCTGCTGCAGGACCTCTTTGCAAAGCAAATTAAAGTGATTGGCACAAAGGTAGCGCTGCTGGGGGCCAAAAGCTATTTCCCTAACCAGTCTGTGTGCCGCCCGTGCTGATGTCCGAAATGCAGTCACTGACCCCGTGCCTGTCATCTGCGGACACAGATTCACCTGAATGGGGCCCGCGATCCGCACCACAAAAAAGTAGGGCATGCACTACTTTTTTTTTGCGGTGCGGAGGCAAAGGCAGAAAACCCATGAAAGCACTGCATAGGGCCTCTGATCCATACCGCACCATCCGGATTCAAGTGAATGGGTCCGCATCCGTGATATGGTGCGAACACAGCCGGTGCCCGTATATTGCGGACCCGCTGTTTGCAGCCTGCAATATGGGCACAGACCTGCTACGGTTGTGTGCATGAGGCCTTACCCTGTGGTCACAGCAGATGTGAAATGGAAACGCGCCCCCATCCCTCCCCCCCCCCCCCCGGATCAGTGCGGCTCTATGCATTACAATGGCATAAGGCAGCACGGAGCCCCCAGGAGCTTGACTGAGCGCTGAGGTGTCCGTTCTTCTCTTGTCATTATGAGGGCTCTGGGGTTGTCACTGCTATGGGGACACTACAGGAGATGCAAAAGTCATTTTTATAGGGAGTGTTTTTATTTTTTTTCTCAAAAGCCCCCAACCCCCGCGTTGATTTGGCAGCAGATCTCCTCTTCTCCCCCTGCTGCCGGCCGCTGTCAGAAGAGGCCACAATGCCGCTCTGACACTGTCCGCACCAATTGGATGATGTCAGAGCGGCTAAGTTTTACACCCCTTTGACCCTTGGCGCAGCTGTCTGTAGGCATTAATCAGCATGTCAGGTCCCGAGTGAAGCAGCTTTACTAGTGATGTGCCCTTCCCGCTGTAAAGTTTTAATTTTTTTTTTTTTACTTTTTTGTTTTTTCTCCCCACCGCCTTCCAAGAGCCATAACTATTACTTTTCCGCATAGCCGCAGGAAGGCTTTTATTTGCGGGACAGGTTGCACCTTCCAAGGGTCCATTCACACGTCCGTATGTGTTTTGCGGACCGCACATTGCTGGCACTCTCATAGAAAATGCCTTGTTCTAATTTTTTGGGGAACGGAATTGCGGATGCGGACAGCACATTCTGGCCCCATTGAAAATGAATGGGTCTGCACCTGTTCCGCAAAATTGCGGAACGGATGCAGACCCATTTTGCGGATGTGTGAATGGACCCTAAGGACACCTTTTAATAACCCATACAATTTACTGGGAAACTGGAAAAAAGAAACGCAATTGCCCCGTAGTTTTACAGGTTTTGTTTTTACGGAATTTACTCAGCACTAAAATTGACATTGCTGACATTACTCTGCCGATCACTACGACTACAGCAGTAACACATTTATATCGTTTGTTGTTTTAATACTTAAAAAAAAAAAAAAAAAAAGAGAAGCTTTGAAAAGAAAATGTTTTCCCTTGCATCTCCATACAATGACCCCCAAAACTTTTTTCCATTTCAGTTTTCAGAGCTGTGTGAGGACTCTTGTGGGAAAAGGTGGGGGGGGAAAGGCGACCTGTAGTTTATATTAATACCATTTAGAATATGTGTGAATTTCTGGTCCCTTTTAATTCAAATTTTTCGGGAGGCGAAGCGATCCAAAAATGGTGATCTGGGAATGTTCAGATTTTTCCATTACGATATTCACCATACAAGAAAAATACTTTTATATTTGATTAGTTCGAGCTTTTTCAGATGCGGGGATACCAATGAAGGTTATTTTTTTTTTTTAAAAGGTTAAAGAGCATGACTTTAATTATGAATTCATAGATTGTAAGCTCTTGTGGGCAGGATCCTCTACCTCACTGTACCAGTCTGTTTACTGTGTAACCCCAGCTGGATGTACAGCACCATGGAATTAATGGCGCTTTAAAATAAATAATAGTAATAATACATTTTATAGGAGAAAAATGCCATGAAAAAAAAAAAAAAAAAAAATTAATTGTGGTAAGGCACACTGTGCAAAAATGTTAGAATAAAAAAAAAATATATATATATATGATAAAAAATTGGACTGCACTCCAGACGGTTCCTTGTAGTAAAACGAGTGAAGTTTATTCACACATGTGATGGCAGCAAAAAAGCGACGTTTCGGCTCAACATGAGCCTTTCTCAAGCCGCTTGAGAAAGGCTCATGTTGAGCCGAAACGTCGCTTTTTTGCTGCCATCACATGTGTGAATAAACTTCACTCGTTTTACTACAAGGAACCGTCTGGAGTGCAGTCCAATTTTTTATCATATTGAAAGGGGTAAGATCCAGTTGCCGTACTTGGACTTTGCACCCACTAGCTATTGCTTCAAAGGTGGTGCTGTCAGTATATATATATACAGACGTGGACAAAATTGTTGGTACCCTTTGGTCAATGAAAGAAAAAGTCACAATGGTCACAGAAATAACTTTAATCTGACAAAAGTAATAATAAATTAAAATTCTATAAATGTTAACCAATGAAAGTCAGACATTGTTTTTCAACCATGCTTCAACAGAATTATGTAAAAAAATAAACTCATGAAACAGGCATGGACAAAAATGATGGTACCCCTAACTTAATATTTTGTTGCGCAACCTTTTGAGGCAATCACTGCAATCAAACGCTTCCTGTAACTGTCAATGAGACATCTGCACCTCTCAGCAGGTATTTTGGCCCACTCCTCATGAGCAAACTGCTCCAGTTGTGTCCGGTTTGAAGGGTGCCTTTTCCAGACTGCATGTTTCAGCTCCTTCCAAAGATGCTCAATAGGATTGAGGTCAGGGCTCATAGAAGGCCACTTTAGAATAGTCCAATTTTTTCCTCTTAGCCATTCTTGGGTGTTTTTAGCGGTGTGTTTTGGGTCATTGTCCTGTTGCAAGACCCATGACCTGCGACTGAGACCAAGCTTTCTGACACTGGCTAGTACATTTCTCTCTAGAATTCCTTGATAGTCTTGAGATTTCATTGTACCCTGCACAGATTCAAGACACCCTGTGCCAGACGCAGCAAAGCAGCCCCAGAACATAACAGAGCCTCCTCCATGTTTCACAGTAGGGACAGTGTTCTTTTCTTGATATGCTTCATTTTTTCGTCTGTGAACATACAGCTGATGTGCCTTGGCAAAAACTTCGATTTTTGTCTCATCTGTCCACAGGACATTCTCCCAGAAGCTTTGTGGCTTGTCAACATGTAGTTTGGCATATTCCAGTCTTGCTTTTTTATGATTCGTTTTCAACAATGGTGTCCTCCTTGGTCGTCTCCCATGTAGTCCACTTTGGCTCAAACAACGACGGATGGTGCGATCTGACACTGATGTTCCTTGAGCATGAAGTTCACCTTGAATCTCTTTAGAAGTCTTTCTAGGCTCTTTTGTTACCATTCAGATTATCCGTCTCTTAGATTTGTCATCAATTTTCCTCCTGCGGCCACGTCCAGGGAGGTTGGCTACAGTCCCATGGATCTTAAACTTATGAATAATATGTGCAACTGTACTCACAGGAACATCTAGTTGCTTGGAGATGGTCTTATAGCCTTTACCTTTAACATGCTTGTCTATAATTTTCTTTCTGATCTCTTGAGACAGCTCTTTCCTTTGCTTCCTCTGGTCCATGTCGAGTGTGGTACACACCATATCACCAAACAACACAGTGATTACCTGGAGCCATATATATAGGCCCAATGGCTGATTACAAGGTTGTAGACACCTGTGATGCTAATTAGTGGACACACCTTGAATTAACATGTCCCTTTGGTCACATTATGTTCTGTGTTTTCTAGGGGTACCATCATTTTTGTCCATGCCTGTTTCATGAGTTTATTTTTTTACATAATTCTGTTGAAGCATGGTTGAAAAACAATGTCTGACTTTCATTGGTTAACATTTATAGAATTTTAATTTATTATTACTTTTGTCAGATTAAAGTTATTTCTGTGACCATTGTGACTTTTTCTTTCATTGACCAAAGGGTACCAACAATTTTGTCCACGTCTGTATCCAGAAAAGAAGTCGATTCCCTGGGAGTGTGCACCCAATCTTATTTGCTCATAGCCAGTGCCGCCATTTTTCTCTATACACACACACACACACACACACACACACACATCCAGCGCTTTTTCTGTCTTTGTGTAAAAACATGGCAGATTTTTTTTTTTTATAAAAAAAAATATATATATATAAAAATAGTGAATTATATGGTTTTAATTTTTCTTTCGTTACGGCATACACCCCACAGGGGATACCTGATATGTCTAATCCGCATTTTTTTATCAACCCTACCAGGCACTATGCCTTCTTTAAAGGCAATCTGTCAGCACAATCTTGGACTATTTTGAGCAGAGCTGCAGATTTGTTCCAATGTCCCCCATTACCGCACTGTCACAGTCTGGACTGGATGTGTCTGTCAGTGCAGCTCTGGGTGCTGACAGCAGAGGAACAAGGGGCTGTAGGAAAATGAAAAGACAGCAATCTGGACTCCTGAGCCGCAGTCCTGCACGAGTAGTCCAAAATCCTGGGGACAGATTCCCTTTAATAGGGTTGATCATGGCGACACAGGCTCTTTAAAGGGGTGCTCCAGGGTTATCCTCAGGTTAGGCCATCACTAGTTGGTCGGCGTGGGGTCCCCCTGCTGATCACCTGGTCTATGTAGCTCTATAGACAGAAGTCAGTGTCAGTAAACAATTATTTTAGAAATAGAGTATTCTATCGATTATTTTTTACAATTAATCCAATAAGAAAAAGTGAATTAATAGACTGTTTTCCTTTATAAAAACTCATCAGAACCCAACAACCTTCGTTCCCCCCCTGTGCGATCAGCCCAAGAGCATCAGTTCCCCCAGTGCCTTCAGCCCCCAGTGCCTTCAGCCCCCCCCCCCTCAGTGCCAGCAGCCCCCCCCCCCCCGCGCTTCTCCCGACACCTGGAGTGCACAGCCTCATTTGTTGCTATGACGCTGTGCACTCCGGGCGCCCGCCCTTAGTCGCACTAACTTACCTTTCCAGCAGGGGCGCCACGGACACCATCATTCCGCGCTGCTCTGCGCCCGACGCGTGCGTACGGCAGTGCAGCGCGGGACCATGGACATGTTGTGGAGTGTCCAGAGGCCCCCCGCTGGAAAGGCGAGTATGCCAAGTGCAGCAGTAGCAATAGCGAGCGCTTCATTCCCGCTCCGTGGTCACATGACACAAACGAATCCTCGATGCAAAAGAAATTGTGTTGAATTACTCGATTTAGTCGAGTACTCGTTGCAGCCCTAGTGCCAGAGCTACACAGCACTGTCCACACTGTAGTGGGGGGAGCCCGGGGCTACAGCGCTGTTACGGTGAGCTCCCGCCCCTACAGTTTGGGTGCTGTGTAACTCCGGCGCTGACTTCTGTTGACGGAACTACACAGACCAGGGGATCGGAGGGGGCGCCGGACTCCACCAATCAGCTCGTGATGGCCTAACCTGAATACACGTCGACAAAAACCCCGGAGAGCCCCTTTACCAGTGTAAACCTGTGAACTGGAGCCACTATGTAAATGAGCGACAATGAAAAATATTACTGCAAGGGGGGACAATGCTGCATTAGAATAATTGGGGGCTGGTCAGTGACTACACGTCAGGGTCACCGACCACTTCTCGGGCAGCCGGGGGGCGACGTAACGGCGGGATAACTGGGGGAGGAAAAGACGAGATTAATAAAGATACAGAGAATAAAGTCACAATCATCAGTAACCCCGAGACCACAGCTCTATATCGATCCGGAGGAACTCCGCCCCCAACATACAGTCCCATGTAAATAACATCCCTTCCGCCAGCATACAGTCCCATGTAAATACATAGCTCCCTCCTGCCAACATACAGTCCCATGTAAATAACACCCCTTCCCCCGGCATACAGTCCCATGTAAATAACACGCCTTCCCCCGGCATACAGTCCCATGTAAATAACACGCCTTCCCCCGGCATACAGTCCCATGTAAATAACACGCCTATCCCCGGCATACAGTCCCATGTAAATAACACGCCTTCCCCCGGCATACAGTCCCATGTAAATAACACGCCTTCCCCCGGCATACAGTCCCATGTAAATAACACGCCTTCCCCCGGCATACAGTCCCATGTAAATAACACGCCTTCCCCCGGCATACAGTCCCATGTAAATAACACGCCTTCCCCCGGCATACAGTCCCATGTAAATAACACGCCTTCCCCCGGCATACAGTCCTATGTAAATAACACCCCCCGTCCAGCTCTAGATACACTGTTGTCATCTCTAATAACAAGCAGTCCCAGTGAAGAGAACCCCCGGCTCCTCCACATCCGGCGCTGACCTGGAGCACGTGACCGCTCTCATCTCCACAGCAACCCGCACTGACGCTTCCTCGGTAATCTGATAGGCCCCGCCCTATAGACAGCGAGACTCCACCTCTTCCGGTGACATCACACCTACCAGGAGAGGCTACATTCTAGTCAGTACGCAGGTATGTGTGTAGTCACAGCAGTCATTAACCCCCTCGCTGCCGGCTCTGTGCCCTGGCTCCCCTCTGCCCTCCAGTCTTCCCTGCAGGGACGGTGCAGCGCTGACCTCTGCCAGGTCCACCCTCTGTATACGGACAATGGAGAGGTGACAGGACTGGGGAAGTCTTCAGCTTTACATCTCTGGAGTGATGGACCAGAGTCCAGCTTTGTGCAGACCTGACCGCTGCAGTGGAGCGTTATGTGAGGGGCGGACGTGCTGTCACCGCTCTGCTCTTCACATGCTCAGACCTCACTGAGGAGGTGTCAGGGTCTGGAGTCCTGTACATGGCTCCTGCGCTGGCACCAGGACAATTACTGGTCTCTTGTGGAGCAGCACACAGGCAGGGCCGGCATCAGCACCCGCCATACCCGGGCAAGTGCCAGAGACCCCAGGGCCACACCGCCAATCAGGCGATTGCCTCCGGCGGCGCGGCCCTGGAGATAGGTGGGGGCAGCGGGGCTGTGGGTAATGAGCGCTCATCTCTACATTCATCTGTATAGCCGGCCTCAGGATGGACGCTGCCGGGCGAGGCTGTAGGGACCGGCGCATTATTAGGAGAATTATTACCACTAGGGGGCACTATGTTGAGCTTTACTATTTTATTATTAAATATATTTATTATTATTCATCCCATAGCGCTGTACATATGATATGCGGTGCACACACATAATACAGACAATTGCACTAAGCATGAACAAGACGAGTTACAAACTGGTACAGAAGGAGAGAGAGCCCTGCCCGTGAGGGCTTTCAATCTACATGGTATAGGAGAAGGAGACAGTAGCTGCGGGTGAAGCTGGTCATGGCGGTATAGAGGCAGCAGGGTCACTGGTTGGAGGCTTGTCTGAAGAGGTGGGTTTTCAGGTTTCTTTTGAAGGATTCCACTGTAGGTGACAGTCTGATATGTTGGGGCAGCGAGTTCCGGTTGTGTGGGGGATGCACGGGAGAAATCTTGGAGGCGATTGTGAGAAGAGGCGATAAGAGGAGAGGAGAGAAGGAGGTCTTGTGAGGATCGGAGAGTGCGTGTGGGGATGTATCGGGAAAGTAGCTCAGAGATGTAGGGAGGGGACAGGTTATGGACGGCCTTGTATGTGTTTGTTAGTACTTTGAAGTGGATTCGTTGGGCAATGGGGATCCAGTGAAGGGATTGGCAGAGGGGAGAGGCAGAGGAGTAATAGGGTGAGAGGTGGATTAGTTGGGCAGCAGAGTTGAGGATAGATTGGAGGGGTGCGAGAGTGCTAGATGGAAGACTACAGAGGAGAATGTTGCAGTAGTCTAGGCGGGAGATGTTTTTGAGTTGGAGGCGGCAGGTGGTGGAAAGGGCTTGGATGTGCGGTCGGAAGGAGAGGGCAGAATCCAAGGTCACTCCAAGGCAGCGGACTTGGTTGACCGGGGAGAGTGTGCAGCCATTGATCATGATAGATCTGTTGGGGAAGGGGGTCTCACAAACAGAAAGCCAAAACACTAGTGTGAAAGTAGCCTTAGCCTTAGTTCGCACTTCAGTTTTTTGATCAGTTATTTGTGTGGGTCAAAAACACAGAACCGGAGCAGACCTTTCCCTTATACCTTATCCCTGAGTCAGCTTCATTACTGGTTTTGGCTCACAATAAGGGCTCATGCACACAAATGTATTTTCTTTACGTGTCCGTTCAGGTTTTTTTGCGGACCGTATGCATTCAGTTTCCGTATGTCCATATTTCCATTCTGCAAAAAAAAAAAAAATTATATATATATATATATATATATATAACACGTGTCCTATTATTGTTCGCATTACAGACATGGATAGTGTCACAATCAGTATGGGGGGGGACTGAACACAGGAGGGAAGAGGAACAGTAACTGGGCCTGGAAACTAGGGAAGGAAGAGGTCACCTTCTAGACAACCCTAATCCGGGCCCTAACTATCAATATGAATAGACCTTGAAGGTAGGAATATTCATATGCAGGATACCTAGGCCCTGATTTCCCTATAAGGCCCTGGAATAGGTTTAGGACCAGAGACAACCCATTCCTCCCTAGATGGATGAATGGAAGTCTCTGTCTCAGGCCCAGATACAACAATAGGGAATATAACAAATACAAAAAAACGTGACACTTAACTTCTGTAGAGATGGAAGAACAGGGAACAACAGAGACAACTTCACACCAGCTCAGCCAAACCCAAATGAAGCTATCTATCGCATAGTGAGAAGGGTGGGGGTCAGACTATAAAGGGTAGAAGTGATGACCACTGAGCAACAGCTGAGAAAGGGAAGTGGTCACTACCCTATCAACACTGAATCAAGAGAAATCAAGGAGGCTGTTAGATTCCTCCACGCTCCGCCAATCTCCTTGATTTCCTGACATCAGTCACCTGAGGGACCGTGACAGATAGTTCCTGTTCTATTAGGGGCCAGCTGTTCCGTTCCGCAAAATACGGAATGCACACGGACGTCATCCTTATTTTTTGCGGATCGCAAAATACATACAATCGTGTGCATGAGGCCTAAGAGCTCATGCACGCGAACGTATTTTTTGTCTGTGTCCATTGCATTTATTTATTTTTTTATGCGGCCTGTATGCGGAACCATTCACTTCAAAGGGGCAGCGAAAAAATAAAATCTGTCCTATTATTTTACAGATAAGGATAGGACTGTTCTATAACGGGCCGGACGTTCTGTTCTGCAAAATGGGGAATACACAAGGCCGATATCCGTGTTTTGCATATCAGCAATATGCGGACCGTAAAACAGCAGCGGTCGTTTGCATGAGCCTGGATGCTAGGCGTTTGCTTCACGCATCGCACCCTGACGGATAACTCGCCTGTGTGAAAGAGGCCTAAGGCAAACACATCACACCTGGAATGGATCCTGACCCATTCATTTCAATGGGTCCGTGCCCATGACTGTCATTTGTCACTCGTCACTTCTGCATTCCGGAAAAATCGCAGCATGTTCTATATTGTAAAAGAGAAGTGGCGCACTGGACTGGTGCTGACACAGGAGGTGCTCTCAGTAAAAAGGATAACACCCTTCCTTTAAATAGAAAATCAATAATAAAAAGATACTGGGCACTCTCTAACTAATGGAACCTAATAGTTTAATAAAATACATCATATACACTTCAATACATTAAGCATAAAAATACATATACTAACAATAAAAATGATAATAAAAATAGGTTCCTCCACCTATTGGTACCAATAAAAATCTATATAGTTAAAATAGAATGAATGGCCTCTAGGTGTTCGGGGTATAGATCACTCCTTGAAATATGTGTCCTTAGGAAGAATGACTTTATATAGTTCCGCAAGAACAAGTTATTGCAATCAGAAATTGGTGCAGTGATTGTATTAAGCGGCGTCCCGCTGTTACTCACTGTTGAACTACTGCGTTAAGCTCCCCTGTTGTGGAAGTCCTTTGGATCAGGGATTTCTCCGGCAGTCCGCGGTTCCCCTGCTGTTTCTCTAGCGTCGCTCCGTAGGTGAAAGAGCCGGCGCTTAGATGTTTTCACAGCCTCCTTTTCTCGCGCTACACTCGTAGTGCTGGTGAGCGTGTTTAGATATTAAAATCCGCTCCCAGAGAGTGCGCGTCAAGACTGTAGTTGCAGCAGCAGAGGTTCCGATAGTAGCGGTGTAGTAGTCCTAGGCGTCCAAATGTAACGGGGGTCCTGGCACCAAACGCGTTTCGGGGTCTATTGTTACCCCTTCCTCAGTGGTGAGGAAGGGGTAACAATAGACCCCGAAACGCGTTTGGTGCCAGGACCCCCGTTACATTTGGACGCCTAGGACTACTACACCGCTACTATCGGAACCTCTGCTGCTGCAACTACAGTCTTGACGCGCACTCTCTGGGAGCGGATTTTAATATCTAAACATGCTCACCAGCACTACGAGTGTAGCGCGAGAAAAGGAGGCTGTGAAAACATCTAAGCGCCGGCTCTTTCACCTACGGAGCGACGCTAGAGAAACAGCAGGGGAACCGCGGACTGCCGGAGAAATCCCTGATCCAAAGGACTTCCACAACAGGGGAGCTTAACGCAGTAGTTCAACAGTGAGTAACAGCGGGACGCCGCTTAATACAATCACTGCACCAATTTCTGATTGCAATAACTTGTTCTTGCGGAACTATATAAAATCATTCTTCCTAAGGACACATATTTCAAGGAGTGATCTATACCCCGAACACCTAGAGGCCATTCATTCTATTTTAACTATATAGATTTTTATTGGTACCAATAGGTGGAGGAACCTATTTTTATTATCATTTTTATTGTTAGTATATGTATTTTTATGCTTAATGTATTGAAGTGTATATGATGTATTTTATTAAACTATTAGGTTCCATTAGTTAGAGAGTGCCCAGTATCTTTTTATTATTGATGTTCTATATTGTGCGTTTTTCACGCAGCTCTGATTCCATAGAAGTGAATGGGGCTTGCGTGAAAAACGGAAGACATCCAGATGCAGTCCGAATGCAAAGCGTTTCTCACTGATGATTGGTTGGAAAAGTAGTTTGTAATTCTTCAGTCTTTTTTTCCTGCGCATGAAAAACGCATCGAAACTGAAACACTGAACACGGTTACAGACAAGACTGACTCACTTGCATGTAAAACCATCATTTTTTTCCTGAACCGATTCTGACACAATCCGTATAGTTTGTGTGAAAAAGGCCTAAGGCGTCTTCTACACGAGCGTGACGGATTGGCTCCGGATGCGTTCAGGGTGCGTTCAGTGAAACTCGCACAATTTTGCAAGCAAGTTCAGTCAGTTTTGATTGCGTTCAGTTGTTCAGTTTTTTCCGCGCAGGGGCAATGCGTTTTAATGCATTTTTCTCGCGCGTAATAAAAAACGGAAGGTTTACAAGCAACATCTCTTAGCAACCATCAGTGAAAAACGCATCGCACCCGCACTTGCTTCTGGGTGTAGTTTGTTTTACTGAAGCCCCATTCACTTCTATGGGGCCAGGGCTGCGTGAAAAACGTACAATATAGAATATGCTGCGATTTTCATGCAATGCAGAACTGATGCGTGAAAAAAAGCGCTCATGTACACAGACGCATTGAAATGAATGGGTCAGGATTCAGTGCGGGTGCTATGCGTTCGCGTCACGCATTGCACCCGCGCAGAAAACTCGCTCGTGTGAAAGGGGCCTAAGGAACTGCCTGCCGGATCCTGAATACCGTGTACAAACTGATTTCCTTTTTTTCCGGATCTGTTTTTTAGTAAACATCAAATGCAAAATCCGCTCCCCTCCTATGGCCCGGCGCATGCGCAGACCAGAAAACCAGATCCGCTGATGCGCCAATTCCCGGAACACTTGGTACCGGATCCGGCATTAATACATCTCTATGGAAATTAATGCCGTCTTCGGCAAGTGCGGTAGTGTTCCGTGATTTTGGCCGGGAAAAAAAAACGCAGCATGCTGCGGTATTTTCTCCGGCCAAATACCGTAAAAGGGGGACGGAACGGAAGACATCCTGATGCATACTAAACGGATTGCTTTCCATTCAGAATGCATTAGGACAAAACGGATGCGTTTTTTTTTCCGGTATTGAGCCCCTGTGACGGATTTCAATACCGGAAAAGAATAACGCTAGTGTGAAAGTACCCTAAGGCTAAATGCACACGGTCAGGATTGCGTGCAGGTTTTCCGCGCAGAAAATCCGCACCATATGTCATGTACGTTGTAGTCTATGAAAATTTGAAAAAAGATTTTGACCTGTGGTGCAGATTTTTAAATCCTCTGCATGTCAATTTATTTTATTTTTCCTGACCAGATTTTTTTGATTCACTTCAATAGGGAGAGGAAAATCTGCATCAAATCCACATGTAAATCCGCACGGATTTCAGTGTGGATTAGCCGCACAGAAATCCTGAACATGTGCATTTACCCATTATGGTTTCTCACCTGGATCCCCCGCTCGAGTTTGTTGCTCTTTGTATTTATGTCAGTCTCCTGGAGTGAAGGTGAACACCACATGGACACATACATCATTTTCTTATACAAAAGCGAATGGTTAAAAAACGCCATCCCCAGAGCATGCCGCATTAAAAAAAAAAGTGATTGAAAACACAAGAGCGTTGCTTGTTATTTCCAGTAATCGTCTTTTTACATGGGATTTTGTAGGACTTTACATAATCTCATCTTCTCTCCATTTAGGTTCCTACAATATAGGATCCGCTCAGTAGATATCTTCTATATAAGATCCTTCTGCTGATTGACCCATCACGGATGGATAGGGACAGGGACAAGATGACAGATAGTATAATAAATCTCACCCTGGAGATCCTCTTCCGGCTTATTGGAGAGGTGAGAGATTCTGATGATGTCACATTACATCATCTTCTCTATGTTACTAACATGACTGGATTGGTGAGGGACTCTGGAAATGTATGGAGTGATATTTATTACTGTGTCTCTCTATAACCAGGACTACACAGTAGTGAAGAAGACCTCTAGTGAGCGCTGTCAGGCCCCTGTGTCTGGAGAATGGGGAAAAACCCTGAGCCCAGTCACAGGACCTCCACCTCACCCTCTGATAGAGGAGGAAGTCAATAGAGAGAAGATCCTAGAACTCGCCAACAAGATCATTGAGCTGCTGACTGGAGAGGTGACACTACTAGGAATGCTGTGACATTATACAGTAACGCTATGACGGATGATGACTGTATCATTGTGTTGTCAGGTTCCTATAAGGTGTCAGGATGTCACTGTCTATCTCTCCATGGAGGAGTGGGAGTATTTAGAAGGACACAAAGATCTGTACAAGGATGTCATGATGGAGGATCACCAAACCCTCAGATCACAAGGTAATGGACATGACTAAATACAAACTTCCTCTCATTATTTGTACACAAGGAATGAATTCAGTCACTAGATGTGTTTCCTACAGTTAAGGAAGAGAGAACAACACCAGAGAGATGTCCCAGTCCTCTTATTCCAGAGGATGGTTCAGAAGAACATCATAATGTTCCACAGGTTGATCAGGTAGATGGAGATACATTCTCATAAAATGTCCCCTATGATTTGTAGAAGTCTGTGAAGATCTTGTGTTCAGTTTTGTTTTATCTACCAGTATTATATGTTTTCCCCGGCGCCTCCACAACGGCACTTACAGGAGGGTGTCCCTGCCCCCAGGACAGGAAACAACGCAGAAGCACATGATTTAAAAGGCCTCCTCCCCTTACCTATTCAGTTGTTTCCTATCCTCAGGTATGCGCGGAAGCCTCTGCTGGAGTGCCAGGAACATTATCTTATCGCCCATGATTTTCTCTTCTACCCACGGTGTGGGAGGGCTGAAGCAGGGAACGGGAACCCCGGGGACGCATTGCCTCCCCTACCCGTTCATCGGAATAAGCCCTGCATGCAGGCCTTACCGGGCTTGCGAAATTCCCAGGTAAGGGAAACTCGCGCCAGATCCAACGTGATTACGTCACTAGGCGGGATTTTCCTTGGGCAAGAGAATCTCGCGATCAAGTGGCACTTCCGGTGGCGTGGCCTTCAAAATTTAAACAGAGGGAGGAAATCCACTTTCTGTCCTCGCTTTCCGCTTGCAACCATGCTTGCCCCAGTGGACACTGACACCACTAAGAAGCCTGGAGATCCCGCTGCCTCAGCCCGGTAAGCCTCCTCCTTCCCGGTGGGGCCTTTTCTGTCCTCCTTGGACATTTGTATGTACCTTTTATTGGGTTAAAGGAATTCCTGCTTCCCCTAAAATTATCATGTGGTGTCAGTCGTGTTTTATCAAATCCACCCCTGGTGTAGGTGTTGGTCTCTCTCTACTTGGCCCTATAAAATTTTTTTGTTTTAATCCTTCTAGGGCAGAGAGACCATGATGCCTAAGCCAGCAGGTGGAGACTCGGGGCGCAAGAAATGCGCTTTTTGCCGAAAATCCTTCCTAAAAAATCTAAGAAACCTTTGTGCCCTAAGTGCACTGAAAAGGTGGTTTCAGAGGAGTCACCTTCCTTCCTTTAGAGTAGACCATGAGAACCATAGCTAAGGAAGAAGTGCACTCAAAACTTATGCCACAATCCCCAGGCCCATCAACGCCCCATAGATCTCTTGCTTCTGATATAGCGTTTGATCTGGATGAGGGGGAATTAGTATCCGATCCAGACTCTTCTTCCTCTGATGACGGTCCTGTAAAACCTTTGTTTCTCCCTGAAGAGATAGAAGGGCTTCTAAAAACCATAAGAGCCACTATGAATATAGAAGAAGTGAGGGAGACCCACTCAATCCAGGATCAGATGTTCCAGGGGTTGGGTGAGAGAAAGAAAAGGAATTTTCCCATCCATAACCATATCAAGACCCTAATATCCAGGGAATTGAAAGATCCGGAAGAAAGAACAGCTGTGACAAATTAGTTTAAACGGAAATATCCCTTCTCAGATTTAGATTCTAATCTGTGGGTCAAGATGCCAAAAATAGATGCTCCAGTTGCCCGCATTTCTAAAAAAAAAACTCCCTCCCTTTTGAGGACATGGGTCTCTTAAGAGATCCCATGGACAAGAAGCGTGAAATTTATTGAAGAAATCATGGGAAACAAATACAGCCATGCTGCGTCCTAGTATTGCATCTACCTGTACAGCCAGAACATTATCTGTCTGGCTTAATCAATTAGAAGAACACCTGGCAGCAGGTACACCTAGGGATGAGATCTTAGCCTCTTTGCCTACTTTGAAGAAAGCATCCAACTTTCTGGCAGATGCCTCTGCTGACTTAGTCAGATTCTCTGCTAGGTCTGCAGCTTTATCTAACGCGACCCGTAAAGCGATCTGGCTTTGTACATGGTCTGGTGACGCAAGTTCTAAAAACTGTGCTTAATCCCCTTGAAGGAGACAGATTATTTGGCTTGACCTTGGATGACCTTCTTGACAAGGCCTCAGACAAAAAAAAAGGATTTCCGCTCGAAGATCGTTACTTTCATCAAAGACGTTCCTTTTAAAACCAGAAATAAAGGAGACTGGACCAGAGCAAAAAAAAGGGGTCAAGAAAGTGGCAGACGTCCAGGGGCAGAGGGAGAGGATTCCTTTTCAATCCTAAAAGTTCCTCCCGTTCCACACAATGACGCCATAGACCATGTGGGAGGCAGATTAAAACACTTCATTCCTGCTTGGGAAAAGATAGGAGCCTCCCAATGGGTTGTAGCTACCTTAAAAGAAGGCTTGAGACTGGAGTTTTTGTCTCATCCCCCAGACCGGTTCTTCATAAACAAAAAACTGCCTCAGAAAGAAAAACTAATTTGTCTAGAATCGGAAATCTTATCTCTACTATCCAAAAAAGTACTCCTTCCAGTCCCAGAAAATCAATACCGCGAAGGTTACTATTCTCCAATTTTTCTCATGAAAAAACCAAATGGATCCTTCCATTTGATAATAAATCTAAAATCCTTAAACAAATCCATCATCTACAAAACATTTAAATATAACATTTATATAAATGTATAAATGTACACCCTCAGGATTGTTTCATGGTGACTATGGACCTTCAAGACGCATACTATCACATCCCAATATACCAGAGCCATCAGAAATATCTAAGAATCGCTGTCTTCATAGGGGATCAGTTACACCATTTTCAATTCAGAGCCCTCCCATTCGGACTCTCCTCAGCCCCGAGAGTATTCTCAAAAATCATGTTAGAACTCACAAAGTATCTTCACTTACAGGAAATTCAAATTATTCCATACTTGGACGACTTCCTGATGCTTCACCGTCGGAGGAAGTCCTACGATCCCACCTTTCCCAAGTCCAAAGATGCTTTACCACTTTGGGATGGGTGATAAATAAATAAAAATCAGACCTAAGTCCAGATCAAAGAAAGCTCTTCCTGGGGGTGCTTCTGGACTCTCATCGTCTAATGTCTTTTCTTCCACTGGAGAAACAGAATTGTCTACTTCAAAAAAGCTCTCAGTTCTGCAGCCAGAGGGTCTCTTCTGTAAGGAATATCATGGCCATCCTAGGTCTCCTGACAGCAACAATTCCGTCGGTCAGATGGACTCCTTCAAGCATTTATTCTGTCCTCCTGAGACGGTACCAACTCCACTCTAGAAAAACGAGTTCTCATCCCCAGGCCAGTAAAAGAATCTTTGATGTGATGGAGAATAGAGAAAAATCTGCAAACGAAGGTCTATTGGTGCCATTGAAAACAAATGATTGTGACCACAGACGCCAGCAGTTCAGGTTGGGGCAGTCACTCAGATGGAAGGATAGTTCAGGGCACATGGGGAAAAGATATGCTAAATGCTTCCTCCAATCTGAAAGAACTTTCAGCCATCTACAAAGTCATTGTCTCCCATCACACATCCTTATCTCCAAAAAATGTAAAGGTATTTTCAGACAATACCACGGCAGTCGCTTACTTAAACAAACAACAGGGAACCAGAAGCCGTTCCTTAGAGGCAGTGTCAAGAGACATTTTTATTTGGGCAGAAAAGAATCTTGTATCACTGACAGCAGTCCATGTGAGGGGAGAAAACAATGTAATAGCCGACTTCCTCAGTCGCCAGACCTTGAAGAAAGGAGAGTGGTCCCTGAATTATTAAATATTTCAACAGATCTGCAAAAAGTGGGGAATTCCGGATCTAGATCTATTTGCCACGAAAAACAACAGGCAAACCAAAAAATATTGCTCCCTCTCCCGACAGGATCAGCCGTTATGGGTGGATGCACTTTCCCAGCCATGGCCCAAGTCGCTTCTTTATGCCTTTGCTTCCTTCAGTTTGATTCCAAGAGCTCTTATGAAGGTAGAGGAAGAAGGGGCTCAATTCATTGCTCTATTTTGGCCAAGGAGATCTTGGTTTCCCCTCCTACTCAGGCTGTCTGCAGGAATATCCTGGACTCTTCCGTCTTCTCCACCAGGGCCTAATATATCATCCCAAAATAAACCAACTCAATTTGACTGCCTTGAGACTGAACGCCTCGCCTTAAAAAAGAAAGGTTTATCAGATGCTGTAATTTCCACGATGATGTTAAGTCGAAAGCCCATAACATCAAAAATTTACATGAGAACCTGGAACGCCTTTTTATCCTTTTCAGGTAATATTTTATCTCCAGATATCCCACAAATTTGAAAATTTTTGCAGGCAGGGTTAGATAAAGGCCTTTGACCTGCAACACTTAAAGTACAAGTATAAACCTTGAGTGCACTTTTGGATATAAAACTAGCAGATTCACCTTTAATTAAGCGTTTTCTGAAGGGGCCTATGAGAAGTTTACCCACCTTCCGTTCTATTATTCCACCTTGGGACCTGAACTTGGTCCTTTCAGTCCTGATCAGCTAATAAGATTTCTCCGAAGCTTCTCACCTTCAAAACTGTTTTTCTCGTAGCAATAACAACTGCTAGGCGAGTTGGTGAGATCATCTAGGCTTTCTCTTACAAACCTCCATATCTTGTGATTCTAGATGACTGTATAGTCCTCAGACATTGCCCTTCCTTTCTTCCCAAGATTGTTTCCAGGTTTCATTGCGAACAAGAGGTTTCGTTGCCTTCCTTCTGCCCGACTCCATCCTCGGAAAAGGATAGAAAATTCCATAACCTGGATGTGAGAAGAAGTGTTTTATCCTACCTGAACACCACCAGTAGCTTCAGTTGATCAAATCATCTCTTCCTCCAATACCAGGGTCCTAACAAAGGACAAGCAGCCAGCAAATCTTCCATAGCAAGATGGATAAGAGATATGATTACCTTGGCCTATGTCCAGAAGAATCTTCATCCTCCAACCGGTATAAGAGCTCACTCTACTAGAGCAATGTCTTCCTCCTGGGCAGAGTCTGCATCCGTCTCATTGGACCAGATTTGCAGGGCAGCCATTTGGGCTAGCCCTATGACTTTCTTTAATCATTACAAATTAGATATCCTCAAAAGCCAGGACTTACCTTTTGGTCGCATAATTCTTTCAGCCGTAGTCCCCCCCCCCCCCCCCCCCCCTTACAGCTGATTTCTCTGTTAATCCTCCTGTAAGTGCTGTTTGGAGGCGCCTGGGAAAAGGGTAAATTACTCTTACCGGTAATTGGTTTTTCCAATAACCTCCACAGCGGCACTGGGATTTCACGCCCTTTTATTAACTTTTGTCTGAAAATGATGTAATTTGCTTATGTTTAATACATATTTTTTGTTCTTGCATCACTTCCGTGTCCTCTCTTATTGACTGAATAGCTTAGGGGAGGAGGCCTTTTAAATCATGTGCTTCTGCGTTGTTTACTGTCCTGGGGGCGGGGACACCCTCCTGTAAGTGCCGTTGTGGAGGCTATTGGAAAAAACAATTACCGGTAATTTACCCTTTTATACATGTATTATGGATAAAGTGGAGATGGCAGGACTACAGTTGCCCATAGACATTGCATGTTCTCAGGATATTCTCACAATTTTCTTGTTATGGGCACTGCTGGTCGGAAACATATTCAACACAAGATATTTGGGTCAAGTAACTCCTGCTGTCATTTCATCATTTGTTGTCATGATAATTAATGATCTTTTTTGGTCATCTAAAAGTTCCACACAACTTCAAAACAACCTTCCAATGACATTTATTTCATTTATTTCACAGCTTTTGAATAATATCAAGGCTGAAGAGACATATGTGAGGGGCGATGAGCAGAGTATAGAGGACAGCCCCACAGATAACCACCCAGGTGAGTAGTAACCACTAAATAAAGCGAAGAAGAGTTGCAGATTCCACTCATTTATTGGCTAGCGATGACTGATTCCACTGTCAGGTACTGGTGGCAGTTTTGAGGGCACATGCTTTCTGAAAGTTTCCCTTTACTAGCACACAATTGTTACCACTATATGGGGGGTGGGGGGGGGGGTACCACAGTATTGATCAGAAGGTTCTAACTCTTGTGGACCTTGAATAATCCCCTGGCACTCGCATCTATAAAATAATTACCGGTATCAATCCCTTATTTAAAAACGCATTAAAACCATCAAATGTGCATGGCAGCAAGAAGACAAGCTACACGTTTTGGGTGGAATGTCTCAACCTTCTTCATGGCCTACATGTCATGTAACTACTAACATTCCTTAATACAGCATTTCCTGTGTGAACATATTACCCGTATGCACTTGTTAACACAATTAAAAGCGAATTGCTGCAAATGCCATTAACCCTTGAGGTATCGCTAGTGTTGTACATAAAACTGTTGTACATAATACTTAAGTGAAAAATAGTAACATAGTTTGTAGGGCTAAAAAAAAGCCCTCTGTCCATCTAGTTCGGCCTGTTATCCTTCAAGTTGATCCAGAGAAAGGCAAAACCAATTTTCCTCATTTTAGTGGAAAAAAAATTCCTTCCTGACTCCAATCAGGCAATCAGAATAACTCCCCAGATCAATGACCCTTCTCTAGTAGCTATAGCCTGTAATATTATTACGCTCCAGAAATACATCCAGGCCCCTCTTGAATTCCTTTATTGTACTCACCATCACCACCTCCTCAGGCAGAGAGCTCCATAGTCTCACTGCTCTTACCGTAAAGAATCCTCTTCTATGTTTGTGTACAAACCTTCTTTCCTCCAGACGCAGAGGATGTCCCCTCGTCACAGTCACAGTCCTGGGGATAAATAGATGATGGGAGTGATCTCTGTACTGACCCCTGATATATTTATACATATTAATTAGATCTCCCCTCAGTTGTCTTTTTTTCTAAAGTGAATAGCCCTAATTTTAATAATCTTTCCTGGACCTGTAGTCCCCCCATTCCAGTTATTTAGTTGCCCTCCTCTGAACCCTCTCCAGCTCTGCTATGTCTGCCTTGTTCACAGGATCCCAGAACTGTACACAGTACTCCATGTGTGGTCTGACTAGTGATTTGTAAAGTGGCAGGACTATGTTCTCATCACGGGCATCTATGCCCCTTTTGATGCCATCCATTATCTTATTTTTAATTACATAAAACCCAAAAAGACAAAAAAGCAGACATTTAATAGAAATACAGTCCTGATCAAAAGTTTAAGACCACTTGAAAAATGGCAACGGATCCGCTTGAAGATTGAGCCATATGGTGTCATCTTCAAGCGGATCCGTCCCCATTGACTTCCATTATAAGTCGGAACGGATCCGCTCGCCTCCGCACGGCCAGGCGGACACCCGAACGCTGCTTGCAGCGTTCAGGTGTCCGCTCACTGAGCGGAGGCTGAGCGCTGGCAGACGGATGCATTCTCAGTGGATCCGCCTACACTGAGAATGCATTAGGGCCAGACGGCTGCGTTCAGGGCCGCTTGTGAGCCCCTTCAAACGGAGCTCACGAGCGGACACCTGAACGCAGGTGTGAAAGTAGCCTAAATTGAATGCTCAAAAAATGTTTTGTCTCACTCCCATTACTTCTTGTTGCATGCTGAAGCTCTACTTGGAACCTTGTTAAGATCCAACAATGTAAAATAGGATTTTTTGCCATTTTTCAAGTGGTCTTAAACTTTTGATCAGGACTGTACATAATGTCTGTGTGTACAGTTAATACAAGATTTTATGGGTTAAACCTGTTCAGTACTGCTAGATCTAATTTCTTTCGACTTCAACATATACCCTTTTTTTCTCCGTATAAGACTCATTTATTGGGCTAATAATAATGGGCGCTTCCATAATAGAAGCACTAATTAGTACAGTAGGACCGAGGAGTGGTGAATGCAGCGCTCCTTGTGCTTGCTTTACTCGCCTCTCCCTGGTTTTCTTCTGTTGGTGCAACTTTGTGCTGTGACCTGCACACAGTGGAAGGACGTAGGAGCGCTCTGTAACCTCACACTACAAAGTCAGATCACAGCATGGCAGGAAGAGGATTGGATCTCCTGAGTGGCGGCAGCGGCGTCTAGAGCAGGAGAGGTGATTTATTTTATTTTTGACCGATCTTAGTAAAAAATCATGGGGGTCTGATTAAAAGGAATCTGTCAGCTCCAAAACACCCCCTAAACTAGAGTCAGCTGTGTATAGTGTAAATGACGCTGAGTCCGGATATATATAATTTTTATCTTCATACTCACTTGCATTCCAACACAGTGCTCCTACAAACCAGCAGTAAAATGCACTGAGAGGACTCCTCGATGAGTCCTCTCCATTATATGCGTGAGCTCGGGAGTCCTGTAAATGAATTATACTACTGGTTTGTGGGAGCACAGCTTCGGAATGCAAGTGAGTATGGCGATAAATAAATTTACATAATCGGACTCTGAGTTACTTACACCACACACCTCTTACTCTAGTTTGGAGGGTGTTTTGGGGTTGACACATTCCCTTTAACCATAGGGGTCTGATCTGAGGTCCGAATAACTGTGGCGGTCTGGTCTGAAGTTTGAATAACTTTGGGGGTCTGATCTGAGGTCTGATTAGCAGTTGAAGGATGGAACTGAGCATGTGCGACCATCTCGATGAGCAGGACAGAGAAATTATAAAAAGGGCAAATAGTAAGTGGTGCTATACAGATACATTTTATTAAATAATACATTTTTAATGACATGCAATTACAAAAGTATTCCGATCCACGGGCTGATTTGAAAAATAGAAAAAAAAAAATTTGGGGGACAACCCCTTTATTTTAGAAATGTTGCAAATATAATCATAAGGGTATATTATTTAAAAAAATTATAAAATCATATTTTTATTCTTGGCAGATGACTGTACCAGGAGCTCAGAGGAACATCTGATAACTTCCGACTTTAAAGCAGATGATCATGAAGATACATATGAAGAGCATGTCATTATCCTAGATGTACCCTCGGCCTTTCATGGCAAAGATGGATCATCTGATCCTTGGGATGGGTTCCGATCTTCTGATTCATCACAGACTGTTAGTCACAAAGAGAGTGCTGAACATCAGAGAATTCACACAGGGGAGAAGTCATTTTCATGTTCAGAATGTGGAAAACGTTTTAACCGTAAATCAAATCTTCTTACACATCAGAGAATTCACACGGGGGAGAAACCGTTTTCCTGTTCAGAATGTGGGAAAGGTTTTAACAGTAAATCAAATCTTATTATGCATGAGAGAAGTCACACAGGGGAGAAGCCCTTTTCATGTTCCGAATGTGGGAAACATTTTAGCATTAAATCCAGTCTTGTAAAACATAAGAGAATTCACACAGGGGAGAAGCCATTTTCATGTTCAGAGTGTGGAGAAAGTTTTAACGATCAGACCATTCTTATAAGCCATCAGAGAATTCACACAGGAGAGAGACCATTTTCCTGTTCAGAATGTGGAAAATGTTTTACAATCAAATCAAACCTTGTTAACCACCAGAGAATTCACACAGGGGAGAAGCCATTTTCCTGTTCAGAATGTGGAGAACGTTTTAACTCTCGATCAGTCCTTGTAAACCATCGGAGAATTCACACAGGGGAGAAACCATTTTCCTGTTCAGAATGTGGGAAATGTTTTAACCGTAGATCCTATCTTGTCACACATCAGAGAATTCACACAGGGGAGAAGCCGTTTTCCTGTTCAGAATGTGGAAAATGTTTTGCAGATAGACCACATCTTGTTGCACATCAGAGAATTCATGCTGAGAAGCCATTTCCCTGTTCAGATTGTGGGAAATGGTTTACAGATACAACACAACTTGCTACACATCAGAGAATTCACACAGGGGAGAAACCATTTTCCTGTTCAGATTGTGGGAAATCTTTCAACCAGAAAGCAAGTCTTGTTAGACATTGCAGGGGTCACACGGGGGAGAAGTAATTTCGGTGTTCAGAATGTGGGAAATATTTTAACCATTAATCCGATTTTGATAAATATCAGAGAATTCACACGGGGAGAAGCCATTTTTCATGCATTGACAATCAACTTATGGTCTGTGGTAGCGGAATCCATAACGGAATAACCCGAACTTGAAAACAGAAGTTCACTCATCCCTAGTTCTAACCAAAAGTCAGCTCTAATGGCACATCAATGAACTTACACAGAACAATATTTCCATGCCCAAAATGTGGTTAACGACTTACCCACAAGTTACATATTCCTACCCCTTAACCCAATTTTCTGTTTTCATATTTAACCCCCTATCCTCCTAGAGACATGTTTTTATTTTTGTAAAAACAAAACCACAATTCAATTTTTATCTTTTTTTTATACTTTTTAAAACTTATTTTTTTACTTTTTCAGCCCTCCAAGGGGACCTGAATGTGCAGTCATTAGATTGTAAGTCCTATTCAGTAATGGGATTTATTACATTACTGAATAGGAATTTCAGTATATTCCAATGCAGTGGTGCCACCTGCAGGCCTACATTGGAATATATATCGTATTTTTCGCCCTATACGATCCACTCCCCCCCCCCCCAAAGTGTGGGGGGGAATGGCAGTGCGTCTTATGGGGCGAATGCTGCAGTTTACACTGATACACCGCCGACCGCATGCTGCACAGCGCGGACGGGGGTGTATCAGTGGGGAGGGAGGAGGGGCTGGGGGCCAGCATCTAGTTTTGAATGGCAGCGGGGCCCGGTGCAGTCACTGTATTCTATTGCACCGGGCCCCGCTCACTGTAGTAATCCTATCTATAAATGTAGGCATTGTTTAACTATAATAATCTTCAATACAATCCATTAATCTTCACTTACTAACTTCCGTATCAGGCAGGAGGGCGGGCACTGGCAGCGTAACTCCCTACGTTACGCGCCTGCTCCGCCTATTTTATGAATGAAGCAGGCGGCGCGGGCGTGTGACGTGGTGAGTTACGCTGCCAGTGTCCGCCCGCCCTCCTGCCTGATATGGACGTTAGTAAGTGAAGATTAATGGATTGTATTAAAGATTATTATAGTTAAACAATGCCTACAGTTATAGATAGGATTACTACAGTGAGCGGGGCCCGCTGCAATAGAATACATTGATTGCACCGGGCCCCACTGCCATTACAAAACTAGATGCCGGCCCCCACCCCCTGTATTGGGGGTCATTCACACTACACAGGGACACTATTATGGGGGGGATCTGTGGATGACACACAGCATAAGATGCTATATGTGTCATCCACAGATCCCCCATAAAAGTGCCATCCACCGATGCCCCCATAAAAGTGCCATCCACCGATGCCCCCATAAAAGTGCCATCCACCGATGCCCCCATAAAAGTGCCATCCACCGATGCCCCCATACCAGTGCCATCCACATATCCCCCATAACAGTGTCATCTACATATCCCCCATAACAGTGTCATCCACATATCCCCCATAACAGTGTCATCCACATATCCCCCCATAACAGTGTCAGCCACAGATCCCCCCATAACAGTGTCAGCCACAGATCCCCCCATAACAGTGTCAGCCACAGATCCCCCCATAACAGTGTCAGCCACAGATCCCCCCATAACAGTGTCAGCCACAGATCCCCCATAACAGTGTCAGTCACAGATCCCCCTCAAAAACCTAGGTGTGTCTTATGGGCCGGTGCGTCTTATAGGGCGAAAAATACGGTATGTGATAGGCCCGGGCCTACTGGAGACTACTAGGCCTATCACAATTAACCAACGGCTCCCCGATCACTGGATGGGGGAGCTGTTCTGGAGTGCTGTACTTCAGACGCTGTGGTTACAATTTACCTTAGCATCTGATGGATTAAATGTGAAAACGCGTGCCATATTTGAAGAGACATTTATGGCGCTGGTCGTCAAGGGGTTAAGTCAGGTTTTTCTATGTCTAGTAATTCTTCCTTTTTCTTTTTTTTTTTTAATCTTATTTTGTACTTTCTTTTGGTGTTAAAATTATGTGGCTATAGTTTACATTTATGTATTAAAAATTGACATAACACTGTTTTCCCTATTTTTAAAGAGTATCTGTCACCACAAAATGCATTGCAATCTGCAGGCAGCCTGTTATAGAGCAGGAGCAGCTAAACAGTTTGATATATCCATTTTTGTGTGAGAAGATTCAGTAAAATATATAATTTATACATTTGAATATCAGCTATTTCAGACTTCGGCTGTACATGAGGAGGTGTTATCAGTGATTGATAGCATTCTCTGTGTAAGTGTAACGGGGTGCCTAAGGCGCACTCGGTATCCCATCAGCCGCAGACCTGCTGCTTAGCTTTGGGAGCGAGGATCTGGGTTTGACCTCGTTCCCAGGGTGGCTTTGCTAGCTGGGAGACTCCCTGCTCCTAGGTCTTCCTTAAGCGCCGAGCTGATCACTCGGTGCTCGACTGGTCGGTCTGTCGGTCATGTGACGCTGGCCACGTCACATGACCCTCACTCCCCACTATAAATACAAACAGCCTGCTGGCCAAAGATTGCCTGTTAATTCTAGGTTCCTGGCATTTTGTTGGACTACTGAATACTACCTGACCCTGTTCCCTGACGATACTTTGCCTGCTCCTCCTGTACTGCGCGTCTCTCCTCGTATCCTGACCCGGGGTTCCATCTGACAATGCTTTGCGGACTCCTGTTGTACTTCGTTTCTATCCTGGTATTTGACCTCGGCTTTTCCTAACTATTCTCTGCTCATTCCTTAGTACTGCGTAGCTCTCTAGGTATTGACCCGGTCTGTTCACGTTCCGTTATTTGTCTTGTCTGTCTTCCTAGCACGTATCCTAAGTTAGGGACTGCCGTCTAGTTGTCCCCTGTCATTAGGACTTGCGAGGCAAGTAGGCAGGGCCAGGGGTGAGGGTGGAGCGCAGTGGTCACTATCCTCCCCCCTGTGTGTAGTGTACGTGAGCGTCACAGATGATTAACAGGCCATAACCTAACCACTGTATCATGAATCCTCTGGTGACCCTGACTGACCATGTCTCTAACCTGACGCAGATGGTGCAGGAGCTAGGGGAAAAACTCTGTTCTTTTGAGCTAGGACAAGGTACTTCCATCCCTCAGGCCTCCAGTCCACATTTAGAGCCCCAGAATAAGCTTCCTGAGCCCTTTTCATGGAGATCGGAAAAAGTATCTTTCCTTTAAAGAAAATTGTAAACTTTTTTCCGTTTGCGCCCCGTATCCTCTGGCCGCGAGAGTCAACGTGTGGGCATTGTCATTTCCCGGTTACAGGGTGATCCCCAGGACTGGGCATTTTCTTTACCTGCTGACACCAGTTGTTTAACATCAGTGGAGGTTTTTTTTTCAGGCCATGGGTACCCTGTATGATGAACCAGACAGGATACTGGTAGCCGAGACTGCTCTAAAGGGTCTGGTTCAGGGCAATCTACCTGCGGAGGAGTATTGCACCCAATTCAGAAGGTGGTGTGTTCCCTCAGGATGGAATGAACCAGCACTTAAGAGTCAGTTCAGGTCAGGTCTGTCTGATAACTTAAAGGATCTTATAGTGAGTTATCAGCTTCCAGAGACTCTAGAGGAGATAATGACCCTTGTAGTCCGACATGACCGACGGGTTAGAGAGAGACAACAGGAATGACAGTTATCTCCTCAGGTGGTGGTTCAGCCTGAGGTCTATCCCAGAAACAACGCTGAGGTTTCTACCGAATAACCCATGCAGGTCGGCATGACTCAAGGGAATCTGCGCCGCAGACGTGGAGTGTGTTTTTACTGCGGAGATCCTGACCATTGGATCAACCAGTGTCCTAAGAAGGCCCTCTCCGTTAAGTCTCCCAAGGCAAGGCAACCTAAAGACCAGGTACACCCTGATATTACGAAATGTAAGCTTTTGGTACCTATAACAATATCTCTGGGGGTTAATAAATGGCCGGGTAAGGCCTTTATTGACTCTGGTTCAGCGGCCAGCTTTATTGACTCTGAGTACGCCATTAGACTGGGTATTCCATATTTTTCTCTTCCTACACCTATCCATGTCATGGCTATTGACGCCACTCCCCTGGTAGGTGGTATGGTGAGGTCATGTACCTCAGAGATTTCTTTAACCGTGGGGGTGTGCCACTCTGAGAAATGTTCCCTCTTAGTCCTGGAGAACTTACCGGTTGAGGTGGTACTAGGGTTGCCTTGGCTCTGATTACACAACCCCACTATTGATTGGTCCAGGGGGGAGTTGGTGAAATGGGGACCTAAGTGTGACTCGTGCTTGTCTGTGGTACAAGCTGGGGTCTCAGTAGAATCTGATATATTACCCACGGTCATTAAGGAATATTCTGATGTGTTCTCATCACCTACCCCGGAGGTTCTACCACCCCATAGACCTTATGATTGCGCCATAGAGTTAGTAGAAGGTGCCAGGTTTCCTAAGGGGCGTATTTATAATCTCTCTAAGCCTGAACGCAAGGCCATGGAGGATTATATCAAGGAAAACCTCGGTAAGGGGCACATTAGACCTTCTGTCTCTCCTATGGGAGTGGGGTTTTTCTTCGTTAAGAAGAAGGATGGTGGTCTTAGGCCTTGTATCGATTACCGGAAATTGAATAAGATCACTATCCAGAATAGATACTCTCTCCCATTGATTCCGGATTTATTTAACCAGGTTCTGGGGGCAACCTGGTTTTCTAAGATTGACCTGAAAGGGGCATATAATCTAATCCGAATCAAGGAGGGAGACGAATGGAAGACTGCGTTCAATACTCCGGCAGGACACTTTGAATATCAGGTTATGCCTTTTGGACTCAGCAATGCCCCTGCTGTGTTCCAAAACTTTATGAATGATATTCTTAGAGAGTTTTTAGGTAAATTTGTAATTGTCTATCTTGACGACATTTTGATATTTTCAAATCTCATGTGTCTCATGTTAGACAAGTATTAGAGGTGTTGAGGGAGAATCAGTTGTCCGCTAAAAAAGAGAAATGTATCTTTGGTGTACAGGAGATACTGTTTCTAGGGCATGTCCTGACCCCTCACGCCTTCAAGATGGATCCTGGTAAGGTACAGGCTACTAAGAAATGGGTAAGGCCTTCATCATTAAAGGCCTTACAACGGTTCTTAGGTTTTACCAATTACTACCATAAATTTATTAAGAATTTTTCAGTAATTGCTAAACTGTTGGGCGACCTTACTAAGAAAGGGGCGGATTTGGAGAACTGGTCTACTGATGCCATTACTTCATTTGAAACACTAAAAAAGGCATTCAGTAGCGCTCCCATTCTGATCCAGCCAGATCAGGAGAGACCTTTTATTGTGGAGGTGGATGCGTCTGAGGACGGCGCAGGAGCAGTCCTTTCACAAGGTCCTGCTAGTCTAACTAACCTGAGACCGTGTGCATTCTTTTCCAGAAAATTTTCTTCCACTGAGAGAAACTACGACATAGGGAATCGGGAGTTGCTGGCCATTAAAGGGAACCTGTCACCAGTGTTATGGTGTCCTAACTAAGGGCAACATAAATAAGTGACTGATTCGCTTAGCAAAATGCTGGGTCACTTTCTTTAATTGACCCAGTCAATCTGCCAACATCTTGTACTGAAAAGCTCCAGCTGATAATGATGAGTCATGAATATTTATGAGCTCCTGACTCTCCCCGCCCACCAGCTGCTGAATGACAGTTTGTTTCCATAGGAATCAGCAGCAGGTGGGCAGGGGAGTGGCTATAGCTCTGAATTAAATATACGCTGGACTCAATGACATCACACCGGACTCGAATCAGCTCATTAGCATGCGGCATCTTTGTGTGTATATTATGAGATAACCATCTGTCACACCAGTAAGTGAATACATCTAAGGCACTTTTTAGTAGTTAATGATTGTATATAATTAGTTAGATTATAATCAAATATTCACATGACAGGTTCCCTTTAAGTGGGCATTTGAGGAGTGGAAGCATTTTCTGGAGGGGGCAAGGCATTGTGTAACTGTTGTCAATGACCATAAGAACCTTATGTTTCTCGAATCTGCTAAGAGGTTGAATCCTCGTCAGGCTAGATGGGCACTGTTTTTTACTCGTTTTGAATTCTCCATTACTTTCAGGCCTGGAAGTAAAAATGTGAAGGCTGATGCATTATCTCAGAGCTTCCATGCTTTTCAGTCTACAGAGGCACCGCCTGAATCCATCCTACCAGCAAAGATATTCGTAGCAGCCTTAACCCAAGATATCTCGGCTCTCATTAAGGCTGAACAACCACCCCAACAGATAAGTTGTTTGTCCCCATACAATTTCGTCTCCAGCTGTTGGGTGAGTGTCATGATTCTGCCTTTTGTGGCACTAGAGAGCTGGTTTCTAGATCTTATTGGTGGCCCTCTCTATTTAGGGATGTCAAGTCCTATGTGTCAGCCTGTGAGGTTAGTGCTAGGTCTAAGACACCTAGGACTCGCCCTGCTGGTAACCTACGACCTCTACCCATTCCCAGTAGACCCTGGTCCCATATCTCGATGGACTTTATTACTGACCTGCCGCCGGCGGAGGGTAAGACTGTTGTTTGGGTAGTGGTCGATAGGTTTAGCAAGATGGTTCACTTCATTCCTCTGTCTAAACTCCCGAATGCCAAGACCCTGGCGTCTATTTTTGTGAAAGAAATTGTACGGTTACATGGTATCCCGGAAAATTTTGTATCTGACAGGGGTGTGCAGTTTGTGTCCAAATTTTGGAGGGCTTTCTGTCAAAGATGTCAGATTTTGTTGTCTTTTTCCTCCGCCTACCACCCTGAGAGTAATGGGCAGACTGAACACCTTAATCAGTCTGTGGAACAATTCCTGAGGTCACATGTTGCTGATGACCAGCAAATATGGGTTAAATACCTTCCGTTGGCCTAATTTGCTTGGAATAACCGTGTTAATTCTTCTGCTGGGTCTCCCCTTTCTTTTGTAACCATGGTTTTCATCCCTGTTTTCATTCTGGGTCGTCCGTCTCCTCCTCTATCCCTGAAGCGGATAAACTCTCCTCCAAACTGTGCACAGTTTGGGCCCGGGTTCAATCGAACCTAGAAAAGGCTCAAAGTTCTCAAAAACTCAAGGCCGATAGGAGACGTTCCAAGGGGGTGAACTTTCAGGTTGGGGATAAAGTATGGTTGTCCTCCAAGAATCTATCTCTCAAGGTAGCTTCTACAAAAGTTGCTCCTCGTTTTATTGGACCGTATAAGATCACGGAGGTGATTAATCCGGTATCGTTTAAGTTGGAGCTGCCCGAGTCGTTCCACATTCATAATGTATTTCATAAATCTCTACTTAAAAAGTATTTTGAACCTGTTGTACCGTTGAAAGCCTCGCCTCCGCTGGTTCTTGTTAGTGATGCTGTTGAGTATGTGGTGTCTAAGATAGTGGATGTCAGGAGAGTGCGTAATTCCTTACAGTACCTGATTCACTGGAAGGGGTATGGACCTGAAGAGAGATCTTGGGTACCTGCCAGGGAGGTTCATGCTCCTAGACTTGTTCGAAAATTTCATTTAGAACACCCTGAAAGGCCATCGCCTGAAGTCTTGGGTCCGGTGGCCCCTCGTAAAAGGGGGGGGGGTACTGTAACGGGGTGCCAAAGGCGCACTCGGTCTCCCATCAGCCGCAGACCTGCTGCTTAGCTTTGGGAGCGAGGATCTGGGTTTGACCTCGTTCCCAGGTCCTAGGTCTTCCTTAAGCGCCGAGCTGATCACTCGGTGCTCGACTGGTCGGTCTGTCGGTCATGTGACGCTGGCCACGTCACATGACCCTCACTCCCCACTATAAATACAGGCAGCCTGCTGGCCACAGGTTGCCTGTTAATTCTAGGTTCCTGGCATTTTGTTGGACTACTGAATACTACCTGACCCTGTTCCCTGACGATCCTTTGCCTGCTCCTACTGTACTGCGCGTCTCTCCTGGTATCCTGACCCTGGCTTCCACCTGACGATTCTTTGCAGACTCCTGTTGTACTTCGTTTCTATCCTGGTATTTGACCTCGGCTTTTCCTGACTATTCTCTGCTCATTCCTTAGTACTGCGTAGCTCTCTAGGTATTGACCCGGTCTGTTCACGTTCCATTATTTGTCTTGTCTGTCTTCCCCGTCTAGTTGTCCCCTGTCATTAGGACTTGCGAGGCAAGTAGGCAGGGCCAGGGGTGAGGGTGGAGCGCAGTGGTCACTATGCTCCCCCCTGTGTGTAGTGTACGTGACCGTCACACTGCTGCAGCGTTGCCAGACCGGCAGCAGCTGTAGATGACTTTTAGAAATGGGCACACATACAGCGCACCTTCACCAGTAGCTCAGGCAAATTGGGGTAGGTTTTGAGAAACCGCTAAACTACTAAGTTGACCACGTGGGCTAGGCATGGGATGTGTGTGAGCTTGCCGAGCTCCAAAGCCGCCACCAAGTTACAGCCTTTATCAGACACAACCTTGCCTGGTTGTAGGTTGAGTGGCGAGAGCCACAGCTCAGTCTGGTCCCTAATACCCTGCCACAGCTCTGCGGCGGTGTGCTGTTTGTCACCTAAGCAAATTAGTTTCAGCGCGGCCTGTTGCCGCTTTCCCACTGCAGTGCTACATTGCTTCCAGCTACTGACTGGTGGCTGACTGTTGCTGCAAGATGAGAATGCAGAGGTGAAAGTGGAGTAGGAGAAGGGGGGTTGCAGCCACTAATGTAGGTGGTGGCGGAAATCCTGATGGAAATAGGGCCCGCAATCTTTGGCGTCGATAGCACTTGTGCCATCCTAGGGTACGACTCGCTCCCGGCCTCCACAACGTTCACCCAGTGTGCCGTCAGGGAAACGTAGCGTCTCTGGCCAAAAGCACCTGTCCATGTGTCAGTCGTTAAGTGGACCTTCCCAATAACTGCGTTGGTCAGGGCACGGGTGATGTTATGGGACACATGCTGGTGTAAGGCGGGGATGGCACACCAGGAAAAATAGTGCGGGCTGGGGACTAAGTAACGAGGGACCGCCGCCATCAAGCTGCAGAAAGCCTCAGTGTCCACAAGCCTAGATAGCAACATTTCCAGGGCCAGCAATATGGAAAGGTGCACATTTAGTGCTATGGCCTGTGGGTGGGTGGCGGCCATGTGTATTTGAGACAAAAGACAGAGTAGGACTGTAACAGCGACTGCTGTGCGCCAAAGTTCCCCTGCTTACCACGACGGTCCCGTGCGCCGTCTTCAGCGATGATCTGCTACCCGTGTTTCCTTTCAGCCCTGGCCACAGCATGCTTGCTGCTTGTTTCCTGCAGCATTTCCTTAAGGGCCCACGCGCGTCACTTCCTGTGTTTTATGGGTTGGATCATGTGACCTCGCCAACCAATCCTAGCCCTCCTGCACATATATAAGTGGCTCGGCCCCCTTCCCAGATCCCTCAGTGTCAAGGTCCTTGTGTCCTGCTAAGGTTCCTGATATCCGCTTGTGTTCCTGGATTCTTCTACCTGTTTGATCCCTGCCTGCTTGCCTTGACTCTCCTGTTGCCGATTGCCTGACCTGTACCTGTGCGCCTGCCCTGACCTATTGCCTGTCTGACTTCACCTCTGCCTCATCCTTCGGTCCTGCACTGTTGCTCCTGGTAACGACTCAGCCTGCTGACAACGCCTGTACCTCTGGTACCTTTCTCAGGTACCTCCTGGTCCGCTTGGACCAGCTGCCTCGTGTGCCTATCCTCCTCAAGAGGTAGCGACCTGGTGTTCCCCTCGGGAAAGTCTATCCGCACCATCAGGGGTACTGTGCAGAATTGAGGGATTCACTTAGACAACACCCTTAGAGGAGGTAGGACACGTGGCACAGTGGGTTCATACCCACTAATTTGTGACAGTGTTTATTTATTTTTATTTTTTTCATTTTGATGAAAGTGGAGTAATTAGAATTTTTATATTTTTGTATTTTTCAAAACTTCTATTTATTTAACACTTTTTTTTTTTTTATAGTTCCCATAGGGATCTATAACAAACAATCATTAGATTGCTTCTTTCATCTGAGAATTATACTGTGTTCCTGTGGCGCCCTACCATTAATGTACAGCAGCCTCCTGTCACACAGGAGGACAGGAGCTGCCGCACACTGCATCCGTCTCCCCTGATCCTCTCTGAGCACACCAGGAAGCCTGCGCTTCCGGATTTTAGGGAATACAAATGCCACGGTCACATTAGCCGCAGGTGTCTGCTGTATGAAACAGCAGGCACCCCGCCGCTAAGGCGCCTGCCATCTTTAAAGTTCCGGCCAGCACTGTACATGTACAGCGCTGGCCGGGAAGGGGTTTAAGGGAGCGAAACTGCAGCATTAAATATTTTAAATTTTTTATGGATTTAGCTACCTAGCATGCTTACAGTTAATAAAAACGTTACCTTTGGCATCAATCCTGGACTTATAAAACCATCAAAAACGATCTTTATAACATATGCAAATGAGGGCTCGCAAGTGCCCAGGGGCGGCGTTACCCTCGTAGGTGCCCTGCTAGCTCAGCCTTTTCTTCACTTCCCCCCGCCCCTTCCTACCCTCCGCCCATCCTTTCCCTCTGACCGCCTATCTACCAACTTGTTATTCCGCCGAGATCCCAGGCCTGCGTACTCATTCCTTTCGCCGGCGCATGCGCACTGCAATGCCCATTCCTTGTATGGCATCACAGTAACTATTGCGCATGCGCCGGCTAACGACGCGAAAACACAACAAAGGAGGCGGTCCATCGGCGCATGCGCATTAATTACTTTGATGCCGTACAAGAAATTGGCATCGCAGTGCGCATGCGCCGGCCAGGGGAATGAGTGCGCAGGCCCGGGATCTCGGCGGAATAACAAGTTGGTAGATAGGCGGTCAGAGGGAAAGGATGGGCGGGCGGAGGGTAGGAAGGGGCGGGGGGACGCAATGAAAAGGCTGAGCAAGCAGGGCACCTACGAGGGTAACGCCGCCCCTGGGCACTTGCGAGCCCTCATTTGCAGATCTTATAAAGATCGTTTTTGATGGTTTTATAAGTCCAGGATTGATGCCAGAGGTAACGTTTTTATTAACTGTAAGCATGCTAGGGAGCTGTGGGAAGGGTTAAAAAATTGAAATGCTGATGACAGACTCCCTTTAACTAGCACAAGGACCCGGCTTCGCATGGGTATATTTCATCTATTTCATTCAATGTGTGTGTAGTTAAAAGATATTGACAGTATCCACTATAACAGTGACCTCTACAGCAGCCTGCGCACTCCATTACTCACTAGGGCAGAGGCAGCAGAGCGTTTAATGCGCATGCGCCGGCCCGTACATCCCGATATTTTGGCAGTTTACTTCCGCCGGCTAGATCGGGATGTACGGGCCGGCGCATGCGCATTAAACGCTCTGCTGCCTCTGCCCTAGTGAGTAATGGAGTGCGCAGGCGCAGGCGCCGGATTTGTCATTGACTGGAGGATGGTATCTGAAGAACCGAGGGCGGGCCAGAGGGGTGAAAGGGGAGGGGTTTGATTTGAACAGCGCCGTGGAGCCTGGGCACCGGCCGCATAAACGCCGCCCCTGGGCACCTTCAGAACCCGATTAGCATATGGAATAAAAGCGTTTTTAAGAGAGAATAGGCGACGGACAGCAATATGAAAGGTAAGATTATAATATGGGGAATGTAATGGATATCATCATGTTTGTGGTGTATAATGGTCATTTTAGGTGAAAGACTCCCTTTAACTTTGACCTTCACAGCAGGCTGCCCCTTTAACAGTAAGTTTCACAGCATCCCAACCCCTTAAAGGGAACCTGTCACCGGAATTTTTTGTATAGAGCTGAGGACATGGGTTGCTAGATGGCCGCTAGCACATCCGCAATACCCAGTCCCCATAGCTCTGTGTGCTTTTATTGTGTAAAAAAACCCGATTAGATTTATATGCGAATTAACCTAAGATCAGAATCAGAATTAGCTTTATTCGCCAAACACGACACAGTCGATCATGCTCGGAATTGGGTTAGGCACAGGTACAGGCATAGTACTAGGGGGTGGAAGGGGGGGGGGGGGGGTTATGCAATGGGCACATTAGGGGCGAGAGATTATGGGCGGGAGATGGGGCATAAGGAGTTCAGCAGTCTGACGGCCGTTAGGAAGAAAGTGTTCAGCCTCCTCGATGTCCTTGCAGGGATGGCCTGATACCTGCGGCCGGACTTTAGACGTCTGAAGAGATGATGGCCCGGATGGGAGTGGTCATTGAATATTTTTAGAGCCCTGGAGCGCAGTCTGTTGGAGAAGATAGAGTCAAGGGGTGGTAGTGGCAGTCGAGTAGTTCTCTCCGCCGAGCTGATGACCCTTTGTAGTTTGCGCTTGTCACTGGCTGATGAGCCGGCATACCACACCAGAAGGGACGAGCACAATACCGACTCGATGGTACAGGAGTAGAAGGACTTCAGTAGGTCCTGAGCCATGCCGAACTTCCTCAGTTGTCGAAGGAAATAGAGCCGCTGGTGAGCCTTCTTTATGATGGACGAGATGTTGGGACGCCAGGATAGGTCCTCAGAGATTGTCGTGCCTAGGAGGCGGGCACTGGGTACCCTTGCAACTTCAGATCCGTCAATATAGGTCGGGGGGGGGGGAATACCCTTCCCTTCCTGCTCCCTTGCTGACCCTGTCAATTTCCTTACGGTAAGATGAGTGCTGTACGTGAAATGAGTCAGGGACAGGACTCATCTCAGGTTAATTTGCATATGTATCAAATCGTTTTTTTTACACAATAAAAGCACACAGAGCTATGGGGACTGGGTATTGCGGATGTGCTAGCGGCCATCTAGCAGCCCATGTCCTCAGCTCTATACACAAAATCCGGTGATAAGTTCCCCTTAACAGTGACCTCCAAAGGGGACAGTCGCCTTAACTGTGACCTCCACCATTCCCTGCCCCTTTAACAGTGACTTCCACAGTACCCCGCTCCCTTAACCCCTTTGGGACACAGCCTTATTTCCCCTTAAAGTATAACTGTCATATATTATTTTTTTTGGAGTATTGGATTGTGGTGATTAATATGTCCTTGGTGGTCCTATTTCAACTTTTCACTGTGTATTAAATTACCCCTTAATTCCGCAGTTTTGTTCCCTGTACTGCCTACTTTTACCTGTGCTTACAATCAGGTTGCTAGGCATGGTCCGTCTGTGTTGAAGGACGCAGAAGCAGGCAGCCTGCAAGGTCAGATTACTGACAGCCAGGGACTGTAAGTAAATGATTAGAGCCAGGTCCTCCCCAGCAGCTGATAACAGTGCCTGGGCTGTGTGCACTTCTCCCTGTCCCTGCGCTTGGCAGACGCTCCCTCACTCAGCAGAGCTGGGACAATGCAGAGTTGGAGCAGCGCAGACCAGGGAAGGGAGATCTGCCATCTGCTCAGTGTATAAATGAAAGCAACATGTGGTAAGAGGACCCCTTTGTGCTGCAGGAGATTAACCCTTTAGGGGGGGGGGCTCTGGTTACTGACACTTTTGGGGGGCTATTGTTACTGGATAGTGAGGGCAGGCGGGATTAGCCTCAGGGTGAGGGCAGTGGCGGCCATCTTAACTGAATAGTGAGATTGCAGTTTTATGCAGACTGGTTGCTAAGGGCTGAATCTTATTAAATATGGAATAAGTCAGTCTGATAGTAACTGATTCTGGAATATCCTGTTATTAGTAACTACATATAGGAAAATTGAAATTAGGGTCTAAGTGTGACAGTTATCCTTTAAGGACCAGGCCATTTTTTGGAAATCTGACCAGTGTCACTTTAAGTGGTGATAACTTTCAAACGCTTTGACTTATCCAGGCCACTCTGAGCTTGTTTTTTAGTCACATATTGTACTTCATGAAACTGGTAAAATGAAGTAAAAAAGAATACCAAATTTACCAAAAATGTGTAAAAAATAGCAAATTTCCAAGTTTCAATTTCTCTACTTCTATAATACATAGTAATACCTCCAAAAATAGTTATTACTTTACATCCCCCATATGTCTACTTCCTGTTTGGATCATTTTTGGAATGATATTTTATTTTTTGGGGATGTTACAAGGCTTAGAAGTTTAGAAGCAAATCTTGAAATTTTCAGAAATTTTCAAAAACTCAATTTTTAGGGACTAGTTCAGGTCTGAAGTCACTTTGTGAGGCTTACATAATAGAAACCACCCATTCTAGAAACTACACCCCTCAAGGTATTCAAAACTGATTTTACAAACTTTGTTAACCCTTTAGGTGTTCCACAAGAATTAATGGAAAATAGAGATACAATTTCATTTTTTGGCAGATTTTCCATTTTAATAATTTATTTCCAGTTACAAAGCAAGGGTTAACAGCCAAACAAAACTCAATATTTATGGCCCTGATTCTGTAGTTTACAGAAACACTCCATATGTGGTCGTAAATCGCTGTACGGGCACACGGCAGGGCGCAGAAGTTTTTTTTTTTACACCATGTCCCATTTGAAGCCCCCCTGATGCACCCCTAGAGTAGAAACCCCAAAAAAGTGACCCCATTTTAGAAACTACGGGATAGGGTGGCAGTATTGTTGGTACTAGTTTAGGGTACATAGGATTTTTGGTTGCTCTATATTACACTTTTTGTGAGGCAAGGTAACAAGAAATAGCTGTTTTGGCACCGTTTTTATTTTTTGTTATTTATAACATTCATCTGACAGGTTAGATCATGTGGTATTTTTATAGACCAGGTTGTCACGGATGTGGCGATACCTAATAAGTATCCTTTTTTTTTAAATGTAAGTTTTACACAACAATTTCTTTTTTTAAACAAACAAAATCATGTTTTAGTGTTTCCATAGTGTGATATTTTTATAGAGCAAGTTATTACGGACGCTGCGATACCTAATATGTATACTTTTTTTTATTTATGTAAGTTCTACACAATTATTTCATTTTTGATCCCAAAAAAAAATCATGTTTTAGTGTTTCCATAGTCTGAGAGCCATACATTTTTAAGTTTTTGGGCGATTACCCTGGGTAGGGTATGATTTTTGCGGGATGAGATGACGGTTTTATTGGCACTATTTTGGGGTGTGTGTGACTTTTTGATCGCTTTCTATTACATTTTTTGTGATGTAAGGTGACAAAAAATTGTTTATTTAGCACAGTTTTTATTTATTTTTTTTATGGTGTTCATCTGATGGGTTAGGTCATGTGATATTTTTATAGAGCCTGGCGATATGGACGCGGCGATACCTAATATGTATACTTTTTTTATTTATGTAAGTTTTACACAATAAAATAAAATGATGTTTTAGTGTCTCCATATTCTGAGCCATAGTTTTTTTTATTTTTGTCTCAGGTAGGGGCTCATTTTTTGCGGGATGAGGTTATGGTTAGATTAGTTTTATTTTGGTGGGCAAACGCCTTTTTGATCGCTTGCTGTTGTACTTTTTGTGATGTAAAGTGACAATTTTTTTTTTTATTTAGCACAGTTTTTATTTAATTTTTTTTACGGTGTTCATCTGAGGGGTTAGGTCATGTGATATATCTTTATAGAGCCGGTCGATACGGACGCGGCGATACCTATATCCCCCCCCCCCTATTTTCTACCAGTTTTTTTTTTACTTTATTTGGGGAAAATGACGTTTTTGTTTATTTTTACTTAAAACTTTTAATTTTTTGGGGGGAAAACTTTAATTTTTCAACTTTTTTTTTCACTTTATTTTTTGTCCCACTTTGGGACTTCAACTTTTGGGGGTCTAATCCTTTACAATAATACATTCCAATACTTCTGTATTGGAATGCATTGGCTGTATGAGTAATACTGTGTGTATCATACAGCTTCCGGGGCCTGTGAGATCCAGGGGGCTGGATCTTACAAGCTCGTCACCGGAAGGCATCGTGCTGCCTTCCATGCCATCGGGTCCCCCCCTACAGCCGCATGGGAACCTGATGGCACCGCCTGCCGCCGCCGCAGGTAAAAGCTGCAAACCACAGGTGTCCTTTAAGTACCAGGACAACATGCCGTACTGGTACGTCATGTGTCCTGAAGAGGTTAACAATGACCTCACAGTACCCTGCTGCCTTAACAGTGATCTCCACAGCAGCTGACCCTTTAACAGTGACCTCCACAAGTGCCCCCCCCCCTTTAACAGTGACCTCCACAGTGGCCTGACAATCGTCGGGGCATTATTGTCTTTAATTGACAGTATATAAAGCCCCACAGAATTAGTATACACTTGAGGTCATGTGAGTTACATCAGCCTCTACAACAACGTTAGCTAAGCGTCGCAATGGAAATCCTATTAACTCACACATAAGCCGTCTTACACTAAGAAGGTCCTTCGCTGCCTATAGCAACCAATCAGAGCTCATAGTATTGACCTGTAGCAAAATAGAAGCTGAGCTGTGATTGGTTGCTCTATGCAACCTGATGAATATCCAGGCTGTCTGCCACAACAGACAACGGCTCCTGTAGGTTGGCGGGTGGCGTATTTTTGGGTAAATAATTGGAAGCGCGGGGTGAACATTTCCACTCAAAACATAGTCTATGACGTTCCCCGAGTTACAGGAGACGGCTGTGCAAAATCTGAGAGGCAGTAATTTCCGGTTACAGTAAGGCTAATGGCTCCATAGCAGACGTGTGCTCGTGGCTAAGCACCGTGTTTATATTTTTAGTGAGCGGTCTCCAGCATTTTTTTCAATATCTTTCATTGCTTTATACTGGTTGGAACGTTGCGGTTCAACTGATACAATGGCAGAACGTTCTGTCGCTGCAAATCCAGGAGGTACTTGCTACAAAAGAATGGTTGAAATGCGAGGACAGTCTCTTGGACAGTACCTTCTACAAGCCACGGTACTTTTTCAAAAAGCATTACACCACTAAAGTTTCACATGCACCGAGCATGTTTTATTACCCCCAAACAGGGCAGCCACTATGGTCGTTGACCATCTTGCCCAGTTGGAGTTGGCAGTGGACAACCAGTGGCATGTTTTCTTCTTGATGCACTTTAGCAGCTGATAGGCTGTGTGGCTACTCTCATCCAGGCTCATCAGCTCTAATTCAGTATGGCAGCAGACATGTACTGTACCTGCCCATAACACCTGCTCCAGGCATCCACAATGACGTGCACCTTGTCGCACAGCGACAATTGCAAGGAGCTGCTCACATTCTCGGCAACGTGAGGGTACAAAACAAGGATGGTTTTTTGGGAGAAATAATGGTGGTTTGTTATCTTCCAGCAAAGTTAAGTACACACCACCAGTTCCTTAAAGGCAGCAGAATCCACTAAGTGGTACGGCAGCGAGTGCATCACCTGCAACTCATTCCGTTATGATGTCTCACAATAGAGTGGATAACAAGGAGAAGGAGTCGGAGCAGGAGCAGAAGCAGCTAATGATGATGATAAGGACACTGTACTGCTTGGGGATGCGGGCTGGCTGCCACAAAGAAGGCCAGGAGGAGGAGGACAGATAGGGCGGCTGGCTGCCACAAAGAAGGCCAGGAGGAAGAAGACAGACATGTTCCAAATCGAAATGCTGGCCATTTCTATTTTCCCACAGGATCCAGTGATGCCCCCTAATGCATTGCAATAGTGCCCACAGCCTATTTTCATCTGGCAGATCTTGCACACGGCTGTGGTTTTGTGTGCAGGCCGTGTGGAGAAAAACTGCCTTACGGGAAATACACTGAGCTAGCGGCAGCCAAGCTTGGCCTAGGTCTAGCACATGTTGAGCTTCCACCCACAGTATCAGTGGCATCACCAGTTCTTGAGCTGACGACAATAGAAGCAGATTAGGCTCTGCTCTTTATTATCCATCATTCTCCTCCTCTGATGTCACCTCCTCCTCAGCACCCCGATCCGGCTCCAAGATGTTGTCCAACACACAATAATCACATCATAGTCCTCCCCTTCCCTGCCACTTTTATCAGACTGCGATATGTCATTGTGGGCTTCTTGGCCCCGATTCCCTGCTCTGTAGTTGCCCCAAGTTCCACTGTTGCCACAGCTACCATAGCCCCTAACCCCACCATGGTTACAAATGCCACTACTACCACCAACAGAGCTATGCATGAGGTCCCCCACCTCTGCCTGGGCCTCCTCCTCATGACTGTCCAAACGCTGGCTGTTCTTAAGTCAACAGGGAGACTCTCTTGAGTATGTTCCATAGCACAAATATGATCATCTATGTATGACAACTGTGCACAGTGAACAAATGAAAACTCAAATCACCGCCAAACACAGAACAAGTGCACCATCTAGTGGGGAAAGAGCAGAATGCAGGAAGAAAGAATTCTGATGATTTTATATTGTATATAGGATAATGTTACCCTGTACTGTAAATTATACATAGGATAATGTAATCTCCTACTAAATACTACATCACATCACGGCTATGATTAAGGATGTTTTTATTCCAAAACATGTAAGCGAGTCCCAGCTCACTGTATTTTGTACTGCACCTTTGTGGATATGCGGCAACAAAGAAGAAACCGCTTTTATGAGCCCACCCTGCAAGATTAATACAGACCTCCCAGAGTGGCCGAGCCGCGGTGGTGATCATACTTACCTGGTCCTTGCCAATGCCCAATGGGTTTAGTCTCTGTACTTTATGCATGGCGTAATGCAACCCTCTACTGTAAGGGTTAATGTAACCCTTTATACTTTCTCTCCTTATATGATCCACTCCCGGTGTGGCTGTACCCTTAGTAAATGTTCGGACAGAGGATTTCCGATGCTGTAGAAATCCGCATCAGGTTTTTATGGATCCATTTTTTTTCCTGATACTTTTTTTTTTCATTCTTTCCCATTTTCAACATGAACTCTGGATGCTGATTCCACGCAGAATCCGCACCAAGAACGGACAGGAAGCTTGTTTCTTTTCATGGTGCGTTTTTTTAAGGCAATGTTTGAATAAAAATGCGGATTCCCCATTGAAATCAGTGGTGAAGATCTGCCTGCGTTTTTTGGCACCGATTTTTAGTGCGGAATCTGCGCCAAAATTTTTCCATGCGAACATACCCTTAGGTCACCTGCACACGATGAAAGTAAACGCACATAAGATACGCACAAATTTCCGTGTGGATTTTTGTGCATTTCTGGAGTATAATGTCTAATTGCGGATTTGATGCGGCTTTGCCGCAGATCTGTCTTTTCCATTGAAAAGAATGGAATCCGCAGCTACAATCCACATGCAGCTGCCTTAGTCAGTGCCCGTGCATTGCAGACCGCAGCACGGGCCCGGCCAGCACACGGTCATGTGCATGAGCCCTTTCTGTCTTCTTTGTATAAGCATCATGCTGGAGCTCTGGACATTTTCACATCACCTTGAAAAATGCCCTGAAGAAAACCCCCGTGGTAAAGCACACTGGGGCAGATTTAGCGCTCATATACACGAGCATAGCCTGTATTGCAGTCTGCAACTTGCAGATCTCGAAAACGCGGATACCATCTGCGTGCGTTCAGAATTTTGTGGAACGTCTGGACCGTAATTGGACAGTCGCATCCTTATCTGTAATGCGGACAAACACAGGACATGCTCTTTCTTTTTTGCGGGGGCTGCGGAACGGACATACGGATGTGGGCGGCACACGGTGTGCATCTTTTATGGCCCCACTGAAGTGAATGGGTCCGCATTCGCCCCGCAAAAGGCAGATCGGATGCAACCAAAAAAAAAAAGGTTGTGTGAATGAGCTACTAATATTGTCACACTTTACACTGTCTAAGGATATGAATCGCAGTCTTAGGGCTCATGCACACCAAAGTATTTTGCGGTCTGCAAAAAATACGGATGATGTCCATGTGCATTCCGTATTTTGTGGAGCAAACAGGCGGCCCCTAATAGAACAGTCCTATCCTTGTCTGTAATGCGGACAATACTAGGACATTTTCTATTTTTTTGGCAGAACGGACATACGGAAGCGGAATGCACACAGAGTAACTTCTGTTTATTTTTTTTTGCGGACCCATTGAAATGAATGGTTCAGCATACAGTCCACAAAAAAAATAAAAATGGAACGGACACGGAAAGAAAATAAGTTTGCGTGCATGAGCCCTTAATAATAGACTAATTTACTATTCTGGTGCACTGAACCCTGTAAATTTGGAGTCAGTGTCGTAAATCCTGCGCCAGATTTACGCTAGAACTCTGTCCGTGCACCAAAAAAGTGTCTAGTGTAAGTTTACACCACCTATAGTTTTACTCCACAACTGCGCCAAAATGACAGGGTCACATTCAGGGCACCCCCCTTGTCAGGAAAGTCGTTAAAAGTCACGTGACCCATTTTGCGGACCTATTCACTTCAATGGGTCTGCGATCCGCAAGATTCAATCCACAGCGCTAAAAGATAGAACACGGAGGCACTGACCAAAATCCCACGCAAGCGCGCTGTGGCGCTTCCATTCCACATCTTGCGGACCTATTCAAGTGAATGGATCCACATCCGTGATACGGAGCGCACACAGCCGGTGCTTGTACATTGCGGACCACAGGTGTTCGTGTGCATGAGCCCTTATTGCTAAGAAAATAAAATAAAACCCTATAAACAAAAAACTTTCACATACGACTTTATTACAACACATGACACATCGTAATGCTAGAAATATATTAAAATATAAAAGTTAAAGGGGCTTTGGGGGATTTTCATAGTGATGGGCTCTCCTCGGGATAGGTCATCAATATGAGATTGGTGGGGGTCCGACTCCCCGCTCTATAAAGAGGCCCAAAAATGAGATTTTAGGGCCAGGCATCCAAACAGAGTAGATTCCTGGCCCTGTCAATTAGGCCATGAGGGGAATGGTGACAGAGCAGAAGTGGCGCTCTGAGGGGCAAGACCCCCAAATATTGCTGCAACTGTATACAAGATTGCAGCAGTAGAGGCTCATTTGAAGCACCATGATCAGCCGTAGCAGGCAGTGCGCCCGCTGTAAAGAGGTCCTGGACTATTATCTACGGTAATACACGAGCAGCGCTGCGGATAAGGAGTCCGGATCAGGACTTTTTCCTAATGATGAGAGATCCCCTTTTATAGGGTTGAGCCTGGTGAGAGATCCCCTTTTTATAGGGTTGAGCCTGGTGAGAGATCCCCTTTATAGGGTTGAGCCTGGTGAGAGATCCCCTTTATAGGGTTGAGCCTGGGGGGGGGGGGGGGGCTGGTCAGTGACTACACGTCAGGCCTCCATCAGGGTCACCGACCACTTCCATAGAATAAAGTCACAATCATCAGAAACCCCGAGACCACAGCTCTATACCGATCCAGAGGAACTCCACCCCCAACATGAAGTCCTATGTAAATAACATCACTCCCCTTCCCCCCCCACATACAATCCCATGAAAATAACAGAACTCCCTCCCTTCAACATACAGTCCCACGTAAATAACAGCACTCTTCTCCCTCCAACACACAGTCCCATGTAAATAACAGCACTCTTCTCCCTCCAACACACAGTCCCAATAACAGCACTCTTCTCCCTCCAACATACAGTCCCATGTAAATAACAGCACTCTTCTCCCTCCAACACACAGTCCCAATAACAGCACTCTTCTCCCTCCAACATACAGTCCCATGTAAATAACAGCACTCTTCTCCCTCCAACATACAGTCCCATGTAAATAACAGCACTCTTCTCCCTCCAACACACAGTCCCAATAACAGCACTCTTCTCCCTCCAACATACAGTCCCATGTAAATAACAGCACTCTTCTCCCTCCAACATACAGTCCCAAGTAAATAACAGCACTCTTCTCCCTCCGACATACAGTCCCAAGTAAATAACAGCACTCTTCTCCCTCCAACATACAGTCCTATGTAAATAACAGCACTCGTCTCCCTCCAACACACAGTCCCATGTAAATCCCCCCTCAGCCTGCAGCATCCCGCTGCTCTCTTCTCCGCACCAGCATAATACACTCAGAGGCCCCGCCCACTAGACCGCGAGGCCCCGCCTCTTCCGCTGACGTCATGCCCACCAGGAGCAGCTCCGCTCCCGTCCCTGCCTTCCTGACAGGCTTCCCGGGATAACCTGCAGCGCCAGCCCCGGGACCGCTGGGTGGAGGCCGCGGCTGCCATGGCCGGGAGCTGCAATAACGTCAGCCCGGGCACCGGGGAGATCATCCAGCTGAATGTGGGGGGCACCAGGTACATGAACCCCTTGTGTGCCGCTCTCCTGCTGGGCTCTGTACACAGAAGTAGCGGGGTCTGTGAGGGATTTCTGCCTCTGAATGTGAACCAGACCCTGCTATTCACTGACAGCAAGCAGAAAGTGAACCAGAGCTGCCCACCATCAGCAGACAGCTCAGGCTGTGTTCACACTGTGCAGGTGCAGTATAAGGGGAGCTGCCCTACCTGTGATGTGGACACCTCCGCCATATACGCTGCCCTGTTCACATAACCCGTACCAGAAGAGGGCATTATTTGGGCAAACGTTGGGTCTAGTCATTTTTACAGGGGGGCTGCACCCCCGACACGTGCCTCACTATGACTGCATGGAGGCATACGTCAGGCACTACCGAGACCTCTAATGTGAACAGAACCTTGTACTCCAGTCCCCCCCCATCGGCTGCGGAGCAGGACGAGCATGCGATAGACCTCGGGGGAGGGGGGCGTAGGAAATGGCTGAATACGGCGACTCCTACCCAGGGGATCATTAGAACGGGGCCCCCAGTCCTGCAGTGTACTTATACCTTAAAGGGGTATTCCGCTTAGATTAAATTATCCCTTATCCACAGGATAGAGCAGGGGTCGGCAGCCTCCAGCACTCCAGCTGTTGTAAAACTACAACTCCCAGCATGCACACTGGCTCTGCTCTTATAAGAACTCTCATAGAAATGAATGGAGCATGCTGGGAATTGTAGTTTCACAACAGCTGGAGTGCCGATGGTTGATGACCCCTGGGATAGAGGATAACTATCAAACTATCAGATTGGCGGCGGGCCCCAGACCCCCTGCAGCCCCCCCCCCCCCCTTCCCAATGAACGGAGCGGCTGGTTGGGCATGTGTGCAACCGCTCCATTCATTTCTATGGAAATCCCGGATATAGGTGAGCGCTGAAGTCCTCTATCTCAGGAATTCCCATGGAGATGAATGGCGCGGCTGCCCATATACCCGACCTGCCACTCCGTACATTTCAAGGGGGTCTGGGGCCCCCCATTCTTGTGATCGATGGGGACCCCCACCAATCTGTTTTCTGTCTCCTGTGGATAGGGGATAACTTAAAGGGGCGTCTGACTTCAGTAAGTTGCATTTGTCATGTAGAGAAAGTTTATACAAGTAGGGTGGGCACCGCGCCAAAATTTTGATTCGATTTCGATACCATAAAAAAGTATTGCGATACTCGATACCATTCAATACCACGCAAAAAAAACTAAAACGCCAAAAAAAAGGGGGGGATTCCGCATTTTATGGAACGTCCGGCCCATAATCGAACAATCCGATCCTATATTTTGGGGGGACAAGGTGAATAAAGTATGGCGAATCGCGCGATTTTTATTTATTTATTTCTGTTACGGCGCTCACCGCATAGGAGATATTTTTTAATATTTTAACAGTTCGCACTTTGTTTCGGGCGTGGCGTTATGTGATATATTTGTTTATTTATTGTTTATAGATTTCAGGGCTTCTGTAGCGTCCTGGCTGCCATGGTAACCGATCGGAGCCCCAGGATTACACTGCTGGGGCTCCGATCAGAACTTCCACTGAGGAGGAGGAGGGGAGGCGCTGTGGCCACTGCCACCAATGATTTTAATACTGGAGAAGGTGGAGGGCGCACTGCGCCACCAATGAAGATAACTAACCCATTAATACAAATACAAAAGGCAGGTGCCGGTGGCAGAATCACATAGCCGGCACCCAACCTCTATGACAGGGCGCTGCGATCCGCCGCAGTTAACCCCTCAGGTGCTGCACCTGCAGAACGCAGCGCCGTGTCATAGAGGTTGGGTGCCGGCTATGTGATTCTGCCACCGGCACCTGCCTTCTGTATTTGTATTAATAGGTTAGTTATCATTGGTGGCCCAGTGCGCCCACCCCCAGTATTAAGGTCATTGGTGGCGCCGTGGCCACAGCCCCTCCCCTCCTCCTCCCGTCTCTCTTCTTATTGGCAGCGGCAGCACAATGGGGAGGGAGAGAGTGCTTCCTTCTCACCTGTGCTGCTGAGGAGAACATGGAGCTCTCTGACAGCAGCGCGCGCCATGTTCTCTGATACTAGGCTGCACAGTAGCGCAGCCTAGTATCAGTAAATGTCAAATCCTGGTATCAAATCGACACCGGTACAAAAGTATCGATTGGGTATTGATAATTTGATACCCGGTGCAACCCTAAATACAAGCCACTTACTAATGTATTGGTATTATCCATATCGCCTCCTTTGCTGGCTGGATTCATTTTTCAATCACATTATACACCACTCGTATCCATGGTTACAGACCACCCTGCAAACCATCAGTGGTGGTCGTGCTTGCACCATAAGAAAAAGCACCAGCCTCTCCGGGGGCCGGGACCATAGGCTAGTGCTTTTTCCTATAGTGTGGAACCACAACCACCGCTGATTGATTGCAGGGTCGTCTGTTACCATGGATACGAGAAGTGTATAATGTGATGGAAAAAATGAATCCAGACAGCAAAGGAAGCAATATGGACAATCACAATACATTAGTAAGTGCCTTGTAGTAACCTTTTCTACATAAGTGCCACTTTCTGACGTGAGAGGACTCCTTTAAAAGTGACAACTGATGTCCTATCCTCTGGATAGGACATCAGTATCTGATCGATGGCGGTCCGACACCCGGGACTCCCACTGATCAGCTGTTTGAGAAGGCACCGGCGCTCGCAGTAGTGCCGCGGCCTTCTCCCTGCCCACCAAGCACAGCGCCGTACATTGTATAGTGGCTGTGCTTGGTATCGCAGCTCAGTACAGTTCACTTGAGTGGGATTGAGCTGTGTCAAGGCCACGTGACCCATGAACGTGACATCACATGGCCTACAGAATGCTGCGAGACTGATCGACGGGAGGCCCGAGCTGTCGGACCCCATCAGTCAGATACTGATGACCTATCCTGGGGATAGCTTTATTCATTTCGTAAAGTCTCAGAAAACCCCTTTTATCTAATTGGAATACCTCTTTAAGGGCATGTTCACATCTGGCAGATATGCAGCGGATTTTCACGCGGCAAATCCACTGCATTATACAGTAGCAGAAAAGTTGACGAGATCTTAAAGCAGTTTTCTCATCTCAGCAAATGGCACTAATCATGTAGAGAAAGTGAATACAAGGCACTTACTAATGTATTGTGATTCTCCATATTGCCTCCTTTAATTTTTCCATCACATTATACACCGCTCGTATCCAGGGGTTATGACCACCCTGCAATCCCGCAGCGGTGGTCGTGCTTGTACACTATAGGAAACGGCGCTGGGCTCTATGGTGGCTGCAGTGTATAATTTATATATATATTTTTTTATTTTCCATTTCATTATGTTAAAAAAAAAATGGTGGCACAGGCCACTAGACCTAAGACATGTTAAGACTTCCTGTCCTGTAAGGGCCCTAGACACAGTGGCCGGGAGGGGGCTCCATTGACTTCTATGGGAGAGTTTTCTAGGCATGCTCTGTGCAGAGGTCAGGAGGGAGCAGATGAGCTGTGACATCACCTATTGTAACTGGTGGATCCTGTGTTATCCATACAATGGTGTTAGTGTTACCTGTCATTGTAATCTTGCCTGTGATGAGATGACTGCTGAAAAGTGACATTACCAGTTTACAGAACAAGAAGTCATGCCCTATTAGGCCTAGTGGCCAGTGTGAAAATTGTGGGATTCTATACATTTTTTATAATGTCGATAGTAATAAAGAAAATTGCAATTAAAAAAATGTCCTGCAAGAATTTAAAAAATAATAGGTTAAAATTTAAAAGGTCATTTTCTGACAACACATCCCCGAGACTTACATGTTGATATCCCTTCCTCAGGATAGGTCATCAATATGAGATCGGCGGGGGTCCGACACCCGGCACCCCCCATTAATCAGCTGTATGAGGAAACCGCGAGGCTCACCGGTCTGCGCACTGTATATAGCGGCTGTGCTCGGTATTGTCGCTGATCCCCATTCACTTGAACGGGACTGAGCTGCGCCTAGGTCATGTGACCGATAAACGTGACGCCACTGGCCTAGGAAGAAGACAAAGCAGTCGCACAGCGCCATGGTCTCCTCATACAGCTGACCTCCACCGACGAGATATCGATGACCTATCCTGAGGATAAGTCCTGGAAGACCCCTTTAGCTTTATTCTACTCTTTATATTGCATTCACTTTAACTGTCCTATAGTGACGAGGGGGAAATCCTGATTGCGTTGATTAACCCTTTATTTGTCCTTCAGATTCAGCACATCAAGACAAACCCTCATGTGGATCCCGGACTCCTTCTTCTCCAGGTAACAGTCTCGCCTCTCCACCAATCTCAGTCTTTAGATTCAGCCTCCGCCCCTGAGCATTGGAGACGTCTTATGTGAGGTCGTCCTGTCCTGCCAGTGTTCCTGAGCACTCAGAGGTCTTAAAGGGGTCATTTCTGTCTCCAGGATATGTCGGTGGGGGTCCGACCTCCTGACAACGAAGGGACTTCAGCACCATCTTTTCTTAGTTTTTTTTCTTGCACATCAGAAATGCACAGAACTACAATGTTGCCCCCTCCAACTCTCTGAACAGCTGGGTGGGCTTCTCTCTGCCAGGGAAATACGGTATTAGAAGGGGAAATGCTACCCTAAGGCTACATGCACATGAACGTTGTTTATTTCTGTGTCCGTTCCGTTTTTTTGCGGATAGGATGCGGACCCATTCATTTCAATGGGTCCGCAGAAAATGCGGACAGCGCACTGTGTGCTGTCCGCATCAGTATGTCCGTTCTGTAGCCCCACAAAAAATATAGAACATGTCCTATTCTTGTCCGTTTTAAGCATTGTTACAATGGATCCGCAAAACACATACGGTCGTGTGCATGTAGCCTAACGCTGGGGTCAGAGGTCAGGGCCCAACCCCTCATAAAGTGATGACGTAGCCTAGCCATATACCGTCACTTTCTTTACTGCTTGTAGATGACGCTGCCCCAGTAAATTGACAACGAAGTCCCTTTTGGAGCAAAACCAATGCTAGCGCCATATTGAAAAGCAGGGCTTTTCTTTAACCTTCAATTGTAGTTTTTTTTTTATTTCCCCCCCCCCCCATTTGTGCTCCCTAGTATTATTAGCTCCCAGTGTTCCCCCCGGTAAAAGCCTGTGCAGGGACACTCGCTCTTCACAGCAGGAAAGGACCTGTGCTTCCAGCATGGTGACGTCATGACGCTCGGAACATCAGTAAAGTGCAAGCGGATGTGGAGTATTATTATTTTTGCATTTAACCTCTGAAAGACCCAATGTACCTGTTTTTTACAGCCGATAGACAGGCACCCTCCTTTGAAAACTGTCCCGTTGATTTCAATGGGATCTGCCTGGCTGCGAAAACGGCCAAAAATAGGACCTGTCCTATTTTTTGACAGCTGCTATTCACTGGCCATTAAAAAAAAAACCGCCATGTGTCTAGCCCCGTAGACTGTAATGGTTCATGTGACTGTGTCCCTTTTTTGCCTGTTCATGTTCTCTAATGACTTATTTTGCAGCCTCTTGAGCGGAAGGATTTCAACACTTCGGGATGAAACTGGAGCAGTGAGTAATATTCCTCCTCATACCCCATGTGACTCGTCTAAAACACGGGGGCTGAGGGCGCATTCACACGACCGCGCTGTGTTTTGCGGTTCTGCAAAACATGGGTGCCGCCCACGTGCGCTCCGCAATTTACGGAACGGGCAGCCCATTGTAGAAATGCCTATTCTTGTCTGCGATTGCGGACAAGAATAGGAGATGCTCTATATTTTTTTGCGGGGCCGCGGAACGGACCAACGGACGCGGACAGCACACGGTGTGCTGTCCGCATCTTTTGCGGCCCAATTGAAATGAATGGGTGCGCACTCATTCCTCAAAATTGCGGAACTGATGCGGACCCATTCATAAGGTCGCGTGAATGAGCCCTAAAGAGCATGGGGCTGGCTGTTCACACATGACATTGCCGAAGCTGTGGTCGGCTTTCATGGGATCTGTTAATATGAAGTGGTCCCGAGTGCGGGACCCCCCCTGTTGTCCATATGCCCCTAATACTTTAAAGGGACTCTGTCACCAGTTTCTAACCCCCACTTTTAAAACTATTGTTCTGTCCATGGAGCCCTTGTGATTACTAAGGTGTTGTTATAAGCTAAATCCGCAGGCTCGTTTTGATAAAAAAAACTTTTATCTAACCTGTCAGTCATGTAGTTAAGGTGCCCAGGGCGTTTCTCATGGTCTGAAGATGCCGCCCGCCGCCGCCGTTGGTGCCCAGCTCCTCCTCTGCTCTGGTCATCGCCGCCTGAATATCAAGAAATACGCCTCCGGCTCTCCCTCAGTCCCCCCTCCTTCTTTTCTAAGATCCCGCGCGTGCGGCAGTGTTCGCGTTATCGGGAGGTTAAGCGAAGTGCGCATGCGCACTTCGCTCAATGAGGCTGAATCGAAAAGTCCGCACGGGCTCATCAGGCACAGGCCTGTGCGCACGCGCGGGATCTTAGAAAAGAAGGAGGGGGGACTGAGGGAGAGCCGGAGGCGTATTTCTTGATATTCAGGCGGCGCTGACCAGAGCAGAGGAGGAGCTGGGCACCAACGGCGGCGGCGGCGGGCGGCATCTTCAGACCATGAGAAACGCCCTGGGCACCTTAACTACATGACTGACAGGTTAGATAAAAGTTTTTTTTTATTAAAACGAGCCTGCAGATTTAGCTTATAACAACACCTTAGTAATCACAAGGGCTCCATGGACAGAACAATAGTTTTAAAAGTGGGGGTTAGAAACTGGTGACAGAGTCCCTTTAATATAATTTCGTTTTTTTTATTCAAACTCCTTTTTACATGCTGCAAAAAAAAATATTGCAATGATTTCTGGAAGTTCTGCAGATGCCGAATCCTCGCCATGCTCTATATATGGTTTGGATTTTGCACATCTTTTTTGCAGAATAACAGAATGGTGATAACTTGCATCCATTTTTGCCTGCAGAAATCCATTCCGATTTACAATGCGGACGTTTGTCAGAATTTTACTGCAGACAGCCGCGCTGTCTATACTTTCTGCAGATGTCCTTCTGACCTCCACTGACTTTAAGATAAGTTTTTATTAAAGGGATTGATTCGAAGTGTGAGATTTCATCGAAAATTCCTACTTCTCTAGTTGTTAACACTCATGTCTCTTTTCTTTCTTTCTACCTGTGTATCAGGAAAGCTCCCGACACATATGTCAGATATATCCATAAGGGCTCCTTTCATCTTACAGGGGCAAAAACAGTGTCCTTTTGCCCTCCGGGGCTATTCAAGTTTTTTGGGGGCATTTTAAAGGGGTTGTGTCATCTGATGGCATATCGCTCGGATGTGCATCAAAGTCATATAGGTTCCCACCTCTGAGACCCGAACCTATCTCTAGGATGAGGCCTCCAAAACTGAAGGACAGTGTGCAGTACATGCGCAGCATGCTCTTCATTCGTTTCTGTGGGAGTTCCGAAAATGGCTGAGCAAGCGCACTCAGCTATTTTCAGAAGTCCCATATAAATGAACAGAGAGTGCACAGGGCAAGCACGGCCACCCGTCCATTCACTTCTAATGGGACTGCCAGAGATTGCCGAGCCAGCGCTTGGCTATTGTTTAGCGGTGGTGCGCGGTGCACTTTCTGTTCAATTCAGGGGTCCTGTTTTGGAGACAGGTGCGGGTCCCACACCTGTCTGTGACTGGTGGTATATCCTACCGATGAGACGACCCCTTTATCTTGTACATTCCAAAAATATCAGATCAGGGTATTGAATAAAGCAGTAACAGGAGGATCTTTATCGTTTTAATGAATCTTGCCGTTTTTTTTTTTCCCCCTCCTTATAGATATTTATTGATCGCGATCCGACAGCATTTGCACCTATATTGAATTTCCTTCGAACAAAGGAACTGGATTTAAGGTGAGGCCGAGTCCTGCTGGGTCACAGCTGATGCATCGTTTCATACATTTAGGCCTCATGTACACAACCATATTTTTCGTCCATGTGCAATCCGAATTTTTTCGGATAGGATATTGTCCCATTAATTTCTCTGGGGCCTTGCACACAGTCATATTTTTTAGTGGCGTGTGGATCCACGTTCCGCAAATGATAAATTATGTCCTATTCTTGTCCGACTTGTGGACAAGAATAGCCCTTTCTTTTGAGTGAGAAAACTGCAGAATGCACTCCGAAGGTATTGGTATTTTGTGGATCTGTTGTTTGAGGCCTGAAATATGGACATGACTGTGTGCATGAAGCCTTATACTGTAATCAGTTTATAAGATTACATAAAAAAAAAACTGTTTCTCATCCGTCTCATTGGGGGACACAGGCATTGACCATGGGTATAGCTGTTGCCGCAAAGAGGCGGACACTAAGCACACAAAGTGTAAGCTCCTCCCTCTTCAGCTATATCCCTTCCTGCAAGGACCAAGCTAATCAGTTTTTAGCTTAGTGTCTGTAGGTGACAGACCTTCTTGCGTTGCAGGTCTGCTGATTTACTAATTTTGTCTTTTTTTTTTTCTACGGGAAGCTTAAGGCAGAGCGGGTAAAAACTGCCTGTACTCCCACCCAGGAGACGGGAGACCAGGGGGTCACCCAAACCCCCTACTCGTTCCTGCTCTCTAGAAGAAAAGGAGGACCAGAGGTCCCTGTAAAAACCTCTGTCTCCCGCCAGCAATCGCATCACTACAGTCGCCCCAGCGAAAGTCCCCTCTGTTTCCGGTGTAGCGTCCCTCGCCAAGGGGCCGCACACCGAAGGTGGTTATCCAGCTGGTAACAGGGGGCAGAAGACTTCAGACAGGTGAGTAGGAGACTGCCCACAGTGCCCCCCCTCCAGTACCCTCTCCCCCCCCCCCCCCCATGTGTTCGCCGTGTACTATTGGGAGCCCGGTAAATGTTTAAAATGGTACCTGGTGCAGGGCTCAGGGGGCTGCTCCTGCTGTGTCGCCGTACGCGCGGCGCTTCCTTGGTCCGGCGTCGTCGTCCTCATCGCCGCTTCCACAGGCCCCGGCCTACTCCTGCAGGGCCTCCCTGCGGCTTATTTTTCCCTGGCCGGCGTCTGGGTTCAGCCGGGGATGCCGACGTGTGTGTTCCTGCAGGGGGCGTGGCCTGATGGGCGCTGAGAGCCAATGTCATTTTTGGGGGTGGTGGAAGTACACAGGCTGGGTAAATGTTTGTCCCTTCTGGCAGGGCCTAAACTTCCCATTTGCCTCATTAGAGTGACAGGGGTGTCATTATGTCTGAATCTAGGCCCCAGATCCTGAAGCATGTGGTCCCTTTGGTGTGTCATTTTGCCTGCGCATCATGTCATGCAAAATTTCCATTCCCTCAGTCAGACTGTGCTGCGCCGCCATCAAGTGGCTCGGCTCCGGACCCATTTCTTCCCGCTACGGAATAACCGGAATGGACGCGTTCCCTGTCTAGCGTGGTATAGGATGTCTCCAATACCAACAAAACTATTGTGGATATATTGGGACCTTTGTCGGCAGAAGACGGGAGACCAGGGGGTCACCCAAACCCCCTGCTCGTTCCCGCTCTCAGGTAGAAAAGGAGGATCAGAGGTGCCCGTAAAAACCTCTGTCATCCGCCAGCAATCGCATCACCACGGGCACCCCAGCGAAAGTCCCCTCTGTTCCGGTGTAGCGCCCCCCATCAAGGGGCCGCACACCGATCCGGCTAGAGCTAGGGAGGCAGAAGACTTCGAGGCAGTCCTCTGGCCGGTCCGACTCTGGGGATCATGGGGCGCGTGCCCATCGCGGCCGTCCCACAAAATAGGCCAGAACATCCCCAGTCGTCCCCCCCCCCCCCCCCAAAGGGTGTCTGTGTCTCCTATTTCCTCGGCCTCTCCTCTTCCTACTAGAGTCTCACTTCGACATGTTCTCAGGAGAGAGGGTCAGATGAGGCTGTTGTCTCACCGGAGGGTCAGTCGCCCAAACTATCCTCTATGGTTGACAATTTAATTACGGCAGTTATTGAGACGTTGCAGGTTGAGGATCCAGCTCCGTCATCTGCCAGCTCGGGTGTTTCCTTTAGGAAGTCACGTCATTCGCACAAGTGTTTCCCCAGCTGATTCCTCTCTCTCCAAGGAGTGGAATTTCCCTGATAAACATTTCATGTTGCCAAAACGCTTGAACATCCTTTTCCGGAGGCTTTGACTAAGAAATGGTCGGCTCCACCTATAGTGGACCCGCCAGTTTCCCGGTTGGCTAAACATACTACTTTGCCAATGGCGGATGGGGCTTCTTTTTCTGAATTCAAAGATAAGAAGCTGGAAGCGTTTGCAAAATCTGCCTTTGAAGCAGTGGGCACAGCGATGCAGCCGGTGTTTGCCTCTACATGGGTGGGCAAGTAATTTACGTCAGGGTCTCGATTCGGGAGTCCCCTCGGGGGGAACTTGCAGATGTGGCCCTGCAGCTCTCGCATGCTAGTGCATATATTTGTGAAGCATCTTTGGATGCGGCCAGGTTAATGGCTCGCTCGTCAGCCCTATTGGTGGCTATTCGCCGTACCCTATGGCTCTCATGCTGGGCGGCAAATAATGCTTCAAAAGCGGACCCTCCCCTTTACCGGGGGCAGACTTTTTGGTAAGCGCCTGGATGAGATCATTTCGGACGCTACAGGTGGTAAGAGCACCTATTTACCTCAGAATAGGGGGCGGTCTAATAAGTAAAAAAAGCGGAATCCGACCCCAAGGGAGCGTCCGATAAGTCAGACAGAAGTGCAAGCCTTCATTTAAGCTGTGGCCTTTCTGGCATTCCCGTCAACAGGGCTCCAAGTCCATTAACCCTAAGAGCTCCATTGCATGACGGGCGGCTCCCGGCGCCCTACGTTCGGGTGGGCCCGCTGGCTTCATGTGTTTCGGCATGTTTGATTGGCTTACGTTTCAGATGCATGGGTGAGGGAGGTCATTGCAGAGGCTACAAGCTGGATTTCAAATCATCCCCTCCGTCCTCTTTTTTTTTCGGTCGTCTCCTCCGGCCTTTCCCGCAGCCGCAGATTCTTTTTTTTTTCTGGCAATTCGCACGCTGCTGCAGCAAGGTGTGATTATTATTATTAAAGTGCCATAGTGCTGTACATATGATAAGCAGTGCACATACATAATACAGACAATTGCACTAAGCATAAACAAGACGAGTTACAGACTGGTACAGAAGGAGAGATGGCCCTGCTCCTGAGGGCTTTCAATCTACATGGTATAGGAGAAGGACACAGTAGGTGCGGGTGAAGCTGGTCATGGCGGTATAGAGGCAGCAGGGTCACTGGTTGTAGGTTTCTCTTACGAGGTGGGTTTTCAGGTTTCTTTTGAAGGATTCCACTGTAGGTGAGAGTCTGATAATTGGGGTAGAAAGTTCCAGAATGTGGGGGATGCACGGGAGAAATCTTGGAGGCGATAATGAGAAAAGAGGATAAGAGGAGAGAAGGTCTTGTGAGGATCGGAGATTACGTGTTGGGATGTATCGGGAAAGTAGCTCAGAGATGTAGGGAGGGGACAGGTTATGGACGGCCTTGTATGTATTTCTTAGTATTTTGAACTGAATTCGCTGGGCAATGGGTAGCCAGTGAAAGGATTGGCAGAGCGGAGAGGCAGAGGAGGAACAGGGTGAGAGGTGGATTAGTCGGGCAGCAGAGTTGAGGATAGATTGGAGGGGTGTGAAAGTGCTAGATGGAAGGCCACAGAGGAGAATGTTGCAGTAGTCTAGACTAGTGATGAGCGGCAGGGGCAATATTCGAATTCGCGATATTTCGCAAATATTTGGGCGAATATTCGCCATATATTCGAGAATTCATGATCTCCAGGCATTATTTTCTTGATTGTGAAAAAAAATTTGCATACAAATTCGCATGAACTGGTATTTTCACAAAAATCGAATATTCGCAATTACAAATATATTTAGCGAAATTCGAAATATTTGCGAATTCTCGAAGTGCCGATATTCGCGATTAAACTTCGCAATTCGAATATTCGTGATCAACACTAGTCTAGACGGGAGATGATTGAAGGCATGTACAAGCATTTTTGCAGATTCAAAGTTAGGAAAGCGCGGATGCGGGAGATGTTTTTGAGTTGGAAGCGGCAGGTGGTGGAAAGGGCTTTGATGTGCGGTCAGAAGGAGAGGGCAGAATCCAAGGTCACTCCAAGGCAGCGGACTTGGTTGACCCTGGAGAGTTGTGCAGCCATTGATCGTGATCGATAGGTCTGTTGGGGGGGGGGGGGGAGATGATGAAATCTGTTTTATCCATATTGAGTTTTAGAAAGCAAGAGGAGAAGGAGGATATGGAAGATAGGCATTGTGGGATTCTGCATAATAAGGTGGATGTCTGGACCAGAGAGGTAGATTTGTGTGTCGTCGGCGTAAGAGTGATACTGAAAACCATGGGACTCTATGAGATGTCCCAGGCCAAAAGTGTAAATGGAGAAGAGCAGGCATCCTAGGACTGAGCCTTGCGGGACACCAACACAGAGGGAATGAGACGAGGAGGTGGTGTGAGAGTGGAAGACGCTAAACGTCCGGTCTGTGAGGTATGATGTGATCCAGGAGAGGGCCAGGTCAGTGATGCTAAGAGATGAGAGAGTTTGCAACAAAAGGGAGTGGTCGACAGTGTCAAAGGCAGAGGACAGGTCAAGGAGGAGGAGGACAGAGTAATGTTTTATTGGTTTTGGCTGTTAGGTTATTGGTGACTTTGGTAAGGGCAGTCTCAGTCGAGTGGTGGGGTCGGAAGCCAGATTGTAGCCGGTCAAAGAGGGAGCAGGAGGAGAGAGGACAGTTCTGAATGGACATGTTGTTCAAGTAGCTTTGAGGCATACGGAAGAAGTGATATGGGGCGATAACTGGACAAAGAAGATGGTCAAGTGAAGGCTTTTTGAGGATGGGTATAATGGTAGCATGTTTAAAAGCAGAGGGGAAGACACAAGAGGTTAGTGGTAGGTTAAAGAGATGAGTTAGGGCTGGGATAAACACTGTGGTGGAGTTAGGGATGAGGTGGGATGGGATTGGGTCAAGTGCACAGGTGGTGAGATGTGATCTGGAGAGTAGAGTCTTTCTTCTGTAATGGTGGAGAAGAGGGTTTTGGGAGAAGAGGACCGAGCAGTTGTGTAGAGCAGCGGTCCCCAACCACCGGGACGCGGCCCAGGACCGGGCCCTGGAAGATTGTTTGCCGGGCTGTGGCAATACAGAGGAGGGGAGACGCCAGGACAGGGGCCGGCAGGGGGGAGGGCCCGCGGCCCCGCAAGTGCTTTTTTTTAAGTGCGGAGGCCGGGCCCTCCTTATATTTTGAGTGCGGCTGCGCTTCATAACCTGTCATAATCCTGCGAGACCCGTGACCTCCTGCGGCGGGTCTTGCGGGATCACTGCTGGAATGACATATATAGATAGAGAATGGGGGCAAAATGAAATATAGGTAGAGAGGGGGCGACTGACAAAACTTTGGCAATAATTACCATGAGCACCGCCGTGCGACGTCGGCCACATGAGAGGCACGGCGGTGCTCATGAATATTATTGCCACAGGGGGGCCCAAATTCATGGAACTGGTGCGCACCACCTTAGGCTCACCCTAAGGCCTCATGCACACGACCGTTGTGTGCATCCGTGGCCGTTGTGCCGTTTTCCGTTTTTTTTCGCGGACCCATTGACTTTCAATGGGTCCATGGAAAAATCGGAAAATGCACCGTTTTGCAGCCGAGGCCGTGATCCGTGTATCCTGTCCGTCAAAAAAATATGACCTGTCCTATTTTTTTGACGGACAACGGTTCACGGCCCCATTCAAGTCAATGGGTCCGTGAAAGAACACGGATGCACACAAGATTGGCATCCGTGTCCGTGATCCGTGGCCGTAGGTTGCTTTCATACAGACTGATCCGAAGATCCGTCTGCATAAAAGCTTTTTCTGATCTAAGTTTTCACTTCGTGAAAACTCATTTCCGACAGTATATTCTAACACAGAAGCGTTCCCATGGTGATGGGGACGCTTCTAGTTAGAATACACTGCAAACTTTGTACAAGACTGCCCCCTGCTGCCTGGCAGCACCCGATCTCTTACAGGGGGATATGATAGCACAATTAACCCCTTCAGGTGCGGCACCTAAAGGGGTTAATTGTACTATCATATTCCCCTGTAAGAGATCAGGGCTGCCAGGCAGCAGGGGGCAGACCCCCCCCCTCCCCAGTTTGAATATCGTTGGTGGCACAGTGTGCGCCCACCATCGCCCCCCCCTCCCTCCCTCTATTGTAATAAATCGTTGGTGGCACAGTGTGCCCCCACCATCGCCCCCCCTCCCTCCCTCTATTGTAATAAATCGTTGGTGGCACAGTGTGCGCCCACCATCGGCCCCCCCTCCCTCTATAGCAGTAACAACATTGGTGGCAGTGTGCGGCCTCCCATTCCCCCCCCCCCCCCATCATTGGTGGCAGCGGAGTTCCGATCGGAGTCCCAGTTTAATCGCTGGGGCTCCGATCGGTAACCATGGCAACCAGGAAGCTACTGCAGCCCTGGTTGCCATGGTTACTTAGCAATAGTACAACAGTATAAGATTCATACTTACCTGCTTGCTGCTGCGATGTCTGTGACCGGCCGGGAGCTCCTCCTACTGGTAAGTGACAGTTCTTTAGCAATGCGCCGCACAGACCTTTCACTTACCAGTAGGAGGAGCTCCCGGCCGTTCACAGACATCGCAGCAGCAAGCAGGTAAGTATGAATCTTCTACTGTTGTACTATTGCTAAGTAACCATGGCAACCAGGGCTGCAGTAGCGTCCTGGTTGCCATGGTTACCGATCGGAGCCCCAGCGATTAAACTGGGACTCCGATCGGAACTCCGCTGCCACCAATGATGGGGGGGGGGGGGAATGGGAGACCGCACACTGCCACCAATGTTGTTACTGCTATAGAGGGAGGGGGGGGGGGCCGATGGTGGTTGGCACACTGTGCCACCAACGATTTAATACAATAGAGGGAGGGGGTGGGGGGGGGGGCGATGGTGGGCGCACACTGTGCCACCAACGATTTCTAACATTAGAGGGAGGAAGGGGGGGCCCGATGGGGGGTGCACACTGTGCCACCAACGATATTCAAATTGGGGAGGGGGGGGGGTCTGCCTGGCAGCCCTGATCTCTTACAGGGGAATATGATAGTACAATTAACTCCTGTAGGTGCCGAAAGTTTGTAGTGTATTCTAACCTAAAGCGTCCCCATCACCATGGGAACGCCTCTGTGTTAGAATATACTGTCGGATCTGAGGTTCACGAAGTAGCTCATATCCGACAGTATATTCTAACATAGAGGCGTTCCCATGGTGATGGGGACGCTTCAAGTTAAAATATACCATCGGATTGGAGAAAACTCCGATCCGATGGTATAAAAGAACTCCAGACTTTACATTGAAAGTCAATGGGGACGGATCCGTTTGAAATGGCACCATATTGTGTCAACATCAAGCGGATCTGTCCCCATTGACTTGCATTGTAATTCAGGACGGATCCGTTTGGCTCCGCACGGCCAGGCGGACACCAAAACGACTTTTTTTTCATGTCCGTGGATCCTCCAAAAATCAAGGAAGACCCACGGACGAAAAAACGGTCACGGATCACGGACCCACGGACCCCGTTTTTGCGGACCGTGAAAAAAAACTGTCGTGTGCATGAGGCCTAAGCCTGTACCACAAAACCAAGAGAAAATCTGAAAACCAGCTAGATAGTGTAGTGGTTAAAGTTCTGGGCTATGATACTGAACCTGTGAATTCAAATCCCGTCACAAACTTTACTTTCAGGCGGACGGATTCCCTGTTCGTGATTCCAGAGGGGCCAAGACGAGGGCTGGCAGCATCAAAGACTTCCATTTCCAGATGGATTTGTTTGGCTATTCTGGAAAAGTACTGCGTTAAGGACTGGGCCCCGCCCTTCCGGTTGACTGCTCATTTGGCTCGGCCAGTGGGAGCCTCTTGGGCAGTGCATCACAGGGCTTCGGCCCTTCAGGTGTGCAAGGCGGCAACCTGGTCGTCTTTTTCTAAGTTTTACAGGGTGCACACCTTTGCATCTTCTGATGCTTCTTTGGGGCGTAGAGTTTTGCAAGCAGTGGTTCTCTGATTGGCAGGGGGTTGTAGTTGAGCCCACCCCCAGGGACTGCTCTGGAACGTCCCATGGTCAATGCCTGTGTCCCCCAATGAGACGGATGAGAGAACTAGATTTTTGTACTTAGCGTAAAATCTGTTTCTCTTCCGTTCATTGGGGGACACAGCTCCCACCCAGTTCTTGTTTATGCCTTTTCGGGCCTGTGTGGTTCTGGGTTTGCACATAATGTGATTTTCTTATGTCTGGCTTCTCCTACTGCTTTTGCACTAAACTGATTAGCTTGGTCCCTGCAGGAAGGGATCTAGCTGAAGAGGGAGGAGCTCACACTTTTGTGCTTAGTGTCGCCACCTAGCGGCAACAGCTATACCCATGGTCAAGGCCTGTGTCCCCCAATGAATGGAAGAGAAACAGATTTTACGGTAAGTACAAAAAACTAGTTTTTACAGGGAGGCTGCAGCATATATACTGTATATACATATTCATGAAACCATGCAATATGTGTCAATGGGGATCATAAAATGTTACAGGGGAAATGTGGGGCCGCACTCCTCAGTCGGTCTTAGGGGCAACTGATTTCTGAAAGTTGTTTTGTCCAGTTCATTATATTAGATATGCCATAAATGTCTGATCAGGGGCTTAAACCGCCACCCCCACACCCCCCAAATCAGAGAGTAATGATATACAGTGCATTGCAAAATAATTCACCCCCTTGACTTTTTTCGTATTTTGGTACATTACAGCCTAAAGTTCAATGTTTTGTTTCTGAATTTTATGTGATGAATCAGAACACAATAGTAAAGTGAAATGAGAAAAATATATAAATAAAACTATTGTTTAGAAATAGAAAACAGAAAATTGGCATGTCCGTATGTATTCACCCCCTTTGTTAGAAAGCCCATAAAAAGCTCTGGTGAAACCAATTACCTTCAGAAGTCACATGATTAGTGAAATAAGGCAGAAAGAGAAAAACAAAAAAATATATAGTGGCAATTCTGGAGGAGCTGCTCAGCCCCTGACACTGTGGCGTGTCTTTTATTGGGGGAGCAGCCCGACCGCATGTGGACCGCAGTAATCGACTAACCCCAGCAAAATATGCATACAATGGAGGATATCGGCGCGGTCCACATGCACCACAAGAGCAAACTACACAGAATGTAGCAATTAATCATATAAAACACAGAGAGAGAATGCACCAAACAGATATGAGAACCTCAGCATGAGAACCGTGACGTGGTGCATGATGGGCTCCGATATCTCCATGACTGGAATATATTGGCAAAAGTCTCAGCTTTTAATACCTGCATTTATGTCTTGCCAGCATAGTCAGTGTTATATCTGTTTGGTGCATTCTCTCTCTGTGTTTTATATGATTAGTGAAATGATGTCCATCTGTGTGCAATCCAAGTGTCACATGATCTGTCATTACATATACGCACCTTTTTTGAAAGGCCCCAGAGGCTGCAACACCTAAGCAAGAGGCATCACTAACCAAACACTGCCATGAAGACCAAGGAACTCTCCAAACAAGTAAGGGACAATGTTGTTGAGAAGTACAAGTCAGGGTTAGGTTATAAAAAAATATCCAAATCTTTGATGATCCCCAGGAGCACCATCAAATCGATCATAACCAAATGGAAAGATAATGGCACAACAGCAAACCTGCCAAGAGACGGCTGTCCTCCAAAACTTACGGACCGGGCAAGGAGGGCATTAATCAAAGAGGCAGAACAGAGACCTAAGGTAACCCACCATCCCCACAGTGAGACATGGTGGTGGCAGCATCATACTGGGGGGACTGGGAAACTGGTCAGAGTTGAGGGAAAGATGGATGGTGCTAAATACAGGGATATTCTTAAGCAAAACCTGTACCTGTACTGTGCGTGATCAGAGGCTAGGACGGAGGTTCACCTTCCAGCAGGACAATGACCCCAAACACACTGCTAAAGCAACACTTGACTGGTTTAAGGGGAAACATGTAAATGTGTTGGAATGGCCGAGTCACAGCCCAGATCTCAATCCAATAGAAAATCTGTGGTCAGACTTAAAGATTGCTGTTCACAAGCGCAAACCATCCAACCTGAAGGAGCTGGAGCAGTTCTGCAAGGAGGAACGGGTAAAAATCCTAGTGGTAAGATGTGGCAAGCTCATAGAGACTTATCCAAAGTGACTTTGATCTGTGATTGCCGCAAAAGGTGGCTCTACAAAGTAGTGACTTTAGGGGGGTGAATAGTTATGCACATTGACCTTTTCTGTTATTTTGTCCTATTTGTTGTTTGCTTCACAATAAAAAAAAAAAAAAACATCTTCAAAGTTGTGGGCATGTTCTGTAAATTACATGATGCAAATCCTCAAACAATCCATGTTACTTCCAGGTTGTGAGGCAAAAAAAACACGAAAAAAGTCAAGGGGGGTGAATACTTTTGCAAACCACTGTATCTAATCAATATATTGTTAATGTTAGAGGTTGTACAGGATTAGGGCTCATGCACACGGCTGTTGTGCGGCCGTTCCGTGTATTGGGGACCGCAATTTGCAGTCCCCAATGCACGGCAACATCCGTGCGGCTGCCACAGACAGATGCAGATCCTTGAATGGGTCCGTGATCTGTCTGCACCGCAAGAAAGTAGTGCATGCCACTACTTTTTTGCGGTGCCGAGGTACGTACAGTAAACCCACGGAAGCACTCCGCGGGGCTTCTGCGGGCTTCTGATCCGTGCCTCCGTTCCGCATCTCCCGGATTGCGGACCCATTAAAGTAAATGGGTCTGCGATCCGTGATGCGGGATGCTCACGGCGGGTGTATGGGAGCCGTCTGTCAAAGCTTGCAGGAAGTAATAGTCTGCGTGGTGATCTGGTAAATAGCCTGACTTTTACATGTACCCTCTATTGTTTTCCAGAGGAGTCAGTCTGAATGTTCTGCGCCATGAAGCTGAATTCTATGGAATTACTCCTCTGGGTAATTGTATTCATGGTTTCACTTTTAGGGGGAAGCATCAGTATAGTATAAAGGTGTAGCAGAGGCGAATTTCTTATTTTGAAGGGGTTATCCAACCCCTATAATGACAACCCCCCCCCCCCCCCCCCCCCCAATGTCCAGGCCCTTCCTATTTAATATACTTACCCACTCTCCAGCACCCACATTGCTCCAGATCCCTGCGCGGCCACCGCTGCATCTCCCCGTCGCTCAGCTCAAAATATCCGGCGACGGGGGAGCAGCCAATAGCAGACCGCAATGGAGACGAGGCTACCTTAGCTTAGCGGATGATGCTAGGGAGGCTGATAAACCATCCCCTCCCCATCGTCAGATGTTTTAAACCGAGTGACAGGGAGATGCAGCAGCGGCTGTGCAGGGATCGGGAGCAATGGGGGTGCCGGGGAGCAGGTAAGTATAATGTATACGAGGGCCCGGGTATTAGGGGGTCACTATAGGGGTTGGATAACCCCTTTAAGGGGTATTCCCATCTTGGCCATTTATGGCAGATGCACATGTCTGATAGGTGCGGATCCCACCTCTGGGACCTGTTCCTGTGTTCAAAGTGTGGTCCCATCGCACCCGGACAGTAGTGGAGAGGTGACCGCGTATGTACTGCACGCTTGATTCACTTCAGTAGCATGTCTCCAAAGTGGTCTTAGAAAAGACATTGCACTCCGCTCGTTTTCTCTGTGGTCACCTCTTTGATTGTTGTCCTGATGTGATAACTAGTGATGAGCGAAGCGAGCTTCAGATGCTTCCTTAGAAGTCGCTTCGTTCAAAACTTCGGAATAATACTGTACGGAGATTCGTCTCCGTTAACTATTAGAATGTATGGGCTCCGATGAGCCTAGTTCTTCACAACGTCGCACGTGACTTTGTTGAATAACTTCAGTAATTGATTTTTAAAGTGGAAAACAACTTTAAAACTTGAAATTGAACTTGGATTCGGTTCCGAGGTACTAGTCTTCGGCTCATCGGAGCCCATACATTCGAATACTATACGGATACGAATCTCCGTACAGTATTATTCCAAAGTTTTGAACAAAGCGACTTTGGATGGAGCTTGCTTTACTCAACACTAGCGATTAAACCTTTTTTTTACCCTTAAATGGGGTGGGCAAGTTTTGGGCAGCTCAACCCCTTCCCTTTTCTGGGCAGACCTGCAAAGGGGAGCATATTTAGTCTACTTTCACACTTGCGTTCGGAGCGGATCCGTCTGCATTATATTTCAGAAAAAAGTCCAAGTCCAATTTGTAGTCAGACTGATCCGTCCAGACTTTACATTGAAAGTCAATGGGGGACGGATCCGTTTTAAATTGCACCATATTGTGTCAACGTCAAACTGATCCGTCCCCATTGACTTACATTGTAAGTCTGGACGGATCCGTTTGGCTCCGCACGGCCAAGCGGACACGAAAACGCCGCAAGTAGCGTTCGGGTGTCCGCCTGCTGTGCGGAACGGGGGCCAAACGGAGCCATACTGATGCATTCTGAGCGGATCCGCATCCACTCAGAATGCATTGGGGCTGTACGGATCCGTTCAGGCAGCACCGCCAAATCTTAAGTTTACATTCAGGGGGCCAAGCAGGACAGTGGAACCCGGAGAGGGAAGGAGCCGGCAGCCAATCTTTATTATTCATTCATTCATTCATTCATTCACATATGCATAAACATGCGCAGTATATGTATAGGGCTTTATGTTTTAGGCCTGTATTTTTACTCCTAAAGTGGGTCAGATGCCGTGTAGAGGAACTGATTTTTATATTCTGTTGTCTTTCCTTTATCCTGTAGTAAGAAGATTGTTGTTATGTGAAGAACTGGAGCGCTCCTCATGTGGCAGTGTGCTGTTCCATGGCTATTTACCTCCCCCTGGTAAGTATAGTTTTTGGTAGGCAATTCCTCTTTACCATATAGTCAGCAATATATACCGCTTTAGGGCATCTAGTGAATTTTTACTGCATGCCTCCTTGGACTCCAGTGGCGATTACCGATATCTCGGCATTTACTGGCCTATGAACAACACTTAGCACCTATCCAGAGGGTAAGTAATAAATGTATGGTCGCTGGCTCCAACTCCTTGGGACCCCCACTGATCCACAGAGTAAGTGATAATTGTATGATTGCTGGGAGTCCAACCGCCAGGACTCCTACTGATACACAGGGTAAGTGATAATTGTATGATCGCTGGGGGTCCAACCACCAGAATCTTGACTGATCCACAGGATAGGTGATAAATACTTTATATGATTGCTTGCGGTATGACCACAGGGACCCCCCTCTGATCCACAGGGTAAGTGATAAATGTGTGATCTCAGGCTTTAGCTGCTGGGAATCATACTGATCCACAGGTTAGGGGATACCGTATTTTTCGCCCCATAAGACGCACCCCCCCAAAATGGGGGGTAAAAATGGAGCGAATGCTGACATTTTTACATCGCTGGCTGCGATGTATGCGAGAGCGGGGAGGGGAGGAGCTGGGGGCCGGCAATTGCGGCAGGGCGGTGCAGTCACTGTAGCCCAGCCCCGCGCTCCAGTGCTGCACTATACAAATATAAAATGTGTTATTAAATTAAAAGTGATTACACATGCCCCCCCACTCCTAATATTACCGTACATCCTAACCGCATCTGTAGAATGCAGGCGGCAGCGTAACTCCTTGATGTCACGTGCCTGCGCCGCCTACTTTATGAATGAAGCAGGCGGCGCAGGCAAGTTAGGATGTACGGAAGCTGTTAGGATGTACGGTAATATTAGGAGTGAGGGGGCATGTGTAATCACTTTTAATTGAATGAGACATTTTATATTTGTATACTGGAGTGGTGGTGGGGGGGGGGTCTGTGGATGACAGTTTTATGGGGAACATCTGTGGATGGCACTGTTAAGGGGTTGGGGGGGGGGTCTGTGGGTGGCACTGTTATGGGCTGGGGGGTCTGTGGATGGCACTGTTATGGGGTGGGGGGTCTGTGGATGACACATATATAACAGTGCCACCCACCGATCCCCCCCTGTAACAGTGCCACCCACAGATTCCCCCCTGTAACAGTGCTATCCACAGATCCCCCCCCCCCCCCTGTAACAGTGCTATCCACAGATCCCCCCCCCCCTGTAACAGTGCTATCCACAGATCCCCCCCCCTGTAACAGTGCTGTCCACAGATCCCCCCCCCCCTGTAACAGTGCCATCCACAGATCCCCCCCTGTAACAGTGCCATCCACAGATCCCCCCTGTAACAGTGCCATCCACAGATCCCCCCTGTAACAGTGCCATCCACAGATCCCCCCTGTAACAGTGCCATCCACAGATCCCCCCTGTAACAGTGCCATCCACAGATCCCCCCTGTAACAGTGCCATCCACAGATCCCCCCTGTAACAGTGCCATCCCACAGATCCCCCCTGTAACAGTGCCACCCACAGATCCCCCCTGTAACAGTGCCACCCACAGATCCCCCCTGTAACAGTGCCACCCACAGATCCCCCCTGTAACAGTGCCACCCACAGATCCCCCCTGTAACAGTGCCACCCACAGATCCCCCCTGTAACAGTGCCACCCACAGATCCCCCTGTAACAGTGCCAGCCACAGATCCCCCCTGTAACAGTGCCACCCACAGATCCCCCCTGTAACAGTGCCACCCACAGATCCCCCTGTAACAGTGCCACCCACAGATCCCCCCTGTAACAGTGCCACCCACAGATCCCCCCTGTAACAGTGCCACCCACAGATCCCCCCTGTAACAGTGCCACCCACAGATCCCCCCTGTAACAGTGCCACCCACAGATCCCCCCCTGTAACAGTGCCACCCACAGATCCCCCCCTGTAACAGTGCCACCCAGACCCCCCCTGTAACAGTGCCACCCACAGACCCCCCCTGTAACAGTGCCACCCACAGATCCCCTCCCCGTAACAGTGCCACCCACAGATCCCCTCCCCGTAACAGTGCCACCCACAGATCCCCTCCCCGTAACAGTGCCAGCCACAGATCCCCTCCCCGTAACAGTGCCAGCCACAGATCCCCTCCCCGTAACAGTGCCAGCCACAGATCCCCTCCCCGTAACAGTGCCAGCCACAGATCCCCTCCCCGTAACAGTGCCAGCCACAGATCCCCTCCCCGTAACAGTGCCAGCCACAGATCCCCTCCCCGTAACAGTGCCAGCCACAGATCCCCTCCCCGTAACAGTGCCAGCCACAGATCCCCTCCCCGTAACAGTGCCAGCCACAGATCCCCTCCCCGTAACAGTGCCAGCCACAGATCCCCTCCCCGTAACAGTGCCAGCCACAGATCCCCTCCCCGTAACAGTGCCAGCCACAGATCCCCTCCCCGTAACAGTGCCAGCCACAGATCCCCTCCCCGTAACAGTGCCAGCCACAGATCCCCTCCCCGTAACAGTGCCAGCCACAGATCCCCTCCCCGTAACAGTGCCAGCCACAGATCCCCTCCCCGTAACAGTGCCAGCACAGATCCCCTCCCCGTAACAGTGCCAGCCACAGATCCCCTCCCCGTAACAGTGCCAGCCACAGATCCCCTCCCCGTAACAGTGCCAGCCACAGATCCCCCTCCCCGTAACAGTGCCAGCCACAGATCCCCTCCCCGTAACAGTGCCAGCCACAGATCCCCTCCCGTAACAGTGCCAGCCACAGATCCCCTCCCCGTAACAGTGCCAGCCACAGATCCCCTCCCCGTAACAGTGCCAGCCACAGATCCCCTCCCCGTAACAGTGCCAGCCACAGATCCCCTCCCCGTAACAGTGCCAGCCACAGATCCCCTCCCGTAACAGTGCCAGCCACAGATCCCCTCCCCGTAACAGTGCCAGCCACAGATCCCCTCCCCGTAACAGTGCCAGCCACAGATCCCCTCCCCGTAACAGTGCCAGCCACAGATCCCCTCCCAGTAACAGTGCCAGCCACAGATCCCCTCCCCGTAACAGTGCCAGCCACAGATCCCCTCCCCGTAACAGTGCCAGCCACAGATCCCCCTCCCCGTAACAGTGCCAGCCACAGATCCCCTCCCCGTAACAGTTGCCAGCCACAGATCCCCTCCCCGTAACAGTGCCAGCCACAGATCCCCTCCCCCGTAACAGTGCCAGCCACAGATCCCCTCCCCGTAACAGTGCAGCCACAGATCCCCTCCCCGTAACAGTGCCAGCCACAGATCCCCCTCCCCCGTAACAGTGCCAGCCACAGATCCCCTCCCCGTAACAGTGCCAGCCACAGATCCCCTCCCCGTAACAGTGCCAGCCACAGATCCCTCCCCGTAACAGTGCCAGCCACAGATCCCCTCCCCGTAACAGTGCCAGCCACAGATCCCCTCCCCGTAACAGTGCCAGCCACAGATCCCCTCCCCGTAACAGTGCCAGCCACAGATCTCCCCCCCCCGTAACAGTGTCAGCCACAGATCTCCCCCCCCCCCGTAACAGTGTCAGCCACAGATCCCCCCCCCCCCCCCCCATAACAGTGTCAGCCACAGATCCCTAGTAATAGTGCCATCCACAGACCACCATTAGTTCCAAACCCACCAAAAGCACACCTTTTGGTTAAAAATATTTTTTTTCCTATTTTCCTCCCCAAAAACCTAGTTGCGTCTTATAGGGCGAAAAATACGGTAATTGATTACTGTAAATTTGGCCACTGGCTCCCCCACTGATGCACAGGGTAGGTGATAAATTATTGCTTGGAGTCCAACCGCCAGGGCCCGGGGACCATGACTGATCATGATAACAAGGGTCCCCAAGTCCCCTGGATAAATGGAGCAGAAATACACATGCGGGACCACTGCACCATTCACTTCTCTGGGACCGACAGGAATAATCAAGCATTAAATTCAGCCATGGATATAAGGCAGCGGTGGTCATGCAGTTCCCTACAGTCAGACCCCCAGCCACCGATGTTGCCCATACCCATGTTTCTGCTTCCAGTGGATGTTATAGGAAGAGAAACTTCCTGTAGTAGCCATTTTAGGCCTATCGCACACGACCGTATGTGTCCCGTGCCAGTGCTGCAGACCGCATATGCAGATCCGAAATACACGGCGGCGTTCCGTCGGCATTCTGCATCACGGGATGCGGACCCATTCACTTCAGTGGGTCCGCAAATCCGGAGGTGCGGAACTGAAGCACTGAACAGAACCCTACGAAAGCACTACAGAGTGCTTCCATGGGGTTTCGTCCCGTACTTCCGTTCCACAAAAAGATAGAACATGTTCTATATTTTTGCGGAACGGGCGGATCGCTGACCCATTAAAGAGGACCTTTCACCTGAAAATGAAAATGAAACTAAAGATATAGCCTTACGTACATGCTTATTCAGTCATTCATTTTTCAATCAGTGCCCCCGTTTGTCCGCGCTGCCCCCTGGAATATTTGCCGCCTTGTATGCTAATGAGCCATTTGGCTCAACTGGGCGGGCCTTCAAAAGTTCTCCCGGGCGTGTCATTCTTCTCCCTGGCACGGAGCGCATCCAATCAGCGCGCTCCTCTTTTAGCCAGGGAGAAGACGCTCCAGTTCTCGCGAGATGGCGCCGGCTCCGGATGGATGAAATCGCTCTAGTTCTCGCGAATCTCGCGAGGACTGGAGCGTCTTCTCCCTGGCTAAGAGCGGAGCGCGCTGATTGGATGCGCTCCGTGCCAGGGAGAAGAATGACACGCCCGGGAGAACTTTTGAAGGCCCGCCCAGTTGAGCCAAATGGCTCATTAGCTACAAGGGGGCAAATATTCTGGGGGGCAGCGCGGACAAACGGGGGGCACTGATTGAAAAATGAATGACTGAATAAGCAATACCAGGGGCATGTAAGTAAGGCTACATCTTTAGTTTAACTTTCATTTTCAGGTGAAAGGTCCCCTTTAAAGTGAATGGGTCCGCGATCCGCTGCGGCTGCCCTACGCTTGGTGTTCGTGCATTGCGGCCCGCAATTTGCATGACTACGGGGCCCACATGTTCGTGTGCAGGAGGCCTTAGGCTTAGAAGTTTAGAAGCAAATCTTACCATTTAAAGAAAATTTCCAAAATCCACTTTTTAAGGACCAGTTCAGGTCTGAAGTCACTTTGTGAGGCTTACATAATAGAAACCACTCATAAATGGCCCCGTTTTAGAAACTACACCCTCAAGGTATTCAAAACTGGTTCTACAAACTTTGTTAATCCTTTAGGTGTTCCACAAGAACTAAAGGACATTTTTTGGGCAGATTTTCTATTTTAATAAAAAAAATTCCGCTAACAAAGCAAGGGTTAACAGACAAAAACTCAATATTTATTACCCTGATTCTGTAGTGTACAGAAACACCCCATATGTGGTCATAAACTGCTGTACGGGCACACGGCAGGGCACAGAAGGAAGGGTACGCCATGTGGTTTTTGGAAGGCAGATTTCACTGGGATAATTTTAAGTTGCCATGTCTCATTTGAAGACCCCCTGATGCACCCCTAGAGTAAAAAACTGCAAAAAAGTGACCCCATTTTGGAAACTACGAGATAAAGTGGCAGTTTTGTTGGTACTATTTTAGGGTATATATGATTTTTGGTTGCTCTATATTACACTTTTTGTGAGGTAAGGTAACAAATAATAGCTGTTTTGGCACCGTTTTTTATTTTAGTTTTTTTACAATGTTCATCTGACAGGTTAGATCATGTGCTATTTTTATAGAGCAGGTTGTTACGGATGCAGGTTGTTATAGAGCAGTTTTACATAATAATAAAGCATTTTTGAAAAAAATATTTTTTTGTCTCCATATTCTGAAAGCCATAGTTTTTTTTAAAATATTTTTTGGGGCGATTGTCTTATGTTGGGTCTCATTTTTTTCGGTATGAGATGACTGGTACTATTTTAGGGTGCGTATGACTTTGATCGCTTGGTATTACACTTTTTGTGATGTAAGGTGACAAAAATAGCTTTTTTTTTTATTTATTTTTTACGGTGTTCACATGAGGGGTTAGGTCATGTGATGTTAAAAAAAAGTAGACGTATTGGGTATTGTCTCATCCGTAAGAACCTGTTGTATAAAAAATACAGCAGGTTCTTACGGATGTGACAATACCCAATATGTCAACTTTTTTTTATTTAAGTTTTACACAATAACAGCATTTTTTAAACAAAAAAAAATCATGTTTTATTGTCTCCATATTCTGAGAGCCATAGTATTTTTTATTTTTATGTTTTGGGCGATTATCTTAGGTAGGGTCAAATTTTTTGCAGGATGAGATGACAGTTTGGTACTATTTTGAGGTGCGTGTGACTTTTTGATCGCTTGGTATTATCCTTATTGTAAAGTAAGGTGACAAAAAAGGCTTTTTTGACACTGTTTTTATTATTATATATTTTTTTTATGGTGTTCACCTGACCGGTTAGGTCATGTCATATTTTAATAGACCTGGTTGTTACGGACACTGCAATACCTAATAATTAACACAATAAAAGCATTTTTGAAACAACAAAAAAAAGGATTTATTGTCTCCATATTCTTATTTTTTGCCCGATTTTTGTTTTATGTAGGGGCTCATTTTTTGTGGCATGAGGTGACTGTTTGGTACTATTTTATGGGGCATACACCTTTTTGATCGCTTGGTGTTGCACTTTTTGTGATGTAAGGTGACAAAAAAATAGTTTCTCGCCCATATTCATTGGGGGACACAGGAACCGTGGGTATAGCTATGTCCTCTAGGAGCCGTTGACACTAGTAAAAGCTGTTAGCTCCTCCCCTGGCAGTCCACGAGGCGTCCACTGTTTTCCCATCTTAAAAAGGAAAAAAATAAACTAAAATAAAAAATCTTCAGAGCAGGGAGGTCTTGCCTCCTATTGACACTAGAAAAAACTAAAGCTCTCTCTCCAGTCTGGAGGGGGTATAGCTCCCTCCCTGTTCTCCCGGGGTCGAGCTGCGCCAGTGCCGGTCGACCGCACTGCTGCCTTATTAGTTTTCAGCAGATCTGCGTCAGACTATGTTGTTGTGCCACCAGGACCCCCACACTTCCCCTCTAGGCCGCCGGCTACGCGGCCACTTAGGGCGTTTAAAAAAAACTTCATTGCAGCGCTCCTGTTCGGCCGGCCACGGTTATACTCCGTGGTGGTCCCGCAGCTACCACCATCTAGGAAAAGGAGTTACACCCCTCTCGGGGACCGGCACCAACAAGCGCCACTCCGGAAGGGTTAACGCCAGTATGATGCCGGCCGCTGCATGATTTTTTCAGCCAGCGATCTTTCAGTCCGGGGTGACATCCCCGTCCGGTGGGCGAATGCGGCGCTTCCACTCTGTTCTCGGTCCCTCTACGCCCCGGCAGACCGACAGCTCCCGGTCGGCAGTGCGCGAACACTTTGGCCCGGCCGCAGCTTCATCCGCTGCAGACTGGTACCATGCATCGGTCGACAGGCAAGGAAGGGAGCGGTGGAGCTCCCCCACTCCCCTATATGCGATCCACTCGTGTCTGGGCACTTAGGGGGTTAATCGCATCTCTGGATAGGGGGTGGGTGTGCGTGTGGCGCGAATTCTTCCCGCCTCGCTTCCCTCTCCCACATGCTGCTAAGCCCTTCCCCCTGTCTGCAGACAGCTTAACCCTTTCTGGCCAGCCACCTCTGCAACTGGCACCAGCCTTCCATAGGCGAGTAATTGCACTTATCTGTGACCTAATTTCCAGTACAATGTGCCTTAAACATTAACACAGTTAACCCCTTCCAGCCTCTCTGCCTACTTGGACATCGTAGTTAAAAAAAAGAGTAAAAATGTGTGTTCATACGCCCCTCCTCATCACCGCAGGACCACCCGGTCTGTGTGGTACCAGGCTGGGCCTGTGTCCTATAGCGGACAAGGGAGGACATCTTATAGTTCCCAATCCGCCCTCCTGGGTCGTTGGTTGATTTTCCTCCACCTGCGCAGATCCAGGGAGGACAGCTGGAGTATTCCCAATCCACCCTCCTGGTCGTGTGGTTGATAGTTCTCCAGTGCACTCCAGTACAGGACCTCTGGTTTCCCAATCCGTCCTCCGGGGCCATTTGGTTGATAATTCTCCACCTGCATGATCCAATGGAGAACCTCGGAAAGTTCCCACTCCACCCTTCTGGGTCGTTTGGTTGATAAGCTCCACCTACGCAATCCGGTGGAGCGACCTTTAGATTCCCACTCTGCCCTCTGGGTCGTTGATTGATATCCCCACCGGTGTGGCCTATTCTGCCACGGGCAGTTTCTGAACTGCGCGCAAGCAGACCAGAGCAGAACATTTCTCCTTGGTCTCCTGCACACCCCCAAGGATGGAGAGGGGATCAGTGATTTGGGCCCTATCTCGACTCCCTTGCAATCTTCCGAGATTGTGTCCACAGTAGCCAGCAGTTCTTGTCGTTTGCATTACTCCATTTCATAAGGTGGAGTATTTGCACCATTGCTGCATACCATACCTACCGTAGGCATTATAACTGCTAGAGAGCTGTTGTCAATGACGCCTGTAGGCGTTTCCCCTTCCAGAGGGGACGGAATTACATTTCCACTAGGTAGTGGCGTTATGGCATTATTGGCATTATCACCGGTTTGGTAGTTACCGTAGGCATTACCTCTTCCTTTAGGTGGAGTAATTGCACATCGCATATGCGTGCCCTTCCATAAACGGCGTAATCTCTCTACCGTTGCATTCAGTTCCTGCTGTATGCATGACTACTTCCGCTAGCAGTACTCCTTGTATGCATTACACCTTCCATAGGGAGTAATTGCACTACTACGGTTACAATACTTGCCTTATATATTGTCCCCTGCAGTTGGTGGACTAAGTACAATTACACTGTTTTTAGTGCCAGACGTATGCATCCCCCTTCGGTAAGTGGCGGCATTGCATCTCCACTGGGTTCTGTTCCTGCCGTATGCATTTGCCTTCTCCCATCACCGTGCTTCCTCTTGCGTTCCACTTCCACTAGTGGTCCGCTTACAGGGGAATACCTAAGCATCTTGGGCTCCTTCTTATCTTTGGGTGCTATTTGATTCTGGCACCCGCCTCCTGTATTTGTATAAGAAACATTGGGGGCACAGTGCGCCCCCCCCCCCCCATCATCATGTGATGAGCACAGTGATGTCACCACAGGTCCTGAAGAAAGAACAGGAGATGATCAATTGGAGGAGGTGAGTTAATAATTTTTTTATTTTTTAACCCTCATTGGCACTGCCCACTGCGCCACCAATGTTTATTATATTGAGGGGGGGCACACTGCGCCACCAATGTTTATTATACTGGGGTGTTGGGGGGGGCGCACTGCGCCACCAATGTTTATTAAATTGGGGGGGGGGGCAAAATATTTATTATATTGGGGGGGGGGCGCACTGCACCACCAATGTTTATTATATTGGGGGGGGGGCGCACTGCTCCACCAATGTTTATTATACTGGGGTTTTGGGGGGTGCACTGCGCCACCAATGTTTATTATATTGGTGGCGCAGTGCAAAAACGCACAACAGAGCATGCTGCGGTTTTATCTTTTGCCTGATCAGTCAAAATTACTGAACTGAAGACATCCTGATGCATCCTGAACGGATTGCTCTCCATTCAGAATGCATGGGGATATGCCTGATCAGTTCTTTTCTGGTATAGAGCCCTTAGGACAGAACTCTGTCGGAAAAGAAAAACGCTAGTGTGAAAGTACCCTAAAATATTAAGTTTAAATCCCCCCTTTCCCAATTTTACATATAAAATATATAAACAATAAATAAACATATTACACAGCGCTGTCCTATTAAAATTATTTAAAAAATATCTCCTATGCGGTGAGCATTCGCCATTTTTTTAGTCACCTTTGTTGAGTATCGCAATACTTTATGGTGACGAAAGCTAATCAAAATTTTGGTATCAAAACAACCCTACGCCGATCTGATCGGCGTAGCGTTGTCACGATACCAAAATTTTGATTCGGTTTCGATTTGGCGACTAAAAATTTGATTTGGCTCCTAAATTTTTCAGTTCAGGAGCCAATGGCTACTAGGTATTTTTTTTAGTCTGGAGCACTGTTTCTTCTTCCTCCTCAGACAGAATGGCTACGGGCCTCTCCCTTCTGTATTCCGGGACTGCGGAAGGTGTTCGAGGCGATCTGTCTGCGTTGGGGTCTCCTGGATGTGGACTGTTTGGCCTCAAGTCTGACTCGGAAGCTTCCCACCTTTCTCTCCTGAGCAGGAGGTCCGGAAGCGTGCGGCGTGGGAGCCCTGATTTCCCTTTGGCAGGGGCTCTCCCTCCTTTGCGTTTTTTCCCCCCTTTCCTCTCCTACCCAGAGTTCTGCGGAAGATCAGGATGGAGGGTATTCCGACTATCCTAGTCACCCTGGGGATTGGCCGTCACACGTGGTATGCCGACCTCGTTCTCCTTCTAGGAGAGTCCGGTCTTCCATTGGTATTTCAGGTCTATTTAGACCGCTATTCTATGCAAAAGAGGTTTTTCGGCGGATGTCATCCGCAAGCCTGCATCGCCTAGGATCTATTTAGGACCTGGAGGTCCCTCCTGGGTTTGTGTGGAAGCTGAAATGTCCGCCACTTATTTATTTTTTTCTCCACGATTCTGTCCTTTCTACAATCGGGGTTGGATCTTGGTCTTTCCTTAGTTCTTGAAGGGTCAGGTGTCGGCGCTTCTATTCTTTCCAGCGCCCTCTGGCCCCCCTGGGGCCGGTAACGACCTTTCTTCAGGGAGTGTCACATACGGTTCCTCCGTACTGTCTTCCTTTACCGTCTTGGGACCTGAATTTAGTCCTCTCAACGCTCCAGGTTTTTTTTGGAGCCCTGGCGGGAGATTCTCTCCTACTCCTGTCCTGGAAGGTAGTTTTTCTGGTCGCTATCACTTCCATCAGACGGTGTCTGAGTTGGCAGCGCTCTCTGCGGAGAACCCTTCCTGGTTATTCATAGGGACAAGGTGGTTCGCCGGCCTGTCCCTTCCTTTCTTCCTAAGGTGGTCTCTGACTTCCATTTTAACAAGAAACGTGTCCTTCCCTCACTGTGCCCATCTCCTTCACACCCTAAGGGAAAGGCGTTACACCATTTGGACGTTGTCAGAGCTCTAAAGCTCTATTTAGCAGCCTCCGGTTCCTTCCACCGTACGGATCCCCTTTTTGTCATTCCGGAGGGTCCTCGAAAGGGGTGGGCGGCCTCCAAGGAGGCAATTGCACGATAGTTTCGGTCTGCAAGTGCTGAACCATACTGCACCCGGAGCAGGGTTCCGCCCTTAGGTGTCACGGCTCGCTCCACTAGAGCGGTGGGCGCTTCTTGGGCTCGGAGGAATCGCGCTTCGGCTGCACAGTTGTGTAAGGTGACTACCGGTCCCCCTTACACACATTCACAAAATTTTACCAGGTGCATACGTAAGCATCGGCGGACGCTGCCCTGGGCCGCATGGTTGGCTTGCTTCTCCTACTGCGTGTACACGAACTGAAGCTCTATCTCCAGGCTGGAGGGGGTATAGCTGCCACGGGAGGAGCTAACAGCTTTTACTAGTGTTAACGCCTCCTAGAGGACATAGCTATACCCACGGTTTCTGTGTCCCCCAATGAAGAGCGAGAAAGAGATTTTACTGGTAAGTTATACAAAAATCTCCTTTTTTTGCACAGTTTTAATTTTTTTTCAACGGCATTCAAGTGAGGGGTGGATCACGTAATATTTTCATAAAGCCGGTCGGTACGGACATGGCAATACCCAATATGTCTGGTTTTCTTTTTTTTTCTATTTTAAAATTCTGTGTGTTTTATTTGGGGAAATTAAATGTTTTATTTATTTTTTGTTGTCTCTGGGACTTGACCTTCTCTGGGACTTCAACTTCTGGGGGCTGATTCCCTCTGCAATGCATTACAATACATCCTTTTATGCTGACATCCTGCCTCTGAGACCTAGCCTAAGGGCTGGATCTCACTATTGGACTTGAACCTGTGATTGTTTGATCACTTGTACTATACACTGCAATAGTTATGCATTGCAGCACATAGTGATTTTACCATTATCCTATGACACCCTTCCTCTATCGAAATGCTCAGATGCCATGGTCGCTTGTGACTGAGTCATCTCAGGGGTTAAATGAGTTAGGCCTCATTCACACGTCCATGGTATGGCTGTGATGGCAGGATCCATGTTTTTTCGGTGGTTCCTTGATTTTTAGTCCGTGTGTCATCCGTGTTTCACATACATCGGTAGGCTGAAAATGAATTTCTGTCTTCTAGCGACGATCCATGAAAACCACTTACCAAGCACGGATGGCATCCTTGTTGAGTCTATGGTTTTCGTGAGGGATCTGTAATCAAAAGATACATTGGGACCCGCTTCCGTGATGTCACTGCAGGCCCACGGTCTGTGGTAAACTGATTTGTGAATGCACACATTAAAGTCAATGGATACGTGAGTGGTCAGTGGAGACCATGGACATCATGTGTATCTGAATCACCGACGTGTGAAATAGGCCTGATCTGTGTACGGACACACATTTATTGACAAGGAGAACGGTAACATATTTAGGATACATTCACACGACAACAATGGCCATTAAGGGTCCATTCACACGTCCGTGGTGTATTGCGCAATACACCCTGTCGGCACCCCCATAGAAATGCCTATTACGGACAAGAATAGGACATGCTCTATTTTTTTACGGAGCTGGATCGGGGCCGCTCTCCGGAAATGCCGATGCACAGAGCACATAGTGTGCTCTCTCCGCATCCATACAGTCCCCATAGAGAATTAAAGGGTCCAACCCCGTTCCATCACAATTGCAGAAGGGCGCGGACAACACTTGCAGACGTGTGAATGGAGCCTAAAATGGATAAACTGTCGGTTGCATGTACGAAAAGAAAACCAACTCGTCGTGGAAACAAGTGATAGAAAAGTAATAAAACAGGACGGATTTATTTTTTATCTAAATTGAGGGTTTTGTCAGGAAATTGTCATTCAACGAAAACAGAACAATAACCAAAACATCCCGAGTTTGAGACAAAAGTCGCAATTTTCCACTGAAAATATGCTTCAAAAGTCGCAAATATGTTTTAAAAGTCACTCACTAGTTCGGTCTGGCAGGGTTGGCTGAAATGACACATTTCGGTTTTAAAAAGTCGCATTTTAGTGCTAGTGGTGTTAAAATGTCGCAAATCAAGAGAAATCAATGGATAATCAAGTTTATATTTAAAATTGGCGTGCGCCTTTTGATATTTGTAGTGAAACAAATCACCACTTTTGATTTGTGAGGTAAGTATTTTTTGGGCACAAACACATACAATGTGGGACATTTATCAATAAAGGCATGATTTGCACCAAAAAAATACTAACATTACAAATTGAAAGTGGTGATTTGTTTCACCTCATATATCACAAGGTGCACTCTACTTTTAAAATGTGACTTTTTTAAAATATAAACTTGATTATTCGCCTATTTCTCTCGATATTTTAATGTCCATAGCACTAAAATGTGACTTTTTTTTTTTTAAACTGAAATGCGCCATTTCGGTCAACCCTCCCTGACCGCACATATTTGCAACAGTTCCGCTGGCAAATTGCGACTTTTGTCTCAGACCGGGGACTGTTTTTTTTTGTTTTTGTTGAATGTTAGTTTTCTGACAGAACCCTGTTGTTTGGCTCATTTCTATTAGATGAAAATCAGTGCGTCCTGTTTTAGTACTTTCCTATCACTTGTTCCCACGACGAGTTGATATATTCTTTTCATAAATGCGCCTTTTTGACAAAAAGTCACATCTTTCTGCCATAAATGCGACTTTTTACAAGAAACACCACATAAGCTGGCTTAAAGGGAACCTGTCATCAACTTCAACTTCATGCTGCCCAGACTAACAGCAGAATAAAGTAGAGGCAGGTGAGTTGATTTCAGCGGTCTGTCATTTATAAGTTAAAAGTAAGTGGTTGCTGAGAACCAACATCACAATCATTTCAGACTGGGCCTGGAAAAGAGTCAAATCTACATAAGAGTCCTGGTTATTCATGAATTCCTGCTCTCCTGCCCACCTGCTGATGACTGACAGTCTTCTATCTAGTTTTCTCCCTTTCTGTCTAGGAGAGAACTGCCAATCATCAGCAGATGGGTGAGAGAGCAGGAGATTATGTATAACCAGGACACTTCTCAGGTAGATTTGACTCTTTTAAAGGCCTGGGCTGCAATGATTATGATGCTGGTTCTCCGCAACCACTTACTTTTAGCTCATGAGTGACACCGCGCTGAAATCAGCATTTCTGTCACTCATTTATGCTGCAGTCAGTGAGGTCAGCATAAAGTTGATGACGGGTTCCCTTTAATTGGAGCCATTTTTGTCGATAACAGGATGATAAATGAGGTCAATGTGATAGCCCACTTATAACTCGTTTCTGGTGTGATGCATTCTTTATGGTTAAAATCCTGGAGAAAACAGTTGATATATTTGGCGCCAATCATAACACCTTTCTTTTTGGTGCATTTTACGCCATAATTCTGGGGCAACATGCTTAGTAAGCTTCCCCCAATATCTAAGATTCTGATCCAACCAATCAACATGGCCATTCTCTGGTAAAATAGTCTTGTCTGTATAGTAGCTCCTCTGTGGTACTACATGTCCTGTACCGCCCCCTGTCTGTGCCAGGATGAGCTGCTCCTTTTGGCGTCCAATTGAAGTCTGGTACCTTATGTGCGATACAGGACCCTGAAGAAGCTCCTGTCCTCATCATAGAAAGCGATTTACAGCTCCCAGTATATATGTATGGACTCGCTTTATCCGTCTTATTATCTCCTTATTATTCTTAAATGGGTTGTCCGAGTTATGAAAAAAAAATATTGAGCACTGTAAATCTGATGGGCAGCAATATATAACTAAGCTAAGCAAGTTTTAGGCAAAAATTATTTTTTACTAATTTCCATGGTTCTCTTCTGGCCCTTTGTTTACCTGCAATAACAATCTCTGCTCTTGCTCTGCAAAGGCAGTTAATACAAGTGCTGCCCTGAGTGACATGTCTGCCTGCTGGAATACTCAGCAGCATGTTGTATGTGTAGGACTAAAAGTCCCAGCTGTACAATGACACTGCTGATACACACAGGATCTTCCCCCTACCCGTTCTTGTGCAGAACTCCTCTAGTCTGTGAGCTCCTGTGCCCAGCATTTGTCTCCTCACTGCCTGCAGCTACTCAGTAAAGCCTTCAGCCCTGAGTCTGTGCTGCTGAAGGGGTTAAAGTTTTTCCTGAAGAATCCAGGGAGAGAGCAGCAGGCAGTGCAGGGGGCGTGGCCAGCACAGTTATAGCAGTGCAGGGGGCATGGCCAGCACAGTGACCTCTCGTGTACAGACACATCTCTGCTCTCTGTGCACGAAACATCATCGGAGCAGGGAGGGAAGCTCATATCACAGGTCACATGACCCTCAGTGAAATCTGAGAAAGGGGCCACTGTAGAGGAAGTAAGTGAATTGTAGACTACTTACATGTGGTTAGTTAGAAACGTACAAAGAACAAAAAAATACTTTTTTTTTCTTTTTTGATACGCAATTTGCGGACCGCAAAACACATACGGTCATGTGCATGTAGCCTTATACAGCACCCGTAAAGTGTACGAGATTAGAGAATTCTCATGTAGGTTTAGCTGTTTTTCTTAGGGGCGGAAATCGACCTGCTGTGCGGATCTTGAAACCTGCAGCGTGTCAAATTTTGTTTTTCTTGTGCGGATTTCACCCTTTTCAATGTAAGGCTGAGATCTGCGAAAAATCTGCATCAAATCCGTAGCTCAGCTCCCATACTTATATAGATGACCCGTCCTGATGACATCAGTATATGTAGCCCGAACAGCCCATTTATGCCTTAGATGACCCTGCAATTTTTGAAGCTTGTTTTTTGTGGAAAAAGTTGCACTATTTAATATACGTAGCATACAATATAGTGGGGAGTGTTTTTTTTTTTTACGGCGATCTGTACTTTTTAGTGACACCATTTTAAAGTGCGTGTGACTTTGATCACTATTTATAAAATTTCTTTGGGGAGCTGAAGTGACAAAAAATGGCAATGTGGCCATTTTGAATATTTTTTTCCGTTACGGCATTCGCAATATGGGATAAATAGTCATATTTTAATGGTACGGACGTTTTCGGATGCAGCGATGCCTATTATCTTTATTTTTTTTGTTAATTATTATTTAGTTTTTGGGGAAAGGGGGGTGATTTAAACGTTTTATATAGTTTTACATTTTTTTTCTTTTACTTTTTAGGTGACTAGAACTGTCAGTCATTACATTGCCAGTTGTGTTCTGTAATGAGTATTTATCCGTCACAGAACACACCATTCACTATATTCCAATACAGTGCTGCCACCTGCTGGCCTTTATTGGTATTTACCAATGACGGGTGTCAGTGCCTGCTTGAGACTCCGAGTCACCTCTGGGATAGTACAGCTTCCCCGGTCTTAGCTGGACGCGTAACAGGCATATTGACTGCGGCATATGAGTGGTTAAATGTGTGCATTCAGCCTTATAGCTGATTGCATACAATCGCCTCGGGCCTTTTCTGTTTGAAACGGCAGAAACGCGGTGGCTATGCGTGTGCGGGCGCCATCTTTAAAGTGCAAAGGGGTTAATAGAGCATATTTTGGCACACAGTCATCTCCAAAATCCACAGCCCTTGGGTTTCCGGAACCCTGTTCACCTGTATAGAATATTCTGCAGATTTCAGCATTTTATTTCCATCACAGAAATAAGTTGCATACAGAGGGAGAATACAGTCAGGCTAAAGTCCATAGTGTGAACACAGCCTCATGGTAAGAGCGATGTTATATTTGTGCTTTTATGTTTCTAGCTATTCCCAGCAGGAAGTTGACCTGCGAAGCTTCTTCCTCAGCTGAGAATAAGGTGATTCCGAGACCATGCGAGGTATCTGTCCAAGGGAGCGCCGCACAGCCCACCCTCTCCGGTGTAGAAGGGGTGGTGAAACTAGGTAAGGTATTTGTTGAAGCCTCTTCCATACTGTCTGTTTCATATTGGCGTTAGTGGTTTCGGCAGGGGAACAGCCTGCTGGACCCGTAACTACCGTGCGCTGCCGAAAGTCCATCTGGCCCTATTCACTATAATGGGGACTGTCAGACGCGTGAGGAGCTATTTATAATACCAGAGTTGGTTGGCGGGGTGTCGGACCCACATCAGTCGAATAATAATGGCCTATCCTGAGGGTAGGCCATCAATGGTAAAGGAGTGGACTCTCACCTCAGCAAACGGCATTTATCATGGAGAGAAAGTTAATACAAGCCACTTACTAATGTATTTTTATTACCCATATTTCCTCCTTTGCTACAGTAGCTTGATCCATTTTCCCATCACATTATACCCTGCTCGTTTCCATGGTTACGGCCACCCTGCAATCCAGCAGCGGTGGCCGTGCTTGCACACTATAGGAATAAAAGTGCCTGCCTCTCTTGTGGCCAGGACCGTGGGAGCGCACATAGGCCGGGGCTTTTTCATATAGGGTGCAAATATAACCACCGCTGCTGGATTACAGGGTGGTCTGTAACCATAGAAACGAGCAGTGTATAATGTGATGGAAAAATGAATCTAGCCAGCAAAGGAGGCAATTTGGACAATCGCAATACATTAGTAAGGGCCGTGTATTCACCTTCTCTACCTGGTAAATACCAGTTGCTGAAGTGAGAAAACCCCTTTAAGGGTACTTGAACTTCCATGGTGACATATGAAAGTTTTCGATAAGTGGGGGTCAGAGTGCTGAGCCCCCTGCCGAGTGCTAAAACGAGAAGATGGAGGCGCTGACATGGAGCACTGGCTCTACATGGAGATAGGCTTTCTATTGAGCCCATGTTCAGCAGTGAGGAGAGACAGTGCTGTATTATGTGAGCGCTTCTTTCTTCTCATTTTAGCGATCAGTGAGGGTCTCAGCACTTGAACCCCCCCCCATTGTGACATGTCAAGTACAGGTACACGTTAAGGTATTAATAATGCAGCAATGTGATGGTTATGTATGGTATATTTCTTAATTTGTGCCCATGCTTACAAACTTTAAATAAAGCTGTAAAGGGGTTGTCTCACCACACACATTGCTGGCCTATTGGCACGATATGCCACCAATGTCAGATGGGTGGAGGTCTCTACAACGGAGCCCCCAAAGTGAACGAGAGCGCGCCGTGCATGCGCCACCCTCCATTTACTTAGACGGAAATAGCCAAGTGCTGAAGTGAATGGAGAGCACGCTGCGCGTTCTCTGTGCACTCTCGTTCACTTTGGGGGCTCTGTTCTAGAGATAGGTGTTGGTCTCGCCTCTGGGACATGCACCTATCTGACATTGGTGGCATGTCCTAGTGATATGCCACCAATGTGTGAGACAACCTCTTCAATAAAAAAATAAAATAATACAAGTCATGTTGGGCCTGGCCTTTACAATGATACTGACTTGCAATGGGATGTGGCGATTCTGCATCGGTCGCTATCCTGAGTAACAGTATTGCCTCGCCACTGTGCCGTAATGGTGTGAACACAAAACAACTGCAAATAGTCCTTAGCTGGGGGTGAGGCGGCATCACGTCATAGTTTTCAGCCTCTGATTTACTATTGATGATTTTGGGTTAAAACCTTGCAGCAATGGCCAACAATATTTAAAGGGATATTCCCTTCACAGGTAGTGTTGAGCGAACTTGTGTTTTAAGTTCGGCGTCTAAAGTTCGGGTTATCAAAGAATCGCGTTATGGATTCCGCTACCACGGACCATAATGGAATTTAGAATCCATAACGTGATTCTTCAATAACTCGTACTTTAGACGCCGAACTTAAAACACAAGTTCTCTCAACACTAATCACAGGTCATGCCATATTGGCCCCATCTCTAGTATCGGCACCTGCCTCTTGAACAGGGGTCCCCAACCTACTGCCTACCTGGTGAGGCGGCCACTGACTGCTGCATCCAGATGGAGATAGGAGCGTGCACATGTGCTGCTCCCTGCATCTACTACTACGGCAGCATGCTCTGTCGGAGTGAACGGAGACAGCTGTGCGCACTCCATGGCCACATTTTCATTCACAGCAGGGGTTCTGTTCTGGAGACTGGTGCAGATTTTTAGTTTTTGTTTAAATAAAAAAAATAAAAGTTGCACTTGTAGTGAAGAGCGAGAATAAAATATATCCAACTTCCTCGCCTTCCTTTCCCCTCACTAGGTGTCTGCTCAGAATCCAAATGTCAGTGCTTTCCCGGAGATGTTTCTGGTACTTTGTTAACCTCTAACCACTTCCTCCTGTCGTTTACATTGACTCGAAATGCGTGGTGCACGTGCCAGTTCTCCTCCCCATTCCGATCATTTGATTTACCCCCGAGAAGCGATCATAGCACTGACTGTGACGTCTCTCTGCCCCTGCTGGGTGTTTAAACAGAACATATGTACAGCCGGAGCCAATGAAGCATTTGTATACATAGCGCAGGCCTCCAGTGATGTCGCCTCCGTCGTCAGTCGTTTTACTTCCAGGAGAGACATCACTGCGCACTCCATGAGGCTGCTCCCCGCCGCCGACAAACCCTTCAAATCTGCACATTGCACTTGTGACTTGTAATAATTCTTTCTAGCAAAACTCGGGCACCGCTGGCAGCGAACAAGGGGAGGGGGGGGGTGGAGGCCCCCATCGTCATCCTAATGAAGATATCCCGTTGCCCGTGACATTTGAGCTCCGCAGCGACAGATTTCGGCTCTTTTTATTCCGTTTAAGAGCAGAGGATAAATGCAGGATGCCGTGTTTGCAAGAGCCGCACTTGTAGACATTGGCGTGCTTGAGCAAAACTCTGCTTATTAAGTATGGCTGGCAGTTTCTACTTAAGAGACTTATGATTTAGTGAGAGTGTCACTTCCAATAGCCCCATTTCAGCAGAGGATGGTCTCATGAGTTCAGATTTGAGAAGCAGTGATGGATCAGTGATGGTGATGCAATTACGGGACTTGCCAGCCGCGTACCTGACCTGTAGATAAATGGAGGCAGCGTGCACGCTCCCTCTCGCTCCCCACCCCGCTCGCTCTGTGCCAAGGTTGCATTCATTCCACTGCGTCCAACCAATCTCATTTGGGAATCCTATTTCTTTCTCTGTCCTGGGCTTTCAAAATGGCAACGGCACAAAAGAAGCTAGAACTTAAAATTATAAATGTAAATTGCAGGTGATTAAGAGGCTGCAAATAATCTCGGACTCGGTCATTTTTCAGTGGCATTAATATTGTATACATATTCGCTTGGCTTTTGTAGGATTCCCAGTGGATCCCCGGAAAGTACTAATAGTAGAGGGCCATCACAACTGGATTGTCGCTGCCTACGCTCATTTTGTGGTGTGTTACAGGTATGAATTATTCATCATTTTCTTTCCTTTATTTATTATTTTTTTCTCTTCTCGTCATCCCCCTGATTGTTTTTTTTTTTTTCCGGGAATGCTCTGAGCTCCAGGTGGCGGGAGCCATTTCTCTTCTGAAATTAGCTGGTATGACTGCGATCACCATGAACATAAAACGTGAGCAGGATCATCTGTTCAAGCGCTTCACTTTTTATATTAGATTGTAAAGAAGTCATTACTTTAAAATCTGTCTGTGGTGAGATAGAGGTATATGTACTTGTCCGGTTAATAACGTCGTTCCCCACAGACGGGGAACAATCCGGCAGAATGATGAGCCGCCACGCCAGGAAGTTTCTGCTGCTTTATGATATTACCGACCAGGAAAAGTTACCTGCTGTGGAATAGTTTCCCAGTAGTTTCACTGATGGCGTGTTAACCCTTACCCGCACCCTGATGTAATGTAGTGCACTGCTGGGATATGAGAACACGACATTCCCGGCAGTTAACCCTCCCAGTGCTGCAAGTCTGACCCATCTGTAGGGCTAGCGTCGCTAGGGAGGCAGGCTGGAATTCATATATATTAAAGGGAACCTGTCACCAGGATTTTGTGTATAGAGCTGAGAACATGGGTTGCTAGATGGCCGCTAGCACATCTGCAATACCCAGTCCCCATAGCTCTGTGTGCTTTTGTTGTGTAAAAATAAACTATTTGATACATATGCAAATTAAGCTGAGATGAGTCCTGTCCCTGACTCATCTCACGAACAGGACACATCTCGGGTTAATTTGCATATGTATCAAATCGTTTTTTTTTTTACACAATAAAAGCACACAGAGCTATGGGGACTATGTGCTAGTGGCCATCTAGCAAACCATGTCCTCAGCTCTATACATCAAATACCGGTGACAGGTTCCCTTTAAAGGGATTCTGTCACCAGGTTTTACCCCTGTCAGCTAAAAATATGCTGATGTTCAGGGAGTCTTCACGATTCCTAATGTGGGCTTATAAATGTCATCTGTAGGCTTATTTAGCTAAAAAACAGCTTTTACTAACCTGTCAGTCAAACAAATAAGGTGCCCAAGGGGATGTTAATGGATGCAAGGTGCCGGCCGCACCCGCCGCTGTTCGTGTCCAGCGCTGCCTTTCCGGACTTCTGCACCGCCTCCTAATTCTCTGTGCCGCCTCTCGCTCTCCCTCCCTCCCCCTTCCTTCTGCTGTAAGATCTCGCGCTTGCGCACAGGGCTCTGCCTGATGCGCCCGTGCGGACTTCTCCATTTGGCTTCTTACAACGAAGTGCGCATGCGCCGGCACTTTACTCAACCCCTCTATGCGCGAGATCTTACAGCAGGAGGAGGGAGGGAGAGCGAGAGGCGGCACAGAGTATTAGGAGGCGGCGCAGAAGTCTGGAAAGGCGGCGCTGGGTATGAACGGCGGCGGGTGCGGCCGGCACCTTGCATCCATTAACATCCCCTTGGGCACCTTATTTGTTTGACTGACAGGTTAGTAAAAGCTGTTTTTTAGCTAAATAAGCCTACAGATGACATTTATAAGCCCACATTAGGAATCGTGAAGACGCCCTGAACATCAGCATATTTTTAGCTGACAGGGGTGAAACCTGGTGACAGAATCCCTTTAAGTAAATAATTGTCCCGCCTCTTCCAATGATTGGCTGGGTGGCGATCCCAACCAATTTGGGCTTTGTCAGGACGGAAGCAGGAAAGGGGTCGGCAAGCTGAATAGAAGATCTTTAAGGCTAAATGCACACGATCAGGATTGTGTGCAGATTTGCGTGTGGAAAATCTGAACCGTAGGTCTTGCACATTGTATTCTATGAGAATTTGAAATTCTCATGTACACAATGCCAATTTTTTTCCGCGCGGATTTTGACCTGTGGTGCAGATTTCAAAATCCACAGCATGTCAATTTATTTTTTTCCTGACCGGATTTTCTCCATTCACTTCAATGCGTAGAGTAAAATCCGCACCCTGAAAATACGCATCATATCCACACCTATTGATGCGGATTGTCCACACTGATTTCCCCTTAATGTTTTTAAACTATTTGATGGCCATGGGAGATTTTTTTCCCCTAAAATTACCCCTTTAACCTCTTAGTGACCAATAATACGCCTTTTTACTGATGTAAACAAAGGGGTTTTTAGCTAAACAGCTGGCTTTAATAAATCATTACATGTACTTAAAATGGTGCATTAACAACTATAACTTTTCCTGCAAAAAAGAAGACCTCATACAAGTACATGGATGAAAAAACAAAAAAGTTATAGCTCTTGGAATGCAAATTTTTTAAAAGAAAATGTGCATGGTCACGAAGGGGTTAAAGGGGTTGTCTCACCTCACACAATGGTGGCACATAGCTAAGATAGGTCACCAATGTAAGATAGGTGCAGGTCCCGGAGGCAGCGCCACCCTCCCTTCATCTATATGGGACATCTGGTAGTGCTCACTCACCTTTTTTCAGAACTCCCATAGATGTGAATGGAGGGCATGCCGTGCATGCACGGTTCGCTTTTGTTCACTTTGGGGGCTGCATTCTAGAAATAGCTGCGGGTCCACCCCTGGGACCTGTACAAATCCGATATTGGTGGCATATCCTAGCGAGATGCTACCAATTACCTCTCTAATACACCCCAAAGAATACTTGAGCTGATTTCTGCAGCTAGTCTCTGGCGTTTTCAGCGGCTGCAGCAGCCACGTGTTTTCAAAGTGACGTCACTGCAGCAGGGTAAATAGAGCCTGGCTCGGAGAACCAGAGCAGCATTTTGGGGTCTGCTAGGTAAGTACTTATCAATTCTTTATTGCAGGCTGATCTCCTGACACTAGACAACCCCTGTAAACACTAATGTGTATGCACCTCTAGTTCTAAAAGGTTCTGCCATGTCACAGTGTAATGTCCAGAAGGTTTGATCAGTGGGGGACCGGCTACTGAGATCCCCACCGATCACTGAAACAAAGGGGCACACGTGTTCAGCCGTGCCCTTTTAGCTGTGAATGGCTTGGCGCTCTCCATTGAGTAGGGATCAGCAACCTTCAGCACTCCAGCTGCTGTGAAACTACAACTCTCAGCATGCACATTTACTCAGCTGTTCTTGTAACTCCCACTGAAGTGAAAGGAGGATTCTGGGAGTTATAGTTTCAGAACAGCCGGAGGTTGCTGAACTCTGGCCTAGAGAATCACAGCCAAAGGGACACAGTGTTTCTGCCCCTTCAGTTCTGTTCGGCGGGGGCATCAGCAGTGGGACCCCCAGGGATCAAAACTTCCTCCCGGGTAAGGAGCGCTGTCCCTCCCCGGGTAAGGAGCGCTGTCCCTCCCCGGGTAAGGAGCGCTGTCCCTCCCCGGGTAAGGAGCGCTGTCCCTCCCCGGGTAAGGAGCGCTGTCCCTCCCCGGGTAAGGAGCGCTGTCCCTCCCCGGGTAAGGAGCGCTGTCCCTCCCCGGGTAAGGAGCGCTGTGAATTTGCAGCTACATCGCTTGTGTACCGGATACTCACATTCCCTTCTAGTATCCGCATGTGATTCTTAATATTTCTGCTTTGAATCGCGGCACAGTATGGACCAGGCCTAACATGAAGTGACCGGAGGGCCGGTTACAGAACAGAGGCTTGACATTGGTCTCAAGGACTTCATGGTGTCTCTGTTTTGGGCACTTTGGCAGTTTCATCCCTTAACAATGTTTGTATAAAGTTTTGCCCGCGGACGCGGTGAAGCCCTCGCCGCCCTTTCATTTAGTGTCATTACTGGCCAAAGCATTTAATAAGTCTGAAATTGGCCATTTTAGTGGCTCCCGCGCGCCGCTCGTATACCTAACTGTGATAGAGTGAACACAGCAAGGGGTTTATTGAAATTTGTCAAAAATCTTGCTCTAATGCTTTTCAAATGGATTACCTGTCTGTCCGCGCTCGCCGTTTCAAATTGTTTCAGTCACAGTCAGGCAGCCTCGTGGTGACTCCAAGAAAAATAGAAAACTCTGCACCTGACAAAACTTTTATTAATGGTAGCAGCAGCGTGGGGGCTAATGCAGCATCTCCATTTTTTTTCTCTTTCTCTCTCCCCAAGTGGTTGACAGAAGGAAAAAAATGGAGACGTCTTTGATTTGTGGAGATGTCTGGAGTAACAAAATCTAAAAAACGTATTGATTCAGGTGAAAAATTACAGAAGCCTAACTTATCCCAAACTTTATATGTTTGTGTCCGACCAAACTAGTTGCTGTAGCTGTCCTGTCCACCGTCACTACAGACAGGCCTTGTAAAACAGCTCTGTTTATATAGGGGGGTCCCAAGTGGGCTCTCGTGATGCACAAAAGATGCTTCAGGAGATGAAGGCAGTCTAAGGGCTCATGCACACGAACGTTGTTTGGTTCCGCATCCAAGCCGCTTTTTTTTTTTTATCTGCACCGGTTGCTTTGTTCCATGGCCCCGCAATAAAAATAGAACATGTCCTATTCTTGTCTGTTTTACGGACAAGAATGGGCATTTCTATTATGGGCAGCCCCTTCCGCAAATTGCTGAACCTACACGGACAGCAGCTGTGTTTTGCGGGACCGTAAAACACGGCGCGGTCGTGTGCATGAGCCCTAAGTCCTGTAGTAGGGTCCGTTTGCACAATGTATTCTCAGCAGTTTTATAAAAAGTCCTAAAGGGGATGTAGAATTTCCTATATTGATGACCTATCCTCAGGACAGGTTGTCAATATGAGATCACTGGGGGTCCAGCACCCCTGTCGATCAGCTTTTCAAAGAGACCCGGACGCTGGTGCGATCGCTGCATTCTCTTCACCGTTTGCCTGCTTTCCATCCCATTCAAGTGAGTGGAAGAGGAATGCCGCAATGTTGTCAGCGTGCAGGTAAGCCGTGAAGACAACACCGCGCTGACACGTGCACTGCAGTGTATTACAACATTCAGCCCCTGCTGATCCATTATGGGTGTCTTGGTTTTTGGCTGGACTGGCCGACCACCTAATGTGTGCGTTTAGTATCCCAACTCTTCCCGCAGTGGCACATGACGGGGAAAGGGTCAGGCTTGTTGGATCTCATATGCCAATCTTTGTTCTCATGAGAGATAAGTAGTGTTGAACGAACTTTTGTTTTAAGTTCGGCGTCTAAAGTTCGGGTTTGGGTTATCGAAGAATCGAGTTATGGATTCCGCTACCACGGACATGGTCCGTGGTAGCAGAATCCTTAACGCGATTTTTCGATAACCCGAACTTTAGACGCCGAACTTAAAGGGATTCTGTCACCTCCCCTAAGCCAAAAAACGATTTTAAAGCAGCCATGAAGCACAGCTTACCTGGATTAGGCTGTGCTCTTTTATCTTGAAATCCGTCCAGCAGTTACTGCAAAAAACGACTTTGATTGATAAGGAAATGTGTCCTGAAGGTGCCCAGAGGGCCGTTTTTTTCTTCTTAGAGAGCCCAGTACCGCCCCTCTTACAGTGCCCAGCCCGCCTTCCTTGTACTGTCTAACCTGCCACAGCCTCTCCTCCCTCTCCTCCCCCTCCCTCACGCCGAACGAACTCTCGCACAGGCGCAGTACCTACTGAGGGCTGCGCCTGTGCGATCAGCAGGAGACTGAGGGCGGCAGCTTCATCTTCGTCACTGGGCATGCGCCGAGCCCAGTGACGTCCGATGTTCGCTCTTTCCCTCAGTCAGCCTGGTAGGAAGCGCAGAGGATTGCCGATCGGCTAAATACAATACAGCTTTACTTAATATAATAATACCTAATTTGCCCCAACAAATACTTATTTCTTTCCTGAAGGGAGGGTGGGGAAAGAAATCGCTGGCCGTCTTCACTGTGGCAGGCAGACTGGAGAAAGCGCAGGGTGCAGCAGCGATCGGCAATCCTCTGCGCTTCCTACCAGGCTGACTGAGGGAAAGACGTCACTGGGCTCGGCGCATGCCCAGTGACGAAGATGAAGCTGCCACCCTCAGTCTCCTGATGATCGCACAGGCGCAGCCCTCAGTGGGTACTGCGCCTGTGCGAGACTTCGTTCGGCGTGAGGGAGGGGGAGGAGAGGGAGGGGAGGCTGTGGCAGGCTGGAGGCGGCGGTTAGAAAGTACAAGGAAGGCGGGCTGGGCACTGAAAGAGGGGCGGTACTGGGCTCACTAGGAAGAAAAAAACGCCCCTCTGGGCACCTTCAGGACACATTTCCTTATCAATCAAAGTCGTTTTTTGCAGTAACTGCTGGACGGATTTCAAGATAAAAGAGCACAGCCTAATCCAGGTAAGCTGTGCTTCATGGCTGCTTTAAAATCGTTTTTTGGCTTAGGGGAGGTGACAGAATCCCTTTAAAACAAAAGTTTGCTCAACACTAGAGATAAGCTGTCACCAGAAGTGTTTTAATCTTATATTATACCTGCAGAGAGGAAGCGTTCCTTCCCGGCAATCGCCGGCTCGCCAGCAAAGGAGACCACTGCTATTACATGCAGCGATCTCCTCCCCAGTATGGGGATGAGCAGTCGCTAATGCCATCGCTAGTCCCTATACTGACTAGTTGTTTGCCGGCAGCAGATCGTGACTACACGGCACAAAATGCTGCCGACAAATGAGAATGTTAAAAGGCGGGATTAGATCGGCGGCACATTTAGATGGCCAGATTATCGGGAGCGCACGTTCCCGATAATGTGGACAATTATTGGTTAGTCTAAATATATCTTAAGCCTGCTAAAAGAGTTCAATTACCCCATGAATTTGCTCAGTCATTTGGTAATCGGCAGCAGGATTACACTGCCAGATCATCTTTATGATCGTACGAATGCTTGTTAGCGATGATCTTAACAATTATCTGCAGGTTTAATATAAGCTTTAGTTGTGCATGCATGTGTATGGCGGTGGGGGGTTGGGGACAAAAAGCTGTTGGCTGACAAATATTGAAGGTGTGTGACCCCTTTTAGAGTTTGATTACATGGCAGTGCGCAGTTCATGTCAAATCCCCATGCTGTTGTTTTGCAGTGGGAATCTGTGTTGCTGTTCATATGGTTGCGGGTTTGCATTCCACATCCAGAAGTGACTTGATGCGGTTTCTGCAATGATTGCGGAAACCCTGCCGATTTTCTGATCAGGAATTGCGCGCTGCATTTTGCAGTACCAGCAAAGGGAATGAGTTTCTAGTATTTCTCATCTACATGCTGCAAAAAAAATCCGCCTGTGGTGCAGATTGCAGCGTGTCAATCTATGCTGCTGATTGTTATGGCGGATCTCCCCCTTTGCAGTGAAAAGAGGGTTCAAATGAGCAGCATTTCTGCAGCGAAACCTGCAACAGAGTTTTTTTGTGCTGCAGAAGGTCTGTAACATGTGAACATACCCTTAGAGCTACAACTCTATGGACTCGCCAGCTGTTTTGTGTACTAATCACTGTAGGACGTGTGGTTGATCTCCTCCACTATCCCTCCAAATGCTAGAGTGCATAAGACTTTTGTACAAGATTAGGCAAAGTTAATGGAAATTCGGGCTCACCCAACTGTATGAAAAAGGGTTCACTAGTACCCGAGAAAATACGTCTTTTAAAAGAAACCCCTCTGAAGCGCCGCTCCTTCCTCCGTCCCTGCAGCCTGTCATGTGCCGTTCTGGATCCACTCTCCTCTCTTCTGCAACATCACATACAGTCCTGGCCAAGAACTTTGGAGGTGAAGCAGCGCTTCCTCACCACATGCGCAGTATCATCCTACTACTACTGGTGCTGGAAGGTGAAGGGGGCAGTCTTTGTCAGGTGGCGGTCGCATTGGAATAGATGCCAAAGTTAGGCATGCCAATTTATTTTTTATTTGGTAACCCTGTAGGAAACAGCCCAAACTGGAAGTTTGGCTGGTAAACGTATGGACCAGAGGTGGTGATCTGTAGGTATACCAGGCAGTGTTTAGTTTCCCTACAGCGCCACCACAGGGGAAATAGAGCATTACAGAGTGTCGGTTCACCTCAGTGGATTGTCTGTGTAATGCAGGACAGGTCTTCCAGCAGGAGAGCGCTTTGTAACCCCTCTGCACCCTGGTCAGGAGATGAGGGTCCGGAGCAGAGGAGACCAGTAGTAGAGTGTGTCGAGTTAGGTTTTCTAAACTGGACAAACCCTTTAATACAGTTTAAAGTGTCGCTGAGCCTTTAAACTATTTTTGGTACATCATAGCGACATTTCAAAAGTTTTGATAGGTGAGGGTCTGATGGCTGGGAGTGGCTCTGGTCTCCATCTTTCCATCAAATGATGCATGGGTAGTCAGAAGCCCTACAATCCTCTGCATCCTCAATAGCAAAGCGGAGAACTTCCGGTGCATGCGCTTCACTAGCAGGCACTCTAAAGAAGCAGGGAGCAGCGCCTGCGCTGTTGTCCTGTCGGCACCAACAGTGTCTGCACCTGAAGTTCATCGCTTTGCTATGCAGTCGGGCTCTGTATGATCAGCTGTTTTCTCCTGTATAAAGTGTAACGACCCTCATTAATTTATCTTCTTCAGAATAAAGGAGTCCTCCGGCTGGCAGCAGGTTTTCTCAAGCCCCTATCTAGACTGGACTATTGAAAGGGTGGCTCTCAATGCAAAAGTTGTGGGAGGTCCCCACGGTGATAAAGATAAGATGGTGGCCGTCGCCTCGGAGAGCAGCATCATCCTTTGGAGCATACAGGATGGAAGCAGCGGAAATGAAATAGGTAAGGTTTTTTGCAGAATGTCTTTGGGGTGTGTTGAGTCCTCTTGCTGGAGCATAGGCTGTACGGTTCATATCTGTATCATAGCCATCATGTATGAACCTCATGAAAGACCTTGTGGGGAGGAAGCAGAGTCTAGATTAAGGAGGAAGCAGTAGAGATCCTTGGATTATATGGATTTATTGATGTAATTCTCAGCAACCTTTCTACAGATTACGTAAATGATTGATTTGTCTGTAATTTTGACTCTTTAAGACCACTGATTAGGGTTGAGCAAACACCTGGAAGTTGGGGTTCGCCTGGTTCGCCCGAACTTCGCCGCAAAGTTCTGGACCCGAACTTGACCCCGAATGTGGGCAACTCGGCGGTTGTTGCGCAGGCACTGCAGCATGTAGCTGCTCATGTGTGCCAGGCTGCCCAGAGACAACGACAAGCTGTCCTCTATGGGAGGTGTATCGTCTGTGTCCTCTCTGTCCCCCCAGCCATGCTTCATTGATGCCCATGAGCTGCTTTGGGCGCCACCTTGTTGTGAACACTGTTCCTCCTCTTCATCCTCCTCCTCATCCTGCAGAACTGTGCCCTGGCTGGACAGTTCTGTACCAGGCCTCTGTTGGTGCAGGAACCCACCCTCCGAGCCACTTGTAAATGACTGGCCTGATAACCATGGAAATGATCCCTCTTCCTCCTCCTCCTCTTGTGCCACATCCTCTTCCATCATCGCCTGAAGTGTTTTTTCAGGGAGACATAGAAGTGGGATAGCAATGCTGAGAACGGTGTCATTGGCAATGGCCATGTTGGTGGAGTACTCGAAACAGCGCAACACGGCACACACGTCCTGAATGGAGGCCCACTCGGTGGTGAAGTGGTGCTGTTCCGCAGAGCGACTCACCCGTGCGTGCGTGCTGCAGCTGAAACTCCACTATCGCCTGCTGCTGCTCCTCGCAATGTCTCTCCAGCATGTGCAAGGAGGAGTACCACCTTGTGGGCACGTCACATATGAGGCTGTGGGCGGGAAGGCCGAAGTTACGCTGCTGCGCAGAAATGCGAGAAGCAGTATGGTGAGAACGCTGAAAGCGCGCACAGGCAGCCCGCACTTTATGCAGCAGCTCTGACATATCGGGGTCATTTTTCAGGAACCTCCTGCACCACCAAATTCAGCACATGCGCCAGGCAAGGGATGTGCTTCAAACCGGCTAGGCCGGGTGCTGCTACGAGATTTCGCCCATTATCACACACCACCAGGCCGGACTTGAGGCTCACTGGCACCAACCACTCATCGGTCTGTTGTTCCATGCCCGTCCACAGCTCCTGCGCGGTGTGGGGTTTGTCCCCCAAACAGATAGTGTAAGAATTTAAAGGGGATGAAAAATCACTTTGGATCACCTGATATCTATCAAAACAAGCCTAGGAAGGCGATAATATGGAATATGTTAAGTCTAAAACGTGACTTTTAATACACATAAATAATACAAGGTATCCCTGAAAATATATACAATACACATTACATAAAGATTGTAGTAGGAAAGAAAAATAGTGCACGGCGGCACCTGTGATAATCCAATTGTCCTACCACAACCCAGAGGTTCCAGAACTCCACGATCCCAGGAAGGAAGCTCGGTAAAAAATAGATCTGATCCTCGTTTTTCTTACCACCAGGGGTGAGTAATGTGGTGCGTTCTGGAACCTCTGGGTTGTGGTAGGACAATTGGATTATCACAGGTGCCGCCGTGCACCATTTTTCTTTCCTACTACAATCTTTATGTAATGTGTATTGTATATATTTTCAGGGATACCTTATATTATTTATGTGTATTAAAAGTTACGTTTTAGACTTAACATATTCCATATGATCGCCTTCCTAGGCTTGTTTTCCCCAAACAGATAGGTTTCAAAACAGCCTGCTGTCGTTTACCCCTGGCTGTGCTGGAGTTTGTGGTGAAGGTGTTACGCTTACCGGATGAGGAAGCAGAGTAGGAAGAGGAGGCGGCAACAGGAGGCAAAGAGAAGCGCCCTGCAATCCTCGGTGGTGGAAGGACATGCACCAAACTGCTATCCACCTCAGTTACGGGGATATAATGTCCCTGCCTGTGCTTGCTGGTCCACGTATTGGTAGTTATGTGGACCTTGCCACAGATGGCGTTGCGCAGTGCACACCTTATTTTGTCCGCCACTTGGTTGTGCAGGGCAGTGATGGCTCGCCTGGAAAAGTAGTGGCGGCTGGGAACCACGTACTATGGGACAGCCACTGCCATAAGTTTTTTTTTAAAGTCTCTGTCTCCACCAGACGGAATGACAGCATTTCAAAGGCCAGGAATTTTGAAATGCTGGCATTCAGGGTTAGGGATCGCGGGTGGGTAGGGGGGGTACTTCTTCTGTCTCTCCAGTGTTTGGGAGATGGAGAGCTGAACGCTTCCGTGGGACATTGTGGAGATGCTTGGTGAATGTGACGGACGTGGTGGCATTGCTGCCACATCCTCTGTTTGCGTGGTGGCAGGTGCTACTGTCACTCCAGAGAGGAAGGGAGGAAGAGGCTGAGACTGCAGCAGCAGAGGGACTAGGAGGAGCCTGAGATCTTTTGTAGTTCTTGAGGTGTCTACTCCACTGCAGCTCGTGCTTTGCACTTAGATGCCTGGTCATGCAGGTGGTGCTCAGGTTTAGAACATTTATGCTTCGCTTCAGGCTCTGATTGCACAGCGTGCAAACCACTTGGGTCTTGTCGTCAGCACATTGTCTGAAGAACTGCCACGCCAGGGAACTCCTTGGAGCTGGCTTTGGTGTGCTCAGTCCCTTGGTGCAGTGGGCAGTAGCAGGCGTACTGGCTAGGGCAGTGTTTCCCAACCAGTGTGCCTCCAGCTGTTGCAAAACTACAACTCCCAGCATGCCTGGACAGCGTTTGGCTGTGCGGGCATGCTGGTAGTTGTAGTTTTGCAACAGCTGGAGGCACCCTTTTTGAGAAACACTGGGCTAGGGGACGGCCACTCTGCTTTTGCACACTGCTTCCTCTTCTGCTGTGTGGCTGGCGCTGTGTGATTCACCACCTTTTCCTCCGAACTGCACACTTCACTCGCATGACCTTGATTCCATGTGGGGTCGAGGGCCTAATCATCCTCCACATCATCTTCCACCCACTCTTTACCCCTGCCCTCCTTGCCGGTCTGCACACTGCAGAATGCCGCCGCAGTTGGCACCTGTGTTTCGTCATCATCACAGATGTGCTGCGGTGGTCTTCCATTGTCCTCATCCTGAAACATAAGTGATTCGGCATCGGTGGCAGGGCTAGGTGGATGGCCCACGGAAACCCTGCCAGCAGAGTCATCAAAAAGCATAAGACACTGCTGAATAACTTGGGGCTCAGACTGCTTGGCTGATTTGCAAGGGTATGAGGTGAAAGACAGATGCCCATGGGCTGTAGGTGCCAACTCTGCGCTTTTAGCAGGGGACCGGGTGGGAGACAATGTGAAGGAACTGGAGGCACTGTCAGCCCCCCCAATCTACTATCGCCTGTACTTGTTCTGGCCTCGCCATTCATACACTGGCATTCGGGCCTACAAAATAACACTGAACATTCTGTCACCTACGTGCACCTGAGGAAGGTGTTTCCTTTGGGCGTATAGCTGCCACAGATCGACCACATCCTCTCCCTGCAACAGGAGCTCCACCAGCACCACGACTGGGGCCACGTCCCACTGAACGAACAGACAGATTAACTATATTATTTTCCCTGTCACGTATGCAGTGCAGGTGTACTTCACGCAATAAATGGGTATATGACGTGCACCTAACTAACAGAGGGGTTAACTATTATATTTGTGTGTCAGGGGTACAAAGTACAATGTTGCATTGCACCCACAAAAAAAAAAAATCGCTGTAGGTCACCCACAGAATTAACAGCCAGATTTATGATTAGCTTTCTGTGTCAGGGGTGCAAAGATGGTGTATTGCACCCACAAAAGATCGCAGTAACACTCTCCCTCACTTCAGCTGCCTGCTTCCTGTCCCTGCACTACTCAGAGCTGATGGGCGGTGCTAAACGTGACTCCAGCTTATATAGAGGCTGGGTCACATGATGCACCGGCCAATCAGAGCCATGCCATTACTAGGCATGGCTGTGATAGCTTCTAAGGGCACACAGCTTAAAAGCTTGTTGATTGGCTGACCTGCAGCCTTTCAACAAGCTTTATAAAATGCCTGAACACCGAACTCGAACCTGAACTTTTCCGGCAAAGTTCGGGCCCGGGTACCAAAAATCGTAAAGTTCGGTACGGACCCAAACTTTACAGTTCTGGTTCGCTCAACACTACCACTGATCCCATTCATAGTCTTGAGTGGGCCTCTCTGCTCCGCATGTTCAGTGTGACAGATCCGCTCTACAGTTCTTTACTACAGATGATATTTGGACCAGTCATACATAATACTGAAGCCACTGAAGCTCTTATGGGGGGGGGGCTTTCTCCAGAAGAGTCTTTTGGACATGATTGTTCCCTTCTTGGACATTGAGAAATGAGAAACAGGGAGCAGGCCTGAGATCCCCAATTCTTACATTACATGACCAGCCATCCTTTAGAACAGCCACAGTGTAATACTACATTTCCCCCAAAAATTCCTGGCCAGCCTCCTTCTTGGCAAAATAAGGCTACTTTCACACTAGCGTTCGGGTGTCCGCTTGTGAGCTCCGTTTGAAGGGGCTCACAAGTGGCCCCGAACGCTTCCGTCCAGCCCTAATGCATTCTGAGTGGACGCGGATCCGCTCAGAATGCATCAGTCTGGCACCGTCTGTCCTCCGCTCCGCTCAGCAGGCGGACACCTGAACGCTGCTTGCAGCGTTCGGGTGTCCGCCTGGCCGTGCGGAGGCAAGCGGATCCGTCCAGACTGACAATGTAAGTCAATGGGGACGGATCCGTTTGAATATGACACAATATGGCTCAATTTTCAAACGGATCCGTCCCCCATTGACTTTCAATGTAAAGTCTGGACGGATCCGTCTGAGGCTACTTTCACACTTAGAAATTTTTTAACAATATAATGCAGACGGATCCGTTCTGAACGCAAGTGTGAAAGTAGCCTCAGTGGTTTGCAGGGCGCAGGACTTTTTGGTGAGACAACCCTTTTAAAGAGATTTTCCAAGACTGTAATACTGATGAGTTATCCTTAGGAAATCTCTTGACTAACAGGGTCTGACTCCTGACACACTCTATAGGAACAGACTTCTGTGCTCCGGTACAGGCACTGGAACAGTACGCATGAGTGGTGAATGTTAATGGTATTGTAGCTAGGGTTGTTTCGATACCACGCAAAAAAACTAAAACGCAAAAAAAAAGCTGCATTTTATAAAACGTCCGGCCCATAATCGAATAGTCCGATCCTATTTTTTGGGGGGACAAGGTGACTTAAAAAAAAATGCCGAATCGCGCAGTTTTTATTTTTTCTGTTACGGCGTTCATTGCATTGGACATTTTTAAAAAATTTTTTAATAGTTAGGCCTTTTCGGACGTGGCAATATGTAATATGTTTATTTATTGTTTATATATTTTAGATGTAAATTTGGGAAAAGGGGTGATTTAAACTTAATATGTTGGCGTTTTTTTTGTGTGTGTGTTTTTTTTTTTTTTACTTTTTATTTAATAACTTTTACCCCCCTTAGGGGCCAGAACCTGGGATCTTTTAAAACCTTGTCCTATTCACCCTAATAGATCTCTATTAGGGTGAATAGGACCTCACACTCTCCCTGCTGCCCTGTGCATAGTACACACAGCAGCAGGGAGATAACCATGGAGGGCTTCAGTAGCGTCCTGGCTGCCATGGTAACCGATCGGAGCCCCAGGATTACACTGCCGGGGCTCCGATCAGAAGCTGCCACTGCACCACCAATGAGGAGGAGGGGAGGGGACCCTGTGGCCACTGCCACCAATGATTTTAGTACTGGGGGTTGAAGGGAGGGGGCGCACTGCGCCACCAATGATTTTAATAGAGGAGGGGAGGGCGCACTGCACCACCAATGATAACATTTAATACAGAAGGCGGCAACTGAGGGGTTAACTGCAGCTGATCTCAGCTCCCCGCCAGCACCCGCCTCCTGGATTTGTATTAAACATTTACTTTCATTGGTGGCACAGTGCGCCCGCCCCTCTCTCCTCATTGGTGGCAGCAGCGGCACAGGGGGCAGGGAGAGACTGCTTCCTTCTCCCTTGTGCTGCTGAGGAGAACACGGAACGCGCTGAGAGCAGCGCGCTCCATGCTCTGTGATACTAGACTGCACATTGCACAATAGCGAAGCCTGGTATCAAAAAGAGGCAAATCCCGGTATCGAGGTCGATACCAGACAAAAGTATCGAAAATTTGATACCCGAAACAACCCTAATTGTAGCGCTGAAGTACTCCGTTCATGAACTGCGCTGTTCTGTAGCGCAACAGCCCATTCATACAGCTGATCACCGGGAGTGTCGGGAGTCAAACCCCCAGTCATATGATATTAAAGGGGGTTGTATGCCAAGCGTGTGCAAAGCAGTAATCAAAGCAAAAGGTGGCTACTTTGAAGAACCTAGAATATGACATATTTTCAGTTGTTTCACACTTTTTTGTTATGTATATAATTCCACATGTGTTAATTCATAGTTTTGATGCCTTCAGTGTGAATCTACAATTTTCATAGTCATGAAAATAAAGAAAACTCTTTGAATGGGAAGGTGTGTCCAAACTTTTGGTCTGTACTGTATATATGTATATATATATATATATATATATATATATATATATATATATATATATATTTCTGACCATCAGATTTACAGTGCTTTATTTTTTATTTATGACATTACTGACAACCGCTTTAATTTTTACTTTTAGAACTCCTATAGAAATGAATGCAGCACACGCTATGCTCTCCTTTACTTTTGGGGGACTGTTTTAGAGATGTGTGGGTCTCAGAGGTGGGACCCCTATGCCACCAATGCCACATATCCTAGCGATATGCTATCAAAGTCCTAGATAGAACAACTCCTTTAAAGACCCATCCTAAGGACAGACCATCAATCCTTTCAGTGAGTCGCACCAGTTACTGGCAGACGGTAGGATCCATCACTTTTCACAAGGCTTTGTTTAGCTTCATTTATTAGTATAATGAAAGCCGTGTCTACTCTGCATGGACAGTCCTATCTGCCCAGTACATATCCCATCCATGCAGGGATCTCCCACATCCATCTTGCAGCCAGGATCACATAAATCAAGGAGTGAAATGTATTGGTAAGTTGCAGCGTGAGACATAATTGTGTCTTTTACCCTCAAACACTGAGAATTCGTCTATTAAAAAGTCATCTAGTCGAGCCGAGTGTTGGTTCGCCCGCACGCACCTTGTAGACAGAGTGGTTACATTCCTAGCCGTCCCCAGAAGAGCCATGTTTACTAGAAGTCGTCGCGTTTCCAGACGTTATCCGTCTGCGCCGAGGCCTCAGAGAACAAATTAATTCACCCGAACTGGAGCAGGCAGCTGAGCCTCGCAGCGGGCAACACCACAATAACTAAAGTCCTTTCAATACCTAAAAGTACATAAAAAAGAAATTGATCATCTGCTTTAATATCAGGTCCATTTCTCAGCCACGTAAGAGGGAATAGAGTTCTTTGGAGCTGGCAGAACAATCAGAACCGCGGGCACAAGGGTGAAATGCCGGGAAATTGCTTGTATCCAGCGCAATTAGGTTTCCATTTTATTTAATAATGAAGTGCCTTTTTACTTGGATTTGATTGTGATGCTTGGAAATGATCGTCATGGGGGCCCAGAGGTGCTCGCCTCCACAACAAATGGATTCTTTTACAGACTATGAACAAACACTTCAGACCTCGGGAACGGCTTGGAAGGAAAATTACAAAGCCTGGCATCTCTGTGATAGAGCTGTCCCCCAGGCAGCCGGCCCTTCAATATTACTTACCGAAGACACCAGCAGCAGATTGCAGCTATAAGCAGTATTTTACGGAGAGGGCCCCTTAAGACAGGAGCATGTCATTGCTTATACCGTCCTCCTCCCGGCGGAGAGCAGTCACGATGGAAGAGACTAAGCAGGAGTGACACTTTAAATTCCTTCTGCCCATTCCCGCTGTCTCTCTTGATTTTCCTGAACCTTCAGCTTACTGGAGTAATCAATTCTCCTTGTTTTATCTGCTTTTTATTATTCTGATTATTATTATTTTTTTTATCGGTGCCTTCTGCAGCCTGTAACGCTTGTTAAGGAGGTTGTATTATCAGGGACAACGCCTTTCAAAATGTGTCCTGCGGATAAAGTGATCGTCCAGTTCCAGACAGACCTTAGCAAACTAGTAGTAGTATTACATGGCGGCCAAGCAGAAGAGTTTATCAGCAATGTGAAAGTTCAGGCCAAATAAGGCCTCCTTCACATTTCCGTGACATGGTGATCAGTGGTTCATCCATGAAGGATCAGTGTTTTGGTCTGGGTGTCCGTTTTTTTGCTCTCCATGTGTCATATGTCATCCGTATTCCACAGACACTGCTAGGCTAAAAATGACATCTCCTAGAAGTGATCCGTGAGAACCACAGACTAAACACGGACTCGTGGACCTATAGACTGTAATGTACGTGATGCACAAAATAGGGCATGCTTCCATGGCGCCAGCACAGATCCACGATCTGCATTAACCCACTAATGTGTGAAAACACGCATTAAAGACAGTGGCTACGTGTGCTGTCCGTGATTCACTGATGTGCGATAGAGGCCTAATGCTGGGAAATGGCTTGTATCCACCGCCGTTGCATATGCTGGGTCTTCATCGCCGTTGCATATGCTGGGTCTTCATCGCCGTTGCATATGCTGGGTCTTTAGTGTTTGTGTTCCCAGTGCAAGCGCCGCCATTGATGCGCATGTGGCGGTGCTCTGGGGTCCATGCTGGTACTGCCAACAGCATTGTATTAGAGCTGGTGAAGAAGCAGGTAAAACTGTACTGTGCGTGTATGTGTAGAATAAGCTGATGAATATCTGGTTATCCAGCTGAGCCGGATGGTACGGTCTTATATTCACACACAGCATTTGTATAGATATTTTTGTACAGTCTGGCAAGGGACGATTTGGGGTGTTTTCCTTAGTTTTGTGTGTGGAGTTCTTCATCTATATCCGTTTCTTTAGGTGTGTTCAACCTTGGCGTGCCAGTGGATGCGCTCTTCTTTATTGGTAACCAGCTGGTTGCGACCAGTCATACAGGGAAGGTCGGGGTGTGGAACGCCGTCACTCAGCACTGGCAGGTAAGTCACAGAGAGGAATACTTAGGCCAGACACATATGAGTGAGTTCAATGCGAGAAACTCGCAGCGTGTGTCATTGTGAGGTCCTGTTCTGACCTCCGCTCCTCTGACGGGATCGCACAAGCACTATAATGATTTATAAGGCTGTGTGTCCCTGTGAGACCTGGAATCTATTGTATTACACTGACAGTTATGTCAGTGTCAATCACTAGATTCCAGGACTCTCAGGGTCACAGAGTCTTATCAATCACTATAATGTTGCAATCCAGTCAGGGGAGCGGATGTCAGAACAGGACCTCACAATGACACACGCTGCGAGTTTCTCGCGTTGAGCTCGCCTGTGTGTTTCTGGCATCACTTGACTCGATTGTGCACTTGTTCACACCATGCTGTTAGGGTAGCAAAAACGCTATGGATTTTCCATATAGGAAGTGCATGTACAAAATCCAGAGCGTTAACAGGAGCAGCAAAGGGGATGAGATTTTCACAGATCCACCAAAAATCCATTTCAGATTTGCAGCATGCCAATTACTGTTGCAGGTTTTTGCCACAGATTTCAATCTTGTATTTTTGCAATAAAATCCACACTGTTTGGTGATGATTTTGCCGCTGCGGTAGAACTGCTGCATCCCTTATAATGACAGAAATGACTGATTCACCCGAGAAATGAAACTGGTTTGTGTAATACATTAATATTCCTGTAAGGGCTCACGCACACAAACGTATTTTTTTTGTTTCTTTTTCGGCCCTTTATTTCAATGGGGGTCGCAAATAAATTGGAATGACTCCGTGTGCATTCCGTATCCATATGTCCGCAAGTCCGTTCCCCCTGATAGAAAACAGACAAGAATAGGACAAGGACAGGTATTCTTAAAATGGATCCGCCAAAAAAACGGATGTAACATGGATGTCATCCGTGTTTTTTTTTTCCTCCGCTCAGTGTTTTGCACACAGCAAAATACATACGGTCGTCTGCATGAGCCCTGATTCAGCTTTCGAGTCTTTTAAAAAGTAAGGCTACTTTCACACCTCCGTCTGGTTCAGAACGGATCCGTTTGCATTATGAAGAACAAAGTCAAAACGGATCCGTCCTGACTTACATTGAAAGTCAATGGGGGACGGATCAGTGAAAACGGATCCGCTCCCATCAACTTACATTGTAAGCAGCGTTTTGGTGTCCGCATCCAGAGCGGAATGGAGGCTGATCGGAGGCAAACTGATGCATTCTGAGCGGATCCTTATCCATTCAGAATGCATTGGGCCTGAACTGATCCGTTTTGAACAGTTTGTGAGAGCCCTGAAACGGATCTCACAATCGGAATTCAAAACGCCAGTGTGAAAGTACCCTAACTAAACTTTTATACTAACTTTTAATATGTTGTCCCTAATACAAGTTATTAATTTTCCATTTTTACCATACTTTTTCATCCCTAAAGCGCACCATTCACTGGTGCGCTAAAACTCCGTTCTCCCTACACTGCTGAGCTGTCAGCGGTATATGGAGTACTCATTTTATGAATGAGCCCATAGCAGCGCAGGGAGTACGGGCAGGAGCGCATATTGCTGCTCCTGCCTGTGCTCCTTGGACTATTACTAACTGCTGGCATAGCACATGGGTACCCTGTACCCATCTACTATGCCAGGAGTAGCTGAGCGGAGCGGGCTCCTGCTTCTTCCTGCTCCGCTCAGCTAAGAGAACATGCAGTGCTGATAGTCCAAGGAGCACGGGCAGGAGCAGCAATATGGACCATTCATAAAATGAGTACTCCGTACACCGCTGACACCTCAGCGGTGTAGGGAGAACTGAGTTTTAGCGCACCAGTGAATGGTGCGCTTTAGGGATGAAAAAGTATGGTAAAAATAGAAAATTAATAAAGTATATTAGAAAAAGATTTTTTAGGCAGTTAGGGACAACATATTTAAAGTTAGTATAAAAGTTTGGTTAGTCTTTAAGGCGTCCTTACAGACTACTTTCTCTCTCCTGACTTCCCCCATACACATACAGCATGTATTTTGGAGAGTGGCGATACCTGCTGCCAGGATCAAAAATTCAGTTCACCCAATCCTTCCCTCCCCTGACTTCATCTGTCGCTACAGAGTCAGGACTTCTTGATAGATGTTAGACTGTCGGCCAGTCCTGCTGCAAACTGCTGGGGCGGATCACAATACACTGATATGTGTATGGGGGCTCTCGTTGTTTGGTTACAAGAATCAGAGTAACTTTCCATATTCTCATGTTGCCAGCAGAAAGCATTTGGTCCTCATGGTTCCACCATCTTCATCCACAAGGCCCATGATATGGTTTTGCTCCCTATTATTGAGGCCTCAGTGATTGATTTCCACCACAGGAGATGGTGGGATCAGCCCTCTACTTTTTAGGCCCCTTGTGTCATTTTTTTTCCCATCCTCTGGATTTCGTCTCACACGAGAGCTTCTATACCTGGTCTCCTGACCTTACAATGGAAGCAGCTGATAATACGATGATCTGTGATAATCTCAAAGTCTCCATTGTCAAAGACTCTGAGGCCTCATGCACACGACCAAGTGGCGGCCTTGCCCCCCATGCGGACCACGGGCACCGACTGTCTGCCTGCTGTCAGCTAAGCGGACCTATTCACTTAAATGAGGTCCACGATCCACATCAGACGGTCTGTGCGCGCTACTTTTTTGAAGTGCGGAGGCACGGACTGAAAACCCACGGAAGCACTCTGTAGTGCTTCCGCGGCCTTCCGATTCGTGCGTCTGTTCCGCGTCTCCTGGATTGCGAACCCATTCAAGTGAATAGGTCTGCATCCATGATGGTGTCCGCTGCCCGTATATTGCGGACCCACTGTTTTTGGGCCGCAATGTGTGCATGGCTGGCTCATGGTCGTGTGCATGAGGCCTAAAGCTCTCTGCCAGAGGAACCACCTGCATCTCAGACCTTCAGTATCTCCTGGAGACAATTATATGTAGATCCTTCCCTCCACAGGTACAAGATGTGGTTCCCATCACCAGCTACGACACCGCTGGATCATTTCTTCTCCTGGGATGTAACAATGGATCAATCTATTATATAGGTAAGCAGGTATTGTGTGATCCTTTCTGTGGTATTTTTATTTTAAATACTTTAAAGGGATTGTCCATCCTTCCACAATAAAAAATAATAATAATTACAGGTGGGGGGGTGTAAAAAAAAAAAAGTCCAGCGCTGTTGCTTCCGTCCCTGCCATAACAGAATAATGACATTCCGTTCCCATTCATCACAAGTGCAAGAAGATCACGTGACTGTTGAGCCTCTGTGGTCACATGCCATCCTTCCACACGTGACCACAGAGTCCAATGGTTAGCTGCAGCAGGCTCAGGAAGGGGAACAAAATATTGCCCCTTCCGGTCCAGTGGGACCAGGAGCTGCAGCAAGAATAATGCGAGTGATAAGTTTTTTTTTCTTTTTTATACACACTCCTATCTGTAATTGATTTTTTTTATTTTGGCTACCAATATTTTTCGGTATACCAAGTCTCCTTTTCCAGGAGTTGAATATCGGTGATCCAAAAAGGTCATCAATATGTTATCATGGGGGTCTGACTCCTGGTATCCCCATCGATCAGTTGTTTAAAGGGGCTGCAGCCTCTTCATAGTATACCAGCCACAGCGCCGAACATTGTATAGTGGCTGTGCTTGGTATTGCAGATCAATCCCATTCACTGGACTGAGCTGCATCAGAACCATGTAATCGATGGATGTGACGTCACATGACTCTTTTTCCAGTGATATACGGCCACACTGTGTGTGTTTGTTTATTTAAACATATGTTTTATTGTTTCCAATAATAAAATAAAATATTACATACAAGAATGTGTATTGCATTACTTTTTTCCAAACCTCAGTCTTATCTTGCATGACATTTGTAGTCCCAGTAAAAGGGAGGAAATTTGAAGAAACGTTACAATATGATAAACTTGACCAAATTAAATAGTAACCAAAAATGCAAAATAACTAAGAAGATTGACAAGGCGTTATATGCTTGACATCACATCACAATAGTATTGAAACTTTGTTGAATTGGGAGTTAAGCCAGTTATGCCGATTAGCCTCGGACTTTACTAGATTATTGGAGACTGAGGCATTGATCATCTCATAGAGACAATTGTCACAATAACGGGGGAGGGTTTGGATTTTTCCAATAGTGGGCAATTTTTGTTCTAGTTGCTATGATCATGTGAATTATAACTGTTCGGAAAGAATCTGGAAAGGAATCCAAATTAATAGAAAGAAGGCTTTGCGCCATTGATGGGGAAATGGGGTTTTTGCATGTCTGAGTTGTGCCCCGCATGCCTATACAGTGACATAAATGGGAGCCACCAGTCAGACATATACATCGGTCAGTACTGCCATGACGTGACTTCTGCTGATCATTACAATGCAGGAGCTGGACTGTTTTTGGCTTTTGCCTCCATCATTCAGAAGAAACCAACAGGACCCAGAGGAGCTCCATCAAGGAGCACTTGATTCTGAAGGCTTCTAAGTTTCCCCTTTCTAGTCAAGGTTGTGACATTGCTTTGGTTTCTCTGGTTATTTTATCACTACAGATATGCAGAAGTTCCCACTACGTATGAAGGACAATGACCTTCTGGTCACGGAATTGTACCACGATCCCTCCAACGATGCCATCACTGCACTGAGTGTCTACCTCACCCCGAAAACAAGTGAGTATGGGCCAGGCTCTGAGATCTCCATAATGCAGTCACGAAACCTGATGCCAGAAGTGGGCATAACATTTACAATGTGCACTTTTTATTCTGAGCCCTGTGCACTAATTTTTGTTTCTTTGGTGACAAGTGTCTTCTCATATGGACATTGTAATCCATGCACAACATGATGGGCCATTATTTGGTATGGGGTCAAGGGAAATAAACAGTCTCATGAAGCTAAACCCTGTGATAATGGCCCGATCGCTGGGAAAGCCTCGGTCTAAGTTGGAGTTTTCCTGATAAAACAACCTCTTTAATAATAAAGGGGTAGAATCTCCCCGAAACAGCTGTCTGCAGATGAGGTGCTGGCTTATTTAATATCAGAGTCATGTCTCAAGGCCTGTTTAAAGGGTCGAACATTGACTTATAGAATAGCTTCCTTACCTCTGAAGGCATCAGAGGCAGAGCTTGTTAAGAGCTTATTTGCATCCCTTTGAACCCCTGAAAGAAAGGCTTATTTATGCCTCACAGTTAAAGGGCTTTTCCAAGATTTTATTTTATTGATGACCTATCACCAGGATGGGTCATCAATATCAGGTCGAGGGTGGTCTGACACCCGGCACCCCTGCCAATCAGCTGGTTGAAGAGAAGGCCGCGCTCCGTGTGAGTGCAGCCTTCCCTTCATTATTTACCTGCTCGCCGGCGACAGCTCGTTCCTATACACTTGAATACTACAGAGCCATCCCATAGAAGTGAATGGAACAGCTTGTAGTTACACCTGCTCACCAGCGAGTGCGCTTCTTGGCTATCTTCGAAAGTCCCATAGAAATGAATAGAGAGCGCACTGCGCAAGCACCGCTTAATTCACCTCTATGTGACTGACGGAAATAGCTGGTGCTCAGCTTTTTTCGGAACTCCCATGGAAATGAATGGAGAGAGGCCACGCACGCGCGATTGCCCTCCTTTTCGCTTCAGGGTCCCTTCTGGAGATAAGAGCAGGTCCCCGAGGTGGGACCCACACCTATCTGACATTAGTGGCATGTCCTAGCGATATGCCACCAATGTCTGAGGCGAGACAGCCCCTTTAATGCAATCTTGACACATGATGATCGTACAATAAATCTGTTCCTACTTCTGCCATGTACTGAACAGGTGTCAGTGGAAACTGGATAGAGATCGCTTACGGCACAAGCTCTGGAGCGGTCCGGGTGATTGTGCAGCATCCAGAGACCGTAGGCTCCGGCCCACAGCTCTTCCAGACCTTTACCGTGCACAGGAGCCCGGTGACGAAGATCATGCTGTCCGAGAAACACCTGGTGTCAGGTACCTTGTTACCATCATTAGCTTCCACAGGGCTGATATCTGCCATTGTAATGTACAGTATGGGATGTCCATAACATGAAAAGTACAGTTATCACAGGGAGCAGAGCACTAATTGTATACACTATATATATTTTGGGTGGTTGTGTACAGTATATATATCCTGTGTGGGGAGTCCCTGCAGTCAAGTGTCATGTATGTGTTCTTGTGTTTTACATTAGTTTGTGCGGACAATAACCATGTCCGGACCTGGACAGTAACTCGCTTCAGGGGAATGATCTCCACCCAGCCTGGGTCAACTCCACTCGCCTCCTTCAAAATCCTATCCCTGGAGGAGACAGAGAGCCATGGCAGCTATTCTTCAGGCAATGATATAGGTACAGTGGTAATTATATTGTATATTACATACATCCTGGTGCATGGTTATGGTTAGGCGATAGGTTGTCCAGCACAGTCCCAAGCAAGTTCGGGTGCTGCCTAGCAAGCAGCGGCATGAATACATGTTTATTACAGACTGTAAGGGTTACGGTTACACAGGTCGAGGCCAGGATCTTTTCTCAGGATAGGTCATCAGTATCTGATCAATGGTGGTCCGACACCCGGGACCCCTGCCGATTAGCTGTTTGAGATGGCACCAGCGCTCTTGTGAGCGCCATGGCCTTCTCGCAGCTCACCAAGCACAGCGCCGCACATTGTATAACGGCTATGCTTGTATCGCAGCTCAGCACCATTCACTTCAGTGGGGCCAAGCTGCGCCTAGGCCAGGTGACCGATGAACTTGGCCTAGGAAAAGCCGAGAGAAGGCAGTGGTGCTACTGCCTTCACAAACAGCTGATTGGCAGGGGTCTCAGGTGTCAGACCCCCACCGATCAGATACTGATGACCTATCCTGATAATAGGTAATCAGTTGTAAAGTCTTGGAAAACGCATTTAAATCCAGATTAGGCCCGCCCGCTGAACACCTGATCAGCGGAGGTGGTGGAACTTGGACCCCCACAGATCACATATTGATAACCTAGGTCATCCATGTTTAATTCCTGGAACACCTATTTAAATATAAAATAGCTAGCAGCAGATTATGTGATAATATCCGGGTATTCATTTTGGCTCTACCCTTAGAAGTCAGCAATATGAAATGCTCCTATGGCCATGCCGTGGTCCACAATCTGTGATAATCCTCCATTTATCAGGTTCCTATGATGTTAGATTAAATGAAGGTCTCAGAGTGCACACTGTTTGGGGTCCTATTCCTATTTGTTATTCATAATTAAAGGGGTTGTCCAGATTTTTTTATTTTATTTATTAATTCCCCCCTCCAAGCGGTATCTGTGAAGAGATGCATACTTACCCCCTCCATGGCTCCCAGGCTATCTTCACTGCACTCCTCCTGCTGCTGCAGTTAATGACTGCGCTCAACAGTGATGTGTCCCCAAGCGTCACATGATCCACTTGGGGACACGTTGCTGCTGAGGCCAGTCTTCCGTGCAGGAGTTGATAGGCTAAGACCGGAAGTCCAGTGAAGACAGATGAGGATATACCAGCGGGTAAGTATAGTTCTCTTCACAGGCACCTGGGGGAGGTGGGCGAGAAAATTCCTGGATAACCCCTTTAAGTAGATTAATTTCCAAATATTCCTCCAGGGCCTTTTGGAGAACGAGACGACCAGCAAGTGTTTATCCAGAAGGTGGTTCCTATAACTAATAAGTTGTTTGTTAGGCTTTCTTCAACTGGAAAAAGGTAACCAGGACCTTTTTTGTGTGTTTTTTTTTTTTTTTTTAAGTAATAAACCTAAAAATGGGCTCCCTTTCATAATTTATTCTATTTTCCATTGCTTATGTAGCAGCAGCATATTCCGCAGTGTTATACGGTGATCGTCACATCATCAGCCCCTCTCCAGTGAGGCTCACGGTGAAATTTCCCTATCTCAGACACTAGGGCCAGTTTCCCATTTTTGGCTGGGTTGGAAGCTTAAGGTCAGGGCTTAAAGGGTTATTCCCATCTTGGACATTTATCCACATGCTTAGTCAGCTATTTTTGCAACTTCCATAGAAGTGAATGGAGAGAAGCGCATATGGGCAGCTACCTATCTGTACACAGCAGTTGTGAGACTGGGGTCAGTGGACTCTTGTTCTCGAGATAGGTGAGGGTCTCAGGTGAGACCCACGTTTATTAGACATTTACAGCATGTCCTGTGGAGAGGTAGGAGTACCTCATTAATGATACGTTTGTCTTACTTGCAGACAGGGCAGAGGGGAAGGCTACTACTGCAGTCAGTTATCTTACAGCCAGACACAAGACATGGATGATCTCCTTTAACGCATTGAGAAGATTTCTTTATATTTTTCCAGTTTTAATTGTTATGCGAGAAACTAGAGTCAAAGGAAAGGAAGAGAGTGTGAATGTTATTTTTTGTGTGCATTTTCTGAGTTTATTGTCCCTCTAATCTGCCTGTTACAATATAATTACCTATAAATAAGAATCTAAGAACTGGATGTTTCCTCATGCAGAATCTGTGAAATCCAAGCAGTCGACTGCACGACCATCACATGTTTTACTGTCCGGGAATGTGAAGGATCGAGCCGGATGGGCTCCAGGCCCCGGCGCTATCTCTTCACAGGACACTCAAATGGAAGTATTCAAATGTGGGACCTGACAACCGCAATGGATATGGTGACCAAGACGGAAGATAAAGGTACAGGAAGAGAGCAGGCAGGTCGGTCAGTGAGCAAAATCCCTTCGTTTTTACTTAATTATTGGTTTCTTTTTAGATGTTGGAGGCCCAACGGAGGAAGAGCTCCTAAAGTTATTAGACCAGTGTGACCTGAGTGCTTCCCGCTGCGCCACACCGAATATCAGCCCGGCCACCTCTGTGGTTCACCAAAGTCGCCTACGAGATTCTAGCTCCAGGTATTACTTCTGTTACATGTTTTAAGTGTATGTCATCATGTTGTACAAAGCAGAGTTGTAAATTGTTTTCTTTAGGGGGTTCTCCGCTTTAGGCAGTCCGCGTATGTTAGAATTCCCTCTCACAACAAACTAATCACGTCGTGTCCCCTTCTGTGACCCACAATGATCTTGATTGATCTATGAGGGCTCGACTCCGTAGCCGCCTGCTATTGGCGTCGGGATCTGGGGCGATGCAGGCGCCAGGGAGCAGGTAAGTATAATCCATACATTTGGCTCTGGCATACGGGGGGCATATTTTAGATATCGGATAACCCCTTTAATGCTGATTGGTGGTCATCCCAACAGTAGGGTGTCCGCATATTGTTGGGGCTCCTTGTAACAAAAAAGGGATTATCCCAAGCAGACAACCTTTTAAGAGAGAGATTCTGGGAGGTTACTGCATCTCATCAGTTTGAGGCTCACGCTATTTGTTGTAGTTTTTGTCTTTCTCTGTAGTAAATAAAGTTTCTTTTGTTCTAAAAATTATATTTTTATACGTTTTATAGTTTACAACTTCATCATGAGACGATACATGAAACCGCCACTTACGGCTCTGTGAGACCGTACCGCGAGAGCCCCTTGTTGGCACGAGCCCGGCGTACAGAAAGCTTCCACAGCTACCGGGATTTCCAAAACTTTAGCTTCAACAAAAACAACATCGAGAGGGGTGACCCAGAAAATGGGAATCTACTTCCGAAAAATGAGATGCGACCAAGTGATCACGAAAGCTGCCTCCTCGATAAAGCCACAACGGCACAAAAACCGACCAAGTGTATGGAGAGCGCTGGCGAGTGCATCCGCCATCCTGAGAGCACCGATGTCAGGAGGAGGATCGTGGAGGAAGAAAGTGAACTCAAGTCTGAATCGAGGAAGAAAAGCGGCTTCGAAGGTGCGTTCCTCAGCAGACGGAAGGTTTCTCAAGTACCTCACTTAAGCTCGTCGCCAGGTGACGGTGGAAATGAGTCGTCTGGGACCGCCTCACCTTCTCCTACAAAGTCCTCCACTTCACCACGGCGTAAAAAAAGTGACTCCTCCTGCCAGGACTATGCATTATAATATAAAATAATCCTCAATGAGCTAATCATGCTGCACAAGTGGATTCAACACTAAACTCAGCCCAAAGTGCTGATCAGGAGTAGAGGGGAGTCACACGATGCAAATGTCCCCCCGCCATGACTTCTAGGAAATCACAAGTACCATAATTCACAGTCTTGGGTAGTGGTTGTAATGGTGTCCCTAGTATTTAAAGGGATTATCCAGGTTTAAGTGAAGCTGCTGTATAATATCTCCAGCATTGCTCTGGTCCCTCCTGTACTGGTCTGTCTCTACATACATTACGTCCATGGGCAAGACATATTTACATAGAAGTCTGTCATCGGTGGATGCACTATGGTGACCATTCATTAAGACCAGCATTTTCCACGCCGGTCTAACGTCCCTCTTCGCTGCCGGATCAAACACCAAAGTTATGTAGAGGCGACAGACTGAACCCGGCGTGGAACATAATAAATGAGCTGGACCCACACCACGTGGTGGTAGTTATGGCGCACATAAGCTATGCACCAAGACTTGCAAAACCTTTACACCACTTTTGGCGTGATAAATGTCCTCCGTAAATGTGGACAAATAGACCTTTTCTGGTCACCAGCGTGCCTAGGGAGCCAATCAATGTAGAAGATGTGCGTACCCTCAGTAGAGGCACGAAAGCATCACCTGTTTGTTCCACTACCACATTTTCTATTATGAGACCATATTTCCCCCATCTGAGACAGCGAATGCTAAAGTATAGATCCATAATGGGAAATAATGGAAAGTTGCTGGTGAGCACCATCTCTAATTACAAAGGGAGCTTTTACATTCCTGTCTGAAAGCAGCATAGGATAAGAGACGCTGAGCTTGGAGACGCTGAGCTTGGAAATATAGAGATATAGATATGTGGTTTAGTATTTCCATGTAAAATGGCAAAATTGATGTAAAACATCTCAAAGGGGTCGCCCATCTATTTGTTCTTTTTGGGGGGGGGGGGGGGGGGGGGGGGGGGGGGGGGGGTGCCTAACCTGTGTCTCTCCAGCTGTTGCAAAACTACATCTCCCAGCATGCCTGGACAGCCTACAGCTATTAGGGCATGCTGGGAGTTACAGTGTGGCCGAATGCACGCGGCCGAGAGCGGTTTGTGGTATGCCGGGCTGGATTCCTGTTCAGAGCAGGAGCGCACGGCGTCATTGGTTGCCATGACCCCGTGCGATTCATGTCGCCGCTGCACTACAGTAATACACTCTCTTATAGTGTATTACTGTACAGCAGCGGTGGCATGAAGCGCACAGCGTCATAGCAACCAATGACGCCGTGCGCTCCTGCTCTGAACAGAAATCCAGCCCGGCATACCACAAACCGCTCTCGGCCGCGGAACACGGCCGTGTGCATTTGGCCTTTTGCAACAGCTGGAGGGCCGCCAATTCATCTGAAATATTATTTTTCAAGGACTGGCTGCTGTTTGGAGGGGTTCCAGGAGAGGAGACATTTCGAAAGAAGTTGTCTCTGACATAACCTGGTTGAGGGGGGGGGGGGGTCCTACAGTTGAGCCATCCAGTGGAAAGGGCAGCCCCTGCTTGAGTTAGCTTGGTGCAACCAATATGGTTGCTCATTCACTTGAATGGACTGTATGTAATAAGACGTCCTATGTGCGGCTGCCCACATCTCCCCTACTGCTAATTGGGTTCAGACAACTGGACCGGAGATGATCAGTTGTCTGAAGCAGCATGCTTTTGAATAGGATTTGGTGCAGCCCCTTAAAAGAGGTCGACCCATCTCGCTGCTTCCCGGGAGTTATGGAAGCACGTTATGTTAGCGTAGCTCCCATTCACTACAATGGGGGATACGGAAAGGGTGGAGCGTCCGCCCTCTCGGCTGTTTATGTAAACTCCGCTACCTGGGCCTGATGCCTGGTCCCAAACAGCTCCATGGGACATCCCCTTTAAGCTTTAGGGTATAGTCACATGCAGCAGATTCATAGCAGAGTCTATCCCTTTATCTGAACAGAGCTTGCAGAAATGCACGCGCTTCCCACCAAATCCCAGTTCGATGAAGGCAACCGATGCGCAATGTGGAGTATGGCTTTCTCTCTCCTCCCTGGTGAAGCATGGCGTGTTCATACAATACATATTTATTGTCACGTTTGCCTGATACGTCTGAGATCATATACTGGGCATGCTGCCTGTAACTTTTATATACCTTTTTTTGTTTTGTTACCTATGCTAGTGAATAAGTTATTGCTCTCTAAATGTTATTTATCCCGCTGCGGACGCACTGACCGTACATAGGCGTTTATCAGAAATATTTAATTTTTTTTTTAATAGTAATATATAGCAATATTTGCACGAGACGCGACATAGTTCTTTTCTATTTCCACAGTGTTCGCTCGGCTTCTACAGCATTATTGCACTCTGGTGTGTTCACACACCGTCGTCTTCAACGCACCCGACATCTTGTTATATTTGGACAGTATTTTATGTTCAGGGGGTTGAAAATAAAATCGACCGATGAGAATCGTTTTTTAATAAAACCTTTATCTAATGGAGTATATATATATATATGATGCATATTTTATAATTTGTGATGTGTTTGTGTATTACTCCAGTATGAGATATAAAAGCTGCAAATGACTTTTTCTTATATTGTGCTCTTCTTAGTCTTCACAGGAGATTTTTGAGATGAAATGCTGATACAAGGCAGGTTAGAGGTTCTTAAAGGGGTTTTCCAGGTTTTTACAAGTTTTTTTAATTTGAAGCCGAGCCCGCTGTACCAGTTTGAAAAAAAGCTTCCAGCCGCTCCTTTCCGGCTCCCATCCCAGCATCGCACGTGACCTCATCCATCTGGTAGTTTACAGACAAGGACTGGAAAACCACAGAAAAGAGCCAAAATGGAGCATCGGTGAGCGAGTGAGGTGCTTTTTTCAACAGGTACAGCATGCTTGGCTTCAGATTTAAAAATGTGCAAAAACATGGAAAACCCCTTTAAGGTGATCATACACCTTATGTTAGTTTCACATCTGCCGGCCAGACCCCATTGATTATAATGTGGGCCAGAAAATATGCCGGGAATTGGTTGGACATAAATGGCTGCACGCAACAGTTTTCTCTGGCCAATTGTTGGTGTCCTGTGCCGAAACAGCCTGCCAGAGAGGACAGCTGCAGGTTTAAAACTAGCCTTAGGGTTCATGCACACCACCGAATGTTCGGTCTGCATCAGATCCGCATTTTTTTGCGGATTGGATACGGATCTATTTATTTCAATGGGGCTGCAAAAGGTGCCGACGGCCCCGCAAAAAAGAACATGTCCTATTCTTGCCTGTTTTGCGGAAAGGTATAGGATCTTTCAGCATGCACACGGCCAGGATCCGCAATTTGCGGACCGCAAACCGGATACAGTTGTGTGCATGAGTGATTAGTAAAATAGCTGTCAACGACTGTCTTTTGACCTCACCCTGTACACATGCATGCTTGGCTCAGACGTGTGTGCGTGTGTTCTCAATTGGGAGAGGGTAATAGGCCGCTACCAGATAGCTTTGCCAGTGTCTTATCACTCTTGAGAGATTAAAAATAAAATAAATAATTCAGGTGTGTTGAAATCCAAAATGCCAGACCCTTCTATCTCCTGAAATCTGCTGTTATAGGAGACTTGGGACACCCCCATTAGATGGTCAGCTCGTTCTGCCGAAATCAGCAAGTTCTGACACCTTTAGGGCTAATGCACACGACCATATGTATTTTGCTATCTGCAAAACTTGGATCCCCCCAAAAAAAAACGGATGACATCCATGTGACGTCTGTTTTTTTTTTTTTTGTGGATCCATTGTGACTATGCCTGTCCTTGTCCTCAAAACGTACGAGAATAGTGCATGTTCTAGTTTTTTTGCGGAGCGGACATATAGACAAGCTCCATTAAAATTAATTGTTCCGCAGATGGACCTGTAAAAAAACGAAACGGAAGAAAAACATGTTCATGTGCATGAACCCCTAAGCTGTTTACAGTTGAAACCAGACGTTTACATACACTATATAAAAGACACGTGCATGTTTTTCTCTGTATCTGACATGAAATCAGAATAAACCTTTCCTGTTTTTGGTCAGTTAGGATTACCATAATTATTATTTGCCAAATGCCAGAATAATGAGAGAGAGAATGTTTTAAGGCATTTTTATTACTTTCTGCAAAGTGAAAAGTTTACATACATTTCATTAATATTTGGTACCATTGCCATTAAACTGTATGACTTGGGTCAAATGTTTTTGATATCCTTCCACAAGCTTCTCACAATAGTTGGTTGGAATTTAGGCCCATTCCTCCTGACAAAACTGGTGTAACTGAGCCATGTTTGTTGGTCGCCTTGCTCGCACCTGCCTTTTCAGCTTTGCCCATACATTTTCAATAGGATTGAGATCAGGGCTTTGTGACGGCCGCTCCAAAACATTGACTTTGTTATCCCTAAGCCACTTTGTAACCAGTTTGGCAGTAAGGTCCATTTGGAAGACTCATTTCCACCAAAGCTTTAGCTTCCTGGCTGATGTCTTGAGATGCTGCTTCAGTATTTCCACATAATCTTCTTCTTTCCTCATGATGCCATCTATTTTGTGAAATGCAACAGTCCCTCCTGCAGCGAAACAACCCCACAGCATGATGCTGCCCCCCCCGTGTTTCACAGTTGTGTATTCTTAAGCTTCCAAGCTTCTCCCTTTTTCTTCCAAACGATGGTCATTATGGCCAAAAAGTTCAATTATAGTTTCGTCAGACCACAGGACGTCTCCAAAAATGTAGGTCTTTGTTCCTGTCTGCATTTGCAAACATTAATAAACATTTCTTTTGGAGTAATGTCTTCTCCCTGGCAGAGGGGCTTTTCAGCCCATGTTGATCCAGTACTCGTTTCACTGTGGATAGTGACACAATCTTACCAGCTTCCACCATCATCTTCTCAAGGTCTTTTGCTTTTGTTCTTGGGTTGATATGCACATGTCGGACCAAAGCACGTTCATCTCTGGGACACAGACCCTGTCTCCTTCCTGAGCGGTATGATGGCTGGACATTCCCATCTTTTGTTTGTACTTGTGTATAATTGTTTGTACAGATGAATGAGGCGCCTTCAGGCATCTTGAAATTGCACCCAAGGTTGAGCCAGACTTGTGCAAGTCCACCATTCTCTTCCTGATATCTTGGCTGATTTCTTTAGACTTTCCCATGATGCTACACAAAGAAGCATTGTGTTTCAGGTGTGCATTTACATACATCCACAGGTGTGTCTCTAATTAACCCAGATGTTGCCAACAAACCTAACAGAAGCTTCCAAACACATGGCCTCATCATATGGGCAGTCCAGAATTGTTTGAAGGCATAGTAATCTTAGTGTATGTAAACTTTTGACATTGCAGAAAGTAATAAAAATGCCTTAAAACATTCTCTCTCTCATTATTCTGGCATTTGGCAAATAATAATAATTATGGCAATCCTAACTGACCAAAAACAGGAAAGGTTTATTCTGATTTCATGTCAGATATTGAGAAACCCATGCATATGTGTCTTTTTATATAGTGTATGTAAACTTCTGGTTTCAACTGTAAATGCCCCCACCAATTTCATAAGGACTAGGGATGAGCGAATTTTATGTCATGAAATTCGTTTGCGCTTCGTTTGGTGGTAAAATCAGAATTGCGTTATGGATTCCGTTACCATGGACCATAACGCAGTTCCACGACTGAATGCCTTTAGAGGCATTCAGTTATTCATTCCGTCATAATAGAAGTCTATAGGCTGCAAAATGGATCCGTCCCGTTTCCGTTATGCAGGATAGGACTCCCCTGCATAACAGAACGGATCCGTTTTGCAGACCATAGACTTCTGTTATGACGGAATGCCTCTAAAGGCATTCGTTATGCTTTCCGTCATGGAATTGCGTTATGGACCGTGGTAACGGAATCCATAACGCAATTCTGCGTTTACCACCAAATGAAACGCAAACGAATTTCAAAATATGAAATTCGCTCGTCTCCAATCAGGACCTTCTGACTGACTTTATATGTATGGGGGCGTCCTGACTCTTCCGTGACAGGTGATGTCAAGGAGAAGGAAGGAACAGAACCTGTAAGATTTCAAGACCTGATCCATTTATTCTCTGAAATGTTTAGCTGCCACCAGAGGTGTCTGGTAAGTCGCTTATTCCTCTTTCCCCATTGAATACACAAGTGCGTCAAACCATGGGAGCAATGTGTATGGAAGGGCGGGGGGAATCTGGTGGAATAGCGTTCGGCACTGTACAGCTGTTTGGCATGTTTTTTAAGTATGTGGAGATCATTGTGAACATTGGACAAACATACAACCCCAGGACCTGAGCGCTGCAGGCCAACAATGCTAACCACCGGCCGATGCCTGTTTTGGGCACAACTTGCACTTTTGTTCTTAGGGTTAGATGTGATATCTTTTAGGCAACTCATTTTACCGTAAGTATAGTCATTGGTTGTGGGTGTAAATTTACCAAGCCAACCCAGACCGCACATTTGGTGGATGATATACAAGTAGTCGCTCTCCATTGTTCTATGACATTTCAGAACATGAGGACAGTATGACCAGGATTGTCCAGAATCTTCTTACCGTATATTTATTTCATACAAAACACAATCCGTTATGCAGGACGTTGTCCTTCTAAAATACAGAAATGGGCCAACTAGAGAGAATGGTGTCTTAAAGGGGTGGTTTGTCCGAGTGGTTTATGCTGGTGACCTATCAGGATAGGTTATCAGTATTTGATTGGTGCAGGTCCGACTCCTGGCACACCCACCGATCAGCTGTTTAAAGAGGCCGCAGCACTTACTAAGCAGGTGACGTCATGTTTATTGGTCACATGGCCTTTGAGCAACTCTGTCTGATTAGAGTGAATGGTGCAGAGTTGCGATACTAAGCTCCAGCTGCTATACAGTATAAAGCGTTGTGATGACCGCCGTGGCCTCCTTAAGCTAATCGGCAATGGTGATGGGAGTCGGATCAGTAAACTACCCAGCTTCCTGTGCCGTATGACTGAGTAGTTTCTTATTCTAACATGGATATATAATTTTTGTCCTGTGGAAAACCCCTCTTAATTCATGGTGGTTTGGTGAAGATTGTGCATTTTGGTCATCCTGTAGGTTGTTTTACTTTGTCTGTAGGTAAACCTATAGCCTCCTTTGATAGTTTCCGATTGTCTTCTGTGTTGAGAAGGCCCTGGTCGTTCTCATTTCTGCATACTGGATTATGGTGGTCTGTGGAGGATACTTGAATATTTTTGAAGGCAACATATTACTCCACCAGTGTGGTTATTTCCATGGTTTATTGGTTCCACCCTTTGTGACCCCAGGAGAGGACTCCCCTGCAGTTAGACTTCTATTATGACTAAATTAATAACGGAAGGCCTCTAAAGGCATCCCGTTATGCTTTTCGTTGTAGAATTGCTTTTACCAGTAAACTAGTCGCAAACAAAATATGAAATTCGCTCATCTCTAGTTAGCACCAAGACACAACACTGAATCGGTGAAGGCCACGGTTGCTTGATCATTGTGAATCACTGATTGTTAAAAGCCTTGGCCACCATGAGAAGCTGTGTACAACTCTAATTGCTCTAATTCAGTTAAGGACCCCTAATTTCTTGTGAAACCAGTTCAGTACAATATCGTGCCATGCTAGCAAAACCCTAACAGGCTGCAATTCACATCACAACCACTGGGTGCCCGCGCATAGTCATGTATAGGATAGACATCAGTTGACACAATATCATGAAATTATGTTGTTTTGAAAAACTGGTTATCTCGCGACACGCATATCCGTTCATGTTCAGCCAAGAGAAAAGGTGAAGGGACTCGTCATCTTTTTCCTGACAGTATCCTCTGGGTGGATGCCACATGCTGATTAGTCATTGTGGTGAACTCTGTGGCACAGATCTTGACGTTTGCTGGTAAAACCTATATTTCCTTGGTCGCTATGTTTCTAGTGTTACAGTGGTGTGTCGGTGAAGGCCGTGTGTTGCTTTGTCACAGTGCTGAAGCTCTTTATGGTGCTGATAAGATCTTCATCATCCATGCACTAAGAATAAGAAAATTATCATTGATTATTATTGAAATGTGAAGGAGGACACACAGCTTTTGGGATATGGCGCTCTTTGTCATAGATTACTCATGTGGTCAATTAGGAGGCCACAGCTCAAACTTTGCTGGTGCCACTAGTGGAAAAAATAAGTTTTATTTAAGAGCTGAGAGCACAGGATATTTTTGAAATCGCAAGTTAAAGGGGTATTCCCATCTCAGACATTGACATGAACAGAGAGCACACCATGCATGCGCGGCCACCCTCCAATTTCCACTTTGGGATTTCTGAATATAGCCGAGTGTTGGCTCAGCTATTTCCGGCAGACCCATAGTAGTGAATGGAGAGGTGGCCGCACATGCATGCTGCGCTCTCCGTTTACTGCTATGGGACTTCCGAAATAGCTGAGCACTCTCACGTGACTATTTTCAGAACTCCCATAGCAGTGAATGGAGAGGTAGTAGTGCATGCACGGCATGCTCTCCTTCGCTTCTGGAGATAGATGCAGGTCCCACCTCTGGAACCTGCACCTGACATTGATGGTATATCTTATCGATCTAAGATGGGAATGCCCCACGATCAGTAGGGGTGCTCAGTTTTTTATTTTTTCTATGGACCAGAAATGAAGGCGTCAGGCACATGATTACAAGGGTGAACTGACTTTTATTATTGTATTCAACACAATATGGATGGTATATTTATGAACTGGGTTTTCTCATATTCCCATAATTTTTGGCCTGTGTTCTATGGGATTCCGTTACCACGGACCATAATTAAATTCTACAACGGAATGCATAACGGGATGCCTTTAGAGGCATTCCATTATGTATTCCCTCATAATAGAAGGCTATGGCCTGCATAAGGGATCCGTCCCATTTCCGTTATGTAGGGGAGTTCTCTCCTGCATACCGGAAACGTCTTTGGTCATATTCAACCTTAGGACCCCAGTGCTAACCACTGAGCCACCTTGCTGGCCACTGATTCATACCAATAAACTCCGATATGATCTCGAAATTGTAAAACATGAGATCAGATTGTGATAGTGGTGATCCTGAGATTCGAACATTACTCTTTTTGATGCAACATTTTATAAATTCATACTCGGGTCATAAAATAGCGTCCTACTTACCATTCCACTGTCATGGCCTTGAATGACGCTATCCCACATGGAGCTGTCCACTGTGGACTTCTTATCATGGGAAGCAATGAGTTGACTGGCGCTGCGGTACAAGGAGTTCTCCGAGAAGCTACAACTGATCTGACCTTGGCTCGTCTTCCTGAGTGTCATTGTATTGTGGCTCGTGTTAGTCTCCACTCCTGAAATCTTTACGTCCGACATTCCCTAATTAAAGCAACAGTGACTTAATAAAGACGGATAAAACCAATCAAGTAGGATAAAAGTACAGCTCAACACTTCATCCCAGAGCCTGGCGCACACATTAATGCCATATCTTATCAATATATGTTAAGTTTTTTGGGGGGATCTGAATATTGATGGTCTATCAGTATAAGATGAGAGTGGGGGCCCGACTCTCAGAACCTCCTTCCCCCAAGAGGGGGCTCTCATGCCAGTTATGAGGGTCTTTTCATTGTTTACATGGAGTCGTCTGCTTACTTGGAGCAGTGTACTGCAGCTTTGTTGCGTTCACTTGAATGGTAAGGAGGTGCAATATCCTGCCCTGCCACGAATATGTAGACACCATGTAAGAGTGCCACATAAGAAGACACCGGTATTATAGAAAGTGCATGCTGGTCAAGTTATACCTCTGGCTGGAGGGAAGGGGGTTAGGTCAAGAATTTGGCATGGGTGGTCGGGAAGGGGCATTTCTATTTTTGCCTCAGACAGCATGAAGGCTATCTGCATCCCTGCCCCTGGCTACACCGCACTGAGGGAAGGGGGGGCCCAAGCTGAACTTTTGTACCAGGGACCACGAGCCTTTGCTACGCCCCTGAGGATAGGCCTTCAATATCCTGATCCCAGAACAAAACTTTAAGAACCTGTCCCATGCAGAAGGTATGTTCATAAGGTCCCATATTGTAGGAGTTAAGTCCAACTGGCCTGGAAAAAAATGTCTAATAAGGGTTCATGCACACAACCGTATGTTTGGTCCGCATCCAATCCGCATTTTTTGTAGTTCCAATGCGGACCCGTTATATTAATGGGGCTGCAAAAGATGCGGACATCACATCGTGTGCTGTCTGCATCTGTATGTCCGTTCCACGGACCCTCAAAAAAGACAGAACCTGTCCTATTCTTATCTGTTTTCCGGACAAGGATAGGACATTTCTACAGGAGTTTGCAAAAGTTACAGTGGCGTGCACACTGCTCAGATCCGTGATTTGCACAAAAAGTATATGGTCGTGTGAACGAGCCCTATCGCGGGTTTCTCTGCATTTCCGCATCTGTTACTTGCGGATTTTGATGTTGGGTGTGCTCCGATCTCACCCTTGTATTGCAAAGGGTAAAATCACAAACCTGCAGAAACAATTGGCACGTGTTGGATTTAAAAATCAGCATGGCAGGTGAATTTCCACACGGAAAGTATATGCATAGTCTATATAGTATATGCCCGGAAAAACGGTGCGTAATCAGCCATGTGTGCAGCTAAATGTGAAAGGCCTACAAACTGCTCCCTCCCCTGTTTCTTGCCTTCCATGCCCAAGTCTTATCCGATAGAGAATGTGAAAGACAGAGAACACACAGGTCAAGTACACCACCGCACACGACTGTACCTCCAGGTGCATTATGTAACTCTTTAGAGTAATCCGATTTGAGGAACCAAATACATCGGCGACAAGATCACTCTAAGTGTTGAAGGACAGAAGAAAGTTAATGACCTGACGTCACCTTTTCATCACTATTAGCATCTGCCCTACAAATTCCACCACGTTGGCCCTCAAACTGCAGAATATGATTTTTTACTCTTAAATGGGTTCTCCGGGCTACAGACATTGATGACCTATCCTAATCAGTGGCAGATGGGTTTGGCCAATACCTGGCATCCCCTCCAATCAGCTGTTTCGGGCGACCACAGCGCCAGAAGCTATACTGTGTATGAAGCTGGGGGGAGACGGCGCCATACACAATGTAGTGGCCGTGCTTGCGTACTGCAGTTCAGTCCCCATTCAAGTGACTGGGGCTGTGTGGTAATATGCCGTTGCCGGAAACAACACAGTGTACGGAGCCTTCTGCTTCCGTCTGTAGACGGTATAGTTTCCGATGCCAGAACAGCTGATCGGCGTGGGTGCTGGGTGTCGCACCCCACCAATCTGACATTGAGGAGGACTGGTCTTTAATATCTGTAGCCAGGAGAACCCCTTTAAATGACTTTTTTTGTAAGGCTTAGAACAGCTGATAGAGTCTAACTGGATCATATTTCAGGAATATCTTCGTGTCTGAAGGTGGTCTGTTGGCTTATCTCCCATCAGAACAAAGGATTGGGCATGTTGAAATCCAAGGTCTTCAATGTCTGATTGGTGGGGATCTGACACCCTGCACCCGACCAATCGGTTGTCAGAAGTCAGTGCTGGAACAACACTGCTCCGTTCATTGTGTAGTGGATGGAGCTGGTTATCATTCACTTCAATGGGAGTTGTGCTGCAGTAACTGGCTCTGTCCACTACATAGTGGATGGAGCTGTGTAGTTCTGGGGCTGACTTCTGATGCCAGAGCAGAGCTACCAGAGGGAGCTAATGAGATTACTGCATACTGTTAATATTGAGCTCCCCCTAGTGGCAGCTGCAGGTAGCCAGAATTTTATCTTTTAACTCTGCGGTTGTATCAAGATATAAGTGAGCAATTGATTGGCAACCTTTGGCAATTAAAAAAAAAAATAATTGTTTCTGCCGTTGGCCACAAAACGGACAAAACAAATCATTTCCTCACCTCTACTGAAGAAGATATCGGAACTTAAAGGGTTTGTCCCATCTTGCCATTTCCACAGGCGATGGGACTAAGTGCCGGCCCTAGGTGGAAAAGGCAAGATGGGAAATGACAAAATCGGACAAACCCTTTAATTTTCTGTCATTCTTACCTTTTTTGGATTGTTTTCAACACACATTGGTGAATTAGAGACCTGAGATACAGGACACTTCAGAAGAGGCTGCTGACTACCAGAGAATGACCGTTTCTAGGTAAGACAAGGTAAAGAGACAGGAAGGAAAGAGACCATAAGAGAGAAGGAAAGCGAGAAAAAACAAGTGAAACTATCTTGTAATGGAAGGAAGCACAGTACAGAAGAGGTCCTCAGAAGCCTCTTACATGGGACTCTACAATGGCTAGAGGCTTCACCCATCAAGTGCACAAGGAGTGGAGCCATTCCACGAATCAAGTTTGGTAAGGATCTATCTAACATCTTATCAAGATCAGGAACATTCGGAGGACTTTGCTAAACCACAGTCTTTTGACATAATTATTACTGACACCACAGATGATTCTTCCCGTTTGAAGAGACAGAACCATGTCAGAAACTTGATGGATACATTATAAGTCAGTCACTGTTAGTGTCTGTCCTAGGATGGATCCAGCACCCAGTTATTGATGGAAGTGTCAACAGGGTGTAACCTTGTTTAAAGGGGTTGTCCTATCTTGGCCATGAAAGGCCACAGTAAGCACCAGCCAAGGGAAGTGGAGATACGCAAACAATGCTCTGCTGCTTCCATAAGTCGGATAGCAGCGAATAGGAGCTACACAAAACGCCATAGCACAGAGTCATTGTATGGTTTTTCTATGAAGCTTTAGAGGCCTAACTCACAGTATCTTGAGGGTCCTGCCCCCATTCTCAAGGAGTAATTAAATAAGAAACCTGTCACTTGAACGAGTCCGTGCTTATGCACCACCCCCTTGGCCTATGTTTTGAGAATAACAAGTTTTGCCTGACGTGTTCCTTAAATACAACCTAATTTTAGGCAACTGATATAGTGCATTCAAGCATTAGATCGCTCATCCCCCCACCCTGTTCACTCCACGCACTCTACATCTCTACATACCGTGTACGTGTCACTCTCTGAGTAAGCACTTGCTGGAGACATTCGCTGTTGGAGTGGCACTAATGGCGGCCGTTCTCTCGGATATGGCTGCTTGTTTAACTTCCTCTGTAGGATGAAGGAAAGGAGAATGGCCAGAAGCAGTAAGGCCAATAGCGCCATCAAGAGTATAAACCAAAGCTCCGTGTAGATGGCGTTCCCTCTCGTCTCCAGACCATTTTTTGTGCTTGGATTTGATTGTTCAGGAGCTAAAGAAAGAAAGTAAGAGAGAGACGGAGGGAGCTTATACCCGTCACATTAAATAATATATATTTACTCTGCGGACATTACCGACTTAGACTTTAATTAACTTGCAATGTCCATTGCACCGATCCAATTTATAGAACCAACGCAAAGCTAATTAAATATGTATTGGATAATCAAATACACATGGAAGCGCTCCGGCGTTAAGGTGATATTGTTCTGTTTTGCAGGAAAGAAAAATCCTATTAAAATATTGAAACAGCGAGACCTTTTATTTAAGAGCACTGCAATTTTTTTTATTTGATCCAATATGATTTTTGAATTAAATTTAAATCTAAAAGTAAAAAAACAAAACAAAAGTAATACTATTATATCGGATCTTTTGCCTCTAAGAAAAAAAAACTTTTTCACAGACGATTTACTGAGAAAAATACAGTTTTTGTGAGGGAGCTCACCGGAATATAGCCCAGCCTGCTACACCACCTAGCTGCTGTAATATAATATTCCATTAAAGGGGTTATCCCATCTTAGACAATGGGGGCATATCGCTAGGAGAACGGAGCCAGGGGACAGTTGTGGCTGGAGGACCCCGGGTTTCCCGGGGTCCGTCCACCACCAGGCGCAGCTCCCCGCCTCTCCTATTGAAGTGAATGGGAGCGCACCGCGCATGCGCGGCCACCGCTCCCATTCATTTCTATTGGGCCGAAGGAAATAGCCGAGCCAGTGCTTGGCTATTTTAAGCAGCTCCATAGAAATGAATGGAGGGCGTTTCAGAACATTTGATATTCAATAGCGATATTAAAAGAGCCAGCAAAGCTTCCTGTTATTGCAATCTTGCCCAAGGTAACACTCTAAGTTGTTATAATAAAGTCTTGTTGTTGCCACTCAGTATTACAGTTTCATATATACCGTGCTTGCTGTGCACCAAAATCAGGTGTAATATATTGTCTCTCTGCTTACCAGAATCCCGATATGCTGATTTGGTATTACTGTTAGCAGTGCATACATACGTGGTTTCCTCATATATAGCTGTTTGGCTTCCAGACCGCTGATTCACATGATCATACCCCGCGCCAGTGCCGGCACTAACTTCTTAGCGCATGCGAGTTGGGGCTATTGAAACGCCAACTGTGTTCCGTGGTCACGTGTATTCATTCTTGGTTCAAGTTTTTCAGCTCTATGTACAGTATATCGCTGTATTCTTCTATTCACCAAATGCGTTTCTAAACCAGCAAGGTTTCTTCTTCAGTGGTCAAAAAATTTAATGGAAATGAGGGAAAAAGTCACTTCTTATATTGGATTACCATATTTGTTTAAAAACCTGGATCGGACGGTATCGGACCAGTATTGTTATTTAAAACCTGGACCGGACTAGGGTTGTTATTTTTATCTATGTCTTATTCAGACATTGCTATTTGTACAAATACTTATTCATTTTGTTTTTTCACTACACTCATATGTGGTTCCATGTAGTGTAACATATACAATAAAACTACTATCGATATATTGTCAGAAAATGAAATGAAAATTAAACATTTAAAAATAGAAAAATAAATGAATAAAAGTAAAAAATTTAAAAAAAAATTAAAATAAAGAATAGAAAAATGGAAGTAAACAGAAAATAGGGGTGACATTTTGGTGTTATGGGGCCAGTGGGAGGATGTGTAGGACGTGTCAATGCACTGGTAAAACAGCCTGACATCGACATGTCGTGTAAATCTACCACCGGTCCATTATAGAAAACCAAAAATTTCCATTTCTGAGTTAAGTCTCAAAGGTGCCAACGATCCAAATTCATAAATCATTCTAGATTCATATCTTGACATTTTTGATATCAAGTCCCCTCCTCTCCAGTCCTTTTTTACTGATTATTTGCTGCATATTGCAAACCTGATGGATTAGTGGCATGATGTACTGTAAAATGATGTTATAGAGTATGTTTTTCATAGCCTTTTTTAATATTATTAATAGGTTCACTAACATGTAACCTGTCGCAATATTTAGATAATCTTTTGCAACCATACCGTATGTCAAAAACACCTAAGCTGGGGTCGAGTCTGGTGCTCTGGCGAAGGTACATCGACGACATTATTTTAATTTGGAAAGATACATATGAGGATTTAGTGGGCTTAATAACAATCAGTTTAATTTAAAATTTGCATCAAATTTAAGTATGCAGTCCATACAGTTCTTAGATCTCAATATAGAGGTTAAGGAATCGAAATTTGTATGCAGTACTTACCAAAAATCTGTAGCAAAAATGTTTCATATTAAATACTAGTTGTCATCTACCCCGCTGGTTACTGAACGTACCATTTAGTCAGTTCCGTCGACTTAAAAGGAACTGTACACAGAATGACCAGTTTTAAATAGAATCAGGGTCTATGAAGGTCCAATTTTTAGAGAAAAAAATACCCATTACCTTTATTGGACGATTCACTAAATAAGGTGAGAAAATTGGATAGGCAAACATGTTTCCAAACAAAAGAAAAATCTAGTAAAGAAGTAGAAGAGTCATCCAAATAGTTATTAACTTTTAATATGGAATATAAAAAAAATCCACTGTTATAAATAAACATTGGTATTACAAGAAGACAAAATATTGGTTAACAATTCTCCCAAAAAGACCACCCATAGTATATACGAGGGCCCCAAATTTAGGACTACAAGTAGCCCTAACAGTTAAAAGGCAGAAAAAAAGATCTACAGTATGACTGAAACCTTAAAGAGGACCTTTCACCTGGAAAAACAATGTGAACTAAGTATGCTGACATGTAGAGCGGCGCCCGGGGATCTCACTGCACTTACTATTATCCCTGGGCGCCGCTCCGTTGTCCCGCTATGCCCTCCGGTATCTTCGCTCTGTAAGTTATAGTAGGCGGAGTCTGCCCTTGTTCTGCTGGGCGTCTCCTTCTACTAGGCTGCAGCGCTGGCCAATCGCAGCGCACAGCTCACAGCCTGGGTGCGCGCCTGCTGCCTGCCAGCGAAACACTGGGCCAATCAGCAGCAGGATCTTTGCACACTCCTAATGCTGATTGGCCCATTGTGTGAAGCTGTGCAGGCACACGAGCCGAGGGAGCGCGCAGCCAGGCTGAGTACTAGGATGCGCTAGGAGCCAGTGAGAACTCGGGAAGGAGGGGGGGGGGGTGAACTGGGTGTTATTGGCGACACTGGGAACTGGACCGAGCCTGGAGTAAGTGCAGTTGCAGGCAGCTGGGCCTTCCGTGCGCTCCGGGCCCCCCTGTGGGGCGGGCCCCATAGCAGTGGCGTACCCTGCCTATATTTGCGGTACGCCACTGCCTATGCAGCAACTGCAGGGTCACTAATTTTCATAGAGAAACTACCATAATAAAATCTAAAGTAAACACATTTAAATGGGAAATCAAAGAAACATTACATGTAACAGTGAGGCAGTAATCTATATGGTAGAATGCACATGTAGTAAACAGTACATAGGTCACACAGGTAGAATGTTAAAAACCTGAATATCAGAACATATTAATCATATTAAAAAAGGCTATGAAAAACATACTCTATCACATCATTTTACAGTACATCATGCCAATAATCCATCAGGTTTGAAATATGCAGCGATTCAATCAGTAAAAAAGGACTGGAGAGGAGGGGACTTGATATAAAAAATGTCAAGCTATGAATCTAGAATGATTTATGAATTTGGATCGTTGGCACCTTTGGGACTTAACTCAGAAATGGAAATTTTTGGTTTTCTATAATGGACCGGTGGTAGATTTACACGACATGTCGATGTCGGGCTGTTTTACCAGTGCATCGACATGTCCTACACATCCTCCCACTGGCCCCATAACAGCCGACAGTCACCCCTATTTTCTGTTTACTTCTATTTTTCTATTCTTTATTTTTCATCTTTTATTTATTTTTTCATTTTTTATTTTTATGTCCTTTTCTGACAATATATCGATAGTAGTTTTATTGTATATGTTACACTACATGAAACCACATATGAGTGTAGTGAAAAAAACTAAATGAATAGGTATTTGTACAAATCGCAATGTCTGAATAAGACATAGACAAAAATAACAACCATAGTCTGGTCCAGGTTTTAACCCTTTGGCTACTTTTCGTTTTTGCGTTTTTATTTTTCTTCCCTATTTCCCGTGAGCCATAACTTTTTATTTTTCCGGTCACATAGCTGTATGAGGGCTTATTTTTTGCGGGACAAGTTGTACTTTCTAATGCCACCATTAATTATGGCATAAAATGTTGTGGGAAGCAGTAAAAAAAAAATCTAAATAGGGTGGAATTGGAAAAAAAAATAATGCAATCCCTCCACCGTTTTACGGGTTTTGTTCATGGAAAAACTGATCCATGCCCTTAATTCTCCGGGTGAGTACGATTACAACGATACCCCGTATGTATAGGTTATTTATGTCTAAATAGTGTAAAAATAAATTTAAACTTTGAGAACATTTTTTTTTTTATATCACCATATTCTGAACCCCATAACCTTTTTTATACTTATGTCTACTGAGCTGTTTTGGGGGCTAATTTTTTGTGGAACAATATGCACTTTTAATTGATACCATTTTGGAGTATGCGTGACTTTTTTATCACATTTTATTACATTTTTTGGGGTAAGAGAAGCAATGAAAAAATGGCAAATCGGCCATTTTGACCATTTTTCTCTGTTACGCCATTTGCCGTATTGGAATTTATACTTTCTATTTTAATAGTATGGGCATTTTCGGTTGCGGTGATACCCATGATGTTTATATTTATTGTTATTTAGGTATTTATTTTTTAATTATACGGAAAGGGGGGGGTGATTTAAACTTTTATATATTTTGAATTTTTTATATATTTTTTAACATTTAAAAAAATAAAATTTGTAATCATTATGTGCCTCATATATGAGCTTATTAAATTTTGTATATATTTTTGGGTTTATCAGGAATTTATTATTAGCTTTTTTGCTCACTTTTGCTCATTTCTTATCCTGACCTGCCATCTGGTGGCCAAAATAAGAATTGCAGTTTGAATACTGTTAGCCTACTCAGTAAGGCTACCAGTATTCAGTGCAACCTACCTATGCCCGGATTGGACACACGTTTTTGCGCATTTAGGTGCCGTGATCTCACTTGATCACGGCATCTAAAGCATTTAATTACCACGATCTGCATTATTGTATGAAATAGCAGAGATCTGCCGGCCATGACGCCCGCTGCACGTGCGAGCGGGCGTCATGTTTACACATCACACCAGCGCCGTACATGTACGGCGCTGTATAACAATACTGGTCCAATACAGTCCGGTCCAGGTTTTTAAACAAATATGGTAATCCAGGAAAAGAAGTGACTTTGTCCCTCGATTCCATTAAATTTTTTGACCACTAAAGAAGAAACCTTGCTGGTTTCGAAACACGTTTGGTGAATAAAAGAGTACAGCGATATAGATAGAGCTGAAAAACTTGAACCAAGAACGAATACACGTGGCCATGGAATACAGTTGGCGTCTTAATACCCCCAACTCAGCATGCGCTAGGAAGTTAGTGCCGGCACTGGCGCGGGGTATGATCATGTGAATCAGCGGTCTGGAAGCCAAACAGCTATATATGAGGAAACCACGTATGTAGGAACTGCTAACAGTAATACCAAATCAGCATATCAGGATTCTGGTAAGCAGAGAGACAATATATTACACCTGATTTTGGTGCACAGCAAGCACGGTATATATGAACTGTAACACTGAGTGGCAACAACAAGACTTTATTATGTTGAAGCTGCTTCCACTTGAAGCATTTAAGATACACTCTGGTGCTCCAAATCAAGGTACCCCAAGGCGTTAATATCTACGCGTGGCAGAGACATATGCTGACACAAAGGCAGGTCAAAGACAGTCTCTATGTTTATTACAATGAGTAAAGCGGTTTATACATCTTCAGGGGGGGTGTCCCCCTCTGAGACTCATGCCATTGGCTAAGAAGAAAAGAGCCAACACTTGGAGTCTGCGCATTGTGCACTATCTTACAAACTTTGGTATGTGAACTTAATGTAAACATCTGTGCACTGGCGCCATTTTATAATGGCGTTTTAATAACATTAATACTGCTTAGGCTACTTTCACTCTTGCGGCAGAGTGATCCGGCAAGCAGTTCCGTCGCCGGAACTGCCTGCCGGATCCGGCAAAGCGTATTCCAACTGATGGCATTTGTAAGACTGATCAGGATCCTGGTCAGTCTTAAAAATGCCTGATCAGTCAGGAAAAATGCATTGAAATGCCGGATCCGTCTTTCTGGTGTCATCCGGCAAAAAGGATTTATTTTTTTCACCTTTTTTCCGGTCTGGGCATGCGCAGACCGGAAGGGACCGATCCAGCATTCCATGATCCGGCACTAATACATTCCTATGGAAAAAAATGCCGGCATTCAGGCAAGTCTTCAGTTTTTTTCGCCAGAGATAAAACCGCAGCATGCTACGGTTTTATCTTTTGCCTGATCAGTGAAAATAACTGAACTGAAGACATCCTGATGCATCCTGAATGTATTGCTCTCCATTCAGAATGCATGGGGATATGCCTGATCAGTTCTTTTCCGGCATTAAGCCCTTTTGACGGAACTCAGTGCCGGAAAAGAAAAACGCTAGTGTGAAAGTACCCTTACGTCATATATGACACTTCAAGGAGGTGCTTTTTTATAGGCACTCACTGCTGAGATACAGGCAGCTCGGAGCAAAGGGGGAGGGGAAGGCACTGCTTAGATGAGGAAGATGCAGCTTAAAGTAACTACATTAGAAAATCAATCTAGTTACATAAAAAATGAAAGAGAGATATTCACACATCTCTATCAATTATAACAACTTAGAGCGTTACCTTGGGCAAGATTGCAATAACAGGAAGCTTTGCTGGCTCTTTTTTATATCGCTATTGAATATGAAATGTTCCGAAACAGTGTGTGAGCTCCGCAATAGGAACAGATAGAGGGACCGTGACTGCATACCATTTTCTAATATTAGTAGTTATACGTGTAATGATTTTTTGTTATTATTGTTTTATTAAGTATATAGGGACATTGGTATGTTCATGTAGGATATATTGCAAAATAAATTGATATACAGGTGAAACTCAAAAAATTTGAAAATAATGCAAAAGTCCATTTATTTCATTAATGCAAATTAAAAGAAATTGCATTATTGCAGCTTAAAATTAGAATATTGTGAAAAGGTTCAATATTCTAGGCTCAAAGTGTCACAGTCTAGTCAGCTAATTAATCCATACCCCCTGAGCAAAGGGGACCTCAAAATTGTGACTTTGGGGTTTCATAAGATTTAAGCCATAATCATCCCAATTATAATAAATAAAGGCTTGAAATATCTCGCTTTGCATGTAATGAGTCTCATATATTAGTTTCACCTTTTAAGTTGTATTACTGAAATAAATGAACTTTGCACGATATTCTAATTTTTCGAGTTTCACCTGTATGTTTTTTATGTGAAGCCGGACATTAATTGATTTACTTAGAAAAGTTTTGGGTTTGGGTCTTCTAACTGGACTAAACTGTCAATCAAACATTTGTTCGGCCAACAATTGTCTTCCCCAATCCCTTCAAACACATGCATGCTCAGCTCAGAGAAGAAAGAAAGCCACCTTTGGTGGTGGCCTATCTCCCCAAGAACAAAATGTTGAGGCATGCTGAAGTCCAACACGCTTGACTCTTCTCTCCCCTGAATGTTCTGGTGAGGGAGAGCCAGGAGGCGCCCCATACACATTAGATGTTAACCTGATCCTGCCTAAGCCGGCACGATCGGCCAACATACATCTAATATGTATGGCCACCTTTAGATTGTGTTCAGATTTGCTTTGGGGCCTTCCATCAGCGGTTCTTCCAAGGTTTCCACCATTTCTGACAGCAAGAATAACCCTGTAACCTGAGTGGGCAGAAGGACCATAAGCAAGTCTATGTACCATGTTCATGGTTGCCAGAAAAAAAAAATCCAACAAGGTACTTTCTATTCGCATTGGATACACTTCTTTTGTTTGGCCCACAGTGCCCTAGGACCGTCAGCAGCATCAGGAAAATGTGGAATTGGCGCTGGTGGGAGATTGCAGCACAGAGTCAAGGACATTCCAAGATTCAGCAGGTTGGCGTGCACACACTGCCTGTGTTCATGATCCCTAGAGTCAAGAGTGGAGGTTGAAGGAGGAAGATACTGAGAGACATTGCTATTCGTTTCTCTGAGACTCTGACCTAAGGCCCTCCATACACATTAGATCTCATGGTTCAGCCCTCCCAACCCATCCATACATGTGCCCACTTGGCTCACCCTAAATGGGTAGATGGGCCAAGGATAAGGCATGTTAAATTCCAGTTGCCAAATCCTTATCACCCCCAAAATCTGCTGTCAGGGAAGGGTCTGTAGATCTCCATACACATTAGATGGTCGCCAGGTCCTGCTGAAATCAGTGGGTTCAGCTAACATTTATCTAATGTGTATTGCCCGCTTATAATCATGGCCTACACATTTTACCCATGCCAGTTCATGTTTTGTGTTTTTTTTTTTTACCATGACTTTCACAAAAAAACACCATAAACCCAACATATTTATTATAATATGGCAACTCTAACCCAGTCATCGTCTATCGTACAGCACACATAATTTCCTGTGACCACTTCAGTGCAACCAGTCACATGTACTCAAGTAGTGGTCTCCTAGGCAGGAAGTCAGGTGTACCAAAACCTGAAGAAACCACTAAAGTACCAGAAACATGATGCGATTCTAAAAATGTACTTTGGATGCAGATACTACAGTGGACTGGGGCTCTAAATACCTGACTACCGGCAACGTTCAGACCTATAGATGTCACTAAAATGTATACAACAGGAGGTAATATTATTCCTTTGTATTTTCTGTGACATGCCCACAATTATTTTTATTATAATCCATAAAACTTCTCACCTCTGGTGCCCGGGGCTTCCATTCACGCTTATCCCTATTAGAATGACTGCCAATTATCTCCTGTAATATTGCAATAGTATCTCCTGCCTCTTACCACAGTAATGTCTGCCCTTGTCCTGCCATGTGCCGAGAATGCCTCGGCCCCACAAGCCCTTCTCCCTTATAAACTACTTAAGAGGTGTTCCGCATGAACGGTCCCCTATTATTCTGGATGGCGGCCGGTCTCCTGTATGGCCTCAGCTCCTATTATTTGTCTGTTATTAATCCGCACATATTTATTTTCTTTGGTTCTGGCTCGCTGCACATTTGCATCTCCATACATCCTCTTACTAATAGGTCATTATGCCATCTCCTCACCTCCCACCTGATAGACCAAGCTCCTCGTGTTCCGACTGTAATCTGGGCAACGTTAGTCCTGCTTCTTTTGTTTCAGAAATGGAAAAGCTACAGTTCAAATCCATCGGACCGGAGTGAAAAGGGTTAACGTATAGAAAATACACCATAATGTTGAAGCAGGTGAGGCGAATAAGATGGATTATAGAGTGACGATGGCAGCTGTCTAGGGGTAGAATATACGGGGGAATGGTCAGTTCTTAAAGTTGATGCGTTGGAATCAGGACAAATGAGCAAGCGTAAAGGTACGACCACCAAGAACCGGAGCCAGGGTCGGACTGACTCATCGGAGTACCAGAGGATCCTCTGGTGGTCCCAGTCCCTGAAGCCACAATTGGCCACAAAGGTTCAAGAGAAAATTGCATTTGGAGCTGCCTTTTATCTAACCACTGTCCACTAGGGCCTATTGGGATCATTTATCAAACTGGTGTAAAGTAGAACTGGCTTAGTTGCCGACAGCGACCAATCAGATTCCACCTTTTATTTTGGACAGCTGCTTTGGAAAATGAAAGGTGGAATCTGATTGGTTGCTATGATCAACTAAGCCAGTTCTACTTTATACCAGTTTGATAAATGGTCTTCAGTTTCAGTTCAGTTAGACTTTATTGATGATATATACCTGTGATGGCTAACCTCCGGCACCCCAGTTGTGGTAAAACTACAACTCCCAAGATGCACACTTGCTTGGCTGTTCTCAGAAGTCCATAGAAATTAATGGAGCATCCTCGGAGTCGTAGTTTCACCACAGCTGGAATGCCGGAGGTTAGCCATCACTGATATAGGGGTTGGGCCCCCAATAGTAATTTCCTCTGGTAGGCCCAAGGAACCCCAGTCTGACGCTGACCGCAGGATCTCATTTCCCAAGAGAAGTCAATGGGGAAACCGGTTTCTGAAACAGACCTGGCACTTTCCAAGTTGTGAAAACTGGGCCTGTTGCACATGTGGTCGACCGCACATAAAACATGCCCACCTGTTGCGACTGCAGACCACATTGACGATGCTGTTGATCACCTGTTTGTGGTATATGTTTAACATATTTTACCAAGTTAATCAGAATGCTAAAGAATAGGGAGGAGAGAATCGACTTCGGATGAAACATCCGATGTCAATTCGCATAATATTTTGTTTGAATACTGTAAGGAGCGAGCGCTCCGCACAGTTTCAGAATGTATTGGCTCCGATGAGCCTTTTTGCGAAGTCTCGCAAGACTTCACATAATAACTTTATAAATTAATTTCTACTGTAATAAAACATTTCCCGAACTCGGGTTCAGTTCCAAAGTAATAACCGGCTCATCGGAGCCAATACATTCTAATACTGTACGGAGCGCTCTCTTCGTACAGCATTGAAACAAAGTTTTATGCAAATCAACTTTGGATGTTTCATCTGAAGTCGATTCGCTCATCCCTAACCACAGTGTACTGATATGTGAGGTACGAGGAATAATAGATGCAGTCTGTACAGACATATGGTATACACAGCAATGTACTGATAAGTAGTGATGAGCGGCAGGGGCAATATTCGAATTGGCGATATTTCGCGAATATTTCACAAATTCGCTATTATTTTCTTGATTGTGAAAATCGCCAATGTAATATTCGTGTAGAGCGCACGCAATACAGGCGTGGGTCACTTTTGCTACATTTTCCAAGCTGCTAGAAGTTTCCTGAGACTGGAGAAAATGGTTGGCACGGCAGAACATTAATGGCTTTATATGCAGATAGAGTGCTCCAATATATTTGCGATTGCGCTAATTGGCAATTAATAATACGCATATGTTGGCGCAATACGTGAAACTTCACATTTTAGCAGGTCTTACTACATATTACTGATTGGTGCACTATGTATTGTTGTGACATCACAGCACTATGTCTGTAGCATGTATGTATGGACAGCAGAGAAACAGTAATCCCTATCACACTACCTAACACCCTGCACTGGAACCTATCAGCTACACCAGGGATGTCAAACTCGTGGCCCTCCAGCTGTTGCAAAACTACAACTCCCATCATGCCTGGGCATACTACAGCTATCAGGGAATGATGGGAGTTGTAGTTTTGCAACATCTGGAGGGCCATGAGTTTGACATCCATGAGCTACACTATATCAGGATATAACCTGCACTGACTATCTCCCACTAACTATCTGTATTATATATATACGGTAAGCTATCTAACTATCTATCTAATGTAGTGTGGAAATCACAGAGCACAGCAATGACACTGCTCTCTCTCTCAGAACTTTAAAGAACTGTAGAAAATGGCCGCTGGGGAGGTTCTTATATAGTAAGGGGTAGGCAACTTTTTCTATTGGTTGCTAGGGATGTTTCTAAGCTCAGACAAAAACATTGCATCCTTCTCATTGGCCCACAAGCAAGAAGCAGGGAGCGATCATCGAAAAAAAAATCTAGAATATTTAAAAATACGAATATATAGCACTATATTCTAAATATTCACTAATTCTCAAAGTGCAGATAGTCGCGATTAATATTCGCTATTTGAATATTCACGCCCGACACTACTGTGTTGGTACAGATATATAGTATATACAGCAGTGTACTGCGGGGCTGTAGAACGGAACTACGGATGCGGACAGCACACAGTGTGCTGTCCGCATCTTTTGCAGCCCCTTTGGAATGAATGGCCGCCTGAATGAGCCCTTAATAACAATGCTATGTAACTTATGTATTTTATTACATGTAATGTGCCTGGTTGTCCAGCAGGTGGCAGTGTATCTGACAGAGAGAGAGATCTTTAAAGGGACTCTGTCACCAGTTTCTAACCCCCCCTTTTAAAACTATTGTTCTCTCCATGGTGCCCTTGTCATTACAAAGCTGTTGTTATAAGATAAATCCGCCGTCTAGTTTTGATAAAAATCGCTTTTATCTAACCTGTCAATCTTCTGGATAAGGTGCCCAGGGCGTTTCTGAAGGTCTGAATCTGCCGCTCTCCGCCGCCGCCGTTGGTGCCCAGCTCCTCCCATGATCCTTTCAGCGCCACCTGGATGTAATGAAATCCGCCTCCGGCTCTCCTCAGTGCCCCCTCCTCCTTTTCAAAGATCCCGCACGTGCGCACAGGCCTGTGCCTGATGCGCCCGTGCGGACTTTTAGATTCTGCCTCGTTGAGCGAAGCGCGCGCGTTCGCGCGCATGCGCACTTCGCTCAACGAGGCAGAATCTAAAAGTCCGCACGGGCGCATCAGGCACAGGCCTGTGCGCACGCGCGGGATCTTTGAAAAGGAGGAGGGGGCACTGAGGAGAGCCGGAGGCGGATTTCATTACATCCAGGTGGCGCTGAAAGGATCATGGGAGGAGCTGGGCACCAACGGCGGCGGCGGAGAGCGGCAGATTCAGACCTTCAGAAACGCCCTGGGCACCTTATCCAGAAGATTGACAGGTTAGATAAAAGCGATTTTTATCAAAACTAGACGGCGGATTTATCTTATAACAACAGCTTTGTAATGACAAGGGCACCATGGAGAGAACAATAGTTTTAAAAGGGGGGGTTAGAAACTGGTGACAGAGTCCCTTTAAATAGAATTGAACTTACCATTCCATTCTCCCCCTTATGGCATAAATAGGCTAGTCCTGTTTCCTACAAAGGGAAGGGTTGCAGGAAGCTATGGTTAGTCTAGAGTTGAATGTGGAGCTGGAAAGACAAGAGATGGCGCAGTGAGGGAAATGCCCCCCCCCCCCCACCTCCTGCAGCAGGAGTCTCCAAAGGGAAGCAGCTCATAGAGCACCGTGACTACTTACAGTTTATAGACAGAGTAATACAAGGGGGTCAACAGCCAAGGAGACCCCACTCAAAGGTACCGGAACTGTCATAAAGTCCAGTAACCAGACCGAAGCCAGAGATAAGCACAGCAGAGAAAGGCAAAGCAAAGTGTCTGAGCTCACCGGCCAGTTTACCCCAAAACCTTCTAAAGCAAGAGAAAGACCAAATATTCTATGGATAAAAGTTTATTAAAGTAAAGCTGTTGAACTTTATAAAGTCTGAACCCTGATTATTCTACACAAACTACAACTCACTTTTTTTTTGCTACAGAGCCTAACCCTGGGGAATGACGGTATCCAGGTAGGAGACACACAAACTGTTCAGGCCATATCACCACTCGATATTCCTAAAAACTTGGGACACGATCGGCCCTGGGGGGTGGCACGTTGCACATATAAGAGGCACTATATATACAAAAAGGGGGCACATACTGTATAAGAGGCGCTATACATAATAGGGGCACATATGAGGTCCTGTAAATAAAGAAGCACATGTAAGAGGAAAATCTAGTATATAAAGCTGAGTGTATGTGTGTGTGTCTGCTAAAGGAATCCGCACAGTCGCATTTACAATCACGAAATTTGGCACACAGGTACATCAGGTGTCCGGGAAGGTTTTAGACCAAGTCTCAGCTCTCTAGGACGTACCGTTCTTGAGATATTCCCAAAAAATGCATTAGCCAATAGAAGCTTGCAGGCCGTTAGCCTCCACATACACAGTTTTACTCCAGCTTTTCATAACAACCCAGCCATTTAGTCTCACTGCTGTAGGAGAGCTTTAAAGAAAATCTGTCACCAGGATAATCGCTATTCAAGTAAAGCCATGGCCTAATAGCACTTAGTACCTTATTTGAAGATGTGCCTTTGTTCCAGCAATAGATGTTTTTATCCTCTGAAAATCTAGTTTATTTGGTATGCAAATGAGCCAGTAAGTGCCCAGAGGGGCGTCACTCTTGCAGGAAGGAGCCCAGACACACCCCCTACCACAATGTGTCCACCCTCAAAAGACAAACTTAAAACCCTGTTCCTGGTCCTGCTAAGCCACGCCCTGATCTGGTTAGGTCACGCCCCCTCCCAATCCTCAGCCGACAGGGATTTAAAAAATTAAGGTAAAAATCAACTTCTGTCAGCTGTAGAGGTGGGAGGGAGGGTGACTTTCTCCCAGCAGCTCACACTCAGACAGCACAGTGCTGCTGTCTTAAAGTGAGCTGTTCAAAAGGATACACCCCCGATCCGGTTAGGCCACGCGCCCAGGGCCGTCTTTAATATTGATTGGACCCTGGGCACAAATTTACTTGGGCCCCCTGGATCCCGCCTTCCCACACCTTAGCAGGCAATCACGCCCTCCACCACAACACACACACACACAAAATCCACACATCTGGTAGAGTACAGTGAATGACTGTAAATACTTCCAGTTCTGAAGACTCCAGCGGCTCAGGATCAGTGCTCTGGGCAGCTGGGCTCAGGCTGGAAGTGGGCACCGCTCTGCAGGAAGGAGACCAGGGCTCGGCTCACCCTAGCGTTACAGTGCACCCCAGCACCCCACAGTATGCAGTATAGCCCCCTATAGTATACAGCACCACACAGTATGCAGTATAGCACCCCACACTATACAGTACCCCACAGTATATAGTAGAGCAGTATCGCAGCCCACAGTATACAGCACCCCACAGTATACAACACCTCACTGTATACAGCACCCCAAACTATACACGATACAGCCCCCCACACTATACAGTACAGCAGTATAGCACTCCACACTATACCGCACCCACAGTATACAGACCCCCACACTATACATGCCCCCCCCACACTATACAGGCCCCACCACAGTATACAGCCCCCCACAGTATACAGGCCCCCACAGTATACAGGCCCCCACAGTATACAGCCCCCCACACAGTATACAGCCCCCCACAGTAGACAGGCCCCCACATAGTAAACAGACCCCACACAGTATACAGCCCCCCACACAGTATACAGCCCATCACACAGTATACAGCCCACCACACAGTATACAGCCCACCACACAGTATAAGGCCCCCCCACAGTATACAGGCCCCCACACAGTATACAGCCCACCACACAGTATACAGACCCCCACACAGTATAACGCCCCCCCACAGTATACAGGACCCCACACAGTATACAGCCCCCCACACAGTATACAGCCCCCCACACAGTATACAGCCCCCCCACACAGTATACCCCCCACAGTATACAGGCCCCCACACAGTATACAGCCCACCACACAGTATACAGGCCCCCACACAGTATACAGCCCACCACACAGTATACAGACCACCACACAGTATAAGGCCCCCCACAGTATACAGACCCCCACACAGTATACAGCCCACCACACAGTATACAGTCCCACACAATATACAGCCCCCCACAGTATACAGCACCTCACTATACAGTAGTTTACAGTATATTAACATAACAGCCCCTGTCACCTTTTTCTGATGTAATCTTCACACAAAAAAGCTCCACAGTTAACTTCTGTAACACTCCTGCTAGGTCACATGGTGATGATGTCATCTAAGGTCCTAGATCACAACATTAAAGTACACAGACAGCTTGACACCCGGTGCAGTAGCTAGCAGGGCTCAAGAGGCAGCTGCCTTGGGCCCCCCAGGAGCAACTGGGCCCGGGGCAGTTGCCCCTTTTGCCCCTTGGTAAAGACGGCCCTGCACGCGCCCTCCCAATTCTCAGCTGACAGGGATTGAAAAAATGAAGTTAACAATCAACTTCTAGGTTCCACTAAGCCACGCCCCGATCTGGTAATGCCACGCCCCCTCCCACTCCTCAGCTGACAGGGATTGAAAAAATAAAGTTAAAAATCAACTTCTGTCAGCTGCAGGGGTGGGAGGGATTTTGACTTTCTTCCTGCAGCTCACACTCAGACAGCACAGTGCTGCTGTCTGAGAATGAGCTGTTCAAAAGGACATCCTTGTGTCCGTCCAGATGGAGGACATGGAGTCTGAAAGCCGGACTGTCATGTAGACCTTCTCTTTCCTCTTCTCCTCCGTTAGACCGCCATGAAAAATTCTTTCAGCCGCATCTTGTCTCTACAGAGTTTGTAATACAGACACGTTAGATTTCTCAGTTTTTCCATCAACCTCGCCATCATAGTGTCCCGACAATGTCATCCTGCTGTCACCCCCAATACTGTGCCCGTTGTGCCCTCCCAATGCCCCAGGTACTATACTGCTGAAAAAATAGTGACCCTAATAGACATAATTGGGGTCATTTATCAAACTGGTGTAAAGTAGAACTGGATTTCCAAAAGAGCTGTCAAAAATGAAAGGTGGAATCTGATTGGCTGCTATGGGCAACTAAGCCAGTTCTACTGTACACCAGTTTGATAAATTACCCCAAATGTCCCTATTGTGTCCACAGCAGCTATAATGTCCCCTAGAGTGCCCCCAGTAATAATAATAGTAACACCTATTGTGCTCCAGGTAATAATCCCTGTATAGTGTCCCCAAAAATAAAAGAATTTCCCCTCACAGTGCCTCCCCAATAGCAACACCCCCCCACGCTGCCCCCACACAGTAATTTCCCCCACACTGCCCCCATATAGTAATTTCCCCCACACAGTAATTTCCCCCACACAGTAATTTCCTCCACACTGCCCCCCACACACAGTAGTTTTCCCCACACAGTAGTTTTCCCCACACTGCCCCCCACACAGTAGTTTTCCCCACACTGCCCCCCACACAGTAGTTTTCCCCACACTGCCCCCCACACAGTAGTTTCCCCCACACTGCCCCCATAAGAAAAATCTGCTATTGCCTGTCCCCTTTCATTTTGACAGATGTTCTCACAACATATCACAATTAAGATTTCAAATTATTGAACAGATACAGCAACCACGTAGAGGTGGCAACAGGTTATTAATGCTTAAAAAACGGGAAAGCTATTGGATCCACACCCTGCAGACTCTGGAACCAAAAGGTCTCAATCGAGACTATGAAGTGAGTTCTTTCCTATAAGGTATTAAATACTATATATTCAAATATTGCTCATTTGTTGTGTATTGCTGGTTTGATCAATTTTGTTTCTTTTCTTAGTCACAGAAAAAATGAAAATGGAAAATATTGAAAATAATGCGAAAATAATGCGAAATATATTGCTAATAATGCGAAATATATTGCTAATAATGCGAAATATATAAAAAATTGTTGAATTTTTTTTAGCCTGTAAGAGATGAAGATGTCTCAGGATATAATTGTAAACATTTCAGTTTCAAATTTGGCTTCTGTATATCTGGCTGCACTACATGCTTGCCATCTTTACTTTTTTTCCTTTCTGCTTTTTTTGTATAAATATTTACAAGTATTTATTTACTATTGTGATCACAGATTGAAGTGATCCGTCTTCAATTACAACTGTTTTGTTTCTACTTTGATTGTTTCACTTTGGGTATACATTGTAACCATGACAGTGTGACGTCATCACGTCTGAACGCCGGACATGGCGCTCTATTTAAATTGCTTTGTAATTTAATTCACTATGCTTGACAAAGGCTCAGTGTTGAGCCGAAACACGTGTTGCTTTGAATGCTTGAATAAAGCCAACTGAATCGCCAAAAGTGAGTGCCGGTCTCTTTCTGAATATTGAAGTGGGTTTTTCATACCTTAGACGCGAGCACCACGACGCAAGAAGAGGAGTGCCGGCTGTTTCCTTGTGTCTGCCCCCATACAGTAATTTCCCTAAACTTTCCTCCATACAGTAATTTCTCCCACATTGCCCCATATTAATTTCCCACACACTGCCCCCCCATACAGTAATTTCCCCTACACAATAGTTTCCTCCACATTGCCCCATATAGTAATCTGCCCCCACATACTGTAGTAATCCCTCCCATAAAAATTTGCCCCCACACAGTATCCCACCATTTCCCCCAAATAGTAATTTGCCCCCATACTGTCCACCCGATGTACTGTCCCCCCCATGTCAAATAAAAGCTAAATACTCACCTATGTCCAGGCGCACGATGGCAGGTGCGCATACTTCACTGTGCTGCGTCCCGACATAGGCGTGCGCGATGACGTCATCACGCATGCCTGCGTCAGGATTTCACTACAGCATAGGTCTCAGGCCTACTAGGCCTGAAGCCTATGGCAGTTATTGGCGGCGGGGGAGGGAACTATGTGCTCCCGTGCCCAGCCACAGTATGTGGGCGTCAGTGCTCCAGCAATGAGCGCTTCCATGTGTATTGATGGAAGCACTCATTGCTTCTGGCACCCCCCTGAGAGTCGGCACCTGGGGCGGACCACCCCCCCAGGCACGCCACTGCAGGGGGCACATAGCATGTGGAACTACCATTAGGAGTACTATGTGTGGCAATATATACAGAGGGCACAGAGCACGAGGCACTATATATGGGTTTCACAGAGTGTGTGGCACTGTATACAGGGGGCACAGAGCATGTGGAACTACCATTAGGAGCACTGTGTGGCACTATATACAGAGGGAACAGAGTGTGTGGCACTTTATTTTCAGGGTTCATAGTATGTATTCAGGGGCAGAGTGTATGCTGCTATTATATTTATGGCCATGCTTATGGCAGTAAGCGGAGTCTGTCTTAGTGTACAGGGTGCTTATGTGTTGGTAAAGCAAGAAGCTAAAATTTTCTCCGCCAAATCTGCAGAGACGAATGTCATCATAGTGGTCTGGATGTAGAAGACGTTATCTGTTAGGGCGGGTTCACATCAGTGTTATGAATTCCGTTATTGTTTTCCATCATAACATGGTTATAACGGAAAGTAACGGAAACCTTTAGAGGCATTCCGTTTTGATCCATCATAATAGAGCTTTTTGGGCAAGCATAACGGATCCATCTGGTTTCCATTATGCTGGATGCAAAATAAATTCCTTTCGGCAATTAGTGTATTAGTCTTACTAAATGTCCTCCAGTATGTGGTGGAGGAGGACTTTGCGTTAGTTAGGCGGCCCCCAATAAATGGACTGTGCCATACTCCAGGTACCCTTAATCTGGCCGTGCAGATGGGAATAGGGTTTAGTTATTACAGGTGTTCTGCCCCAGCAGAGGTTCTGGATAATTTCTAATTGATTCTGTTAGAGTTATTGCAGTTATGTAGTTATTAATGTGGTAATAAAAATGTACTACACTTTGTTTTTCTGTTAATAAAAATTATTGTATTGTGGGAGGTGCAATGCATGTAATCTTTGTATAGGCAGCAATTTTACCATGTGTTTCAGTGTTATGCAAATGTTACAGTTCATGCAATTCTATGTTTAATACTTATACATGCTAGTTGTATTCTTGTAGTTTTACCACACGCAAATACTCCTGTTTTGCCAATAAACAAGTTAGACTACAAAGAACAGTCCTCTTATTTGGAATACAGGAAAGGTTTATGCTGAATATGTGAATGTGTATGAAGACAGAACAACAGGGATGTATGAATCATGGAAGGGTGGAGGCAGACCATGTGGCTGCTATGGGGCCCTTGGACAGAAGGGGCCAGGCCTTTTGTTGCTTAGTGGCATGAATCCCCTCTCTATAAGAAATGCCTTTCGGATATGGCCCAGGGATCACAGAAACCATAAACTAGCTCGAAGCCCCACTATCCTGTGTGGCAAAGCCCAATGCAATAACAGGGGCCAATTTTGATTCTTGTTATAGGACCCATTTGTAATGTAAACCACCTAGCCGAATTTGCTACTCTTAAAGGGGTATATAGTTTTGCTTTTGAGTCCCATATTTAACCTCCCTCCCCCACCTGCCATTCTTTTGCCTGATAGTGCCCCATGCCAGTTGCAGTGCGCTCTTCCTCCCTCGCCGTGGGCTCCTCTCATTATTCCAGCTGGGTATATCTGGTAGAAAAGCCTTTCATAACTGAGCTGCTGTAAAAGAGACTGATTCATGAGTCATGAAATGAGTACAGCTCAATCTTTACACTTAGTACAGAGGGATATGTCACGCTCCCCCTACATGCCCACAAATAGAATGTGTCAGCCGCTGACTTACACACGCTCGCCCGCATCCTCTGGGTGAGTAATTTTAACCTTTATTTGGCATCTTCATTTACTAGAATAAACACTGGCTTCTCCTGCACAGCCCTGCGCTTACTGATAGCCCCACATAAAACAATGAATGAAGCCGTAAAAAATAATGCAACCCGGCGCACACAACAGGCCAAGGCGGATTTAAGAGCGATCCCTGTCTTAGGATAAGATCTGTTAACCCCGACAAGACCGATATGTTTTCATCCGGACCAAACTATTATTTTTCCAAAATGCAATTTATATATTACCGGTATATGTTTTGCTTTGGTTCTCATTTCATTAAAGTGCAAATGACATTTTTATAGGTTTATTCATGCAGTTTATATGTTTTTATATGTTTATATATTTATTTATTTTTTGAGGGGTTGACACTCACTCTCTTTATTACCTTTATTTCAAAAATGTAATCTATATCTTACCGGTAAATATTTAGCTTTTTTTCTTATTTCATTAAATTTCAAATTGCATTTTTAAATGTTTATATATGTAGTTTATATATTTTTATATGTTTATATATTTAGTTTTTTTAATATATTTTTTTAGTTGACACTTACTCCCTTTCCTTAAAAGGAGCTTTTCTGGGATTACTATGGTATTTATCAGATATCAGACGCAGTTGCTTACCTCTTATACATCTTCCCCATGCTTTTTGTTTTTTAATTACTTTACTGACCCATTTTTACCATGTAAACCAATCCCTCGGGTTTGTCTCCATCCTGTATGTAGCACTTCCTGTTCCTGTATCCAACCAAACCCATGATGCACTTCTCCTTTCTCTGTCACAGCTCCAGCCCCGCCCCTAACACCCCGATTATAGCTCCTTCCACCCAGCCAGTTACATAGCCAGTTACATAGTCACTGCCCCACCGATGGACATAACATCACAGGAAATAAGACAGAGCTGCATGGACATGTGACCACAACCCAGAACGGAAGATAGGAACAATAAAGGTAACAGAAAAACATTACAATACTACAGCTACCTTCAAAAATGATTATTGTAAAGGATTTTGCTGAAAACTTGAAAACCCCTTTAACCACCTCCGGACCGCCTAACGCAGATTCGCGTTCCGGAGGTGGCAGCCCTGCGCAGAGTCACGCATATATGCGTCATCTCGCGAGGGCCGGGATTTCCTGTGAACGCGCGCACACAGACGCGCGCGCTCACAGGAACGGAAGGTAAGCGAGTGGATCTCCAGCCTGCCAGCGGCGATCGCTCGCTGGCAGGCTGGAGATCCGAATTTTTTAACCCCTAACAGGTATATTAGACGCTGTTTTTATAACAGCGTCTAATATACCTCCTACCTGGTCCTCTGGTGGTCCCTTTTGTTAGGATCGACCTACCAGAGGACACAGGTAGGTCAGTAAAGTCGCACCAAACACTACACTACACTACACCCCCCCCGTCACTTATTAACCCTTTATGAACCCCTGATCACCCCATATAAACTCCCTGATCACCCCCCTGTCATTGATCACCCCCCTGTCATTGATCACCCCCCTGTCAGGCTCCGTTCAGACGTCCGTATGATTTTTACGGATCCACGGATACATGGATCGGATCCGCAAAACACATGCGGACGTCTGAATGGAGCCTTACAGGGGGGTGATCAATGACAGGCGGGTGATCACCCATATACACTCCCTGATCACCCCCTGTCATTGATCACCCCCCTGTCATTGATCACCCCCCTGTAAGGCTCCATTCAGACGTCCGCATGATTTTTACGGATCCATGGATCCATGGATCGGATCCGCAAAACACATGCGGACGTCTGAATGGAGCCTTACAGGGGGTGATCAATGGCAGGCGGGTGATCACGCATATACACTCCCTGATCACCCCCCTGTCATTGATCACCCCCCTGTAAGGCTCCATTCAGACTTCCGCATGTGTTTTGTGGATCCGATCCATGTATCCATGGATCCGTAAAAATCATGCGGACGTCTGAATGGAGCCTTACAGGGGGGGGTGATCAGTGACAGGGGGGTGATCACCCTGATCACCCCCTGTCATTGATCACCCCCCTTGTAAGGCTCCATTCAGACGTCCGCATGTGTTTTGTGGATCCGATCCATGTATCCATGGATCCGTAAAAATCATGCAGACGTCTGAATGGAGCCTTACAGGGGGGGTGATCAGTGACAGGGGGGTGATCACCCTGATCACCCCCTGTCATTGATAACCCCCCTGTAAGGCTCCATTCAGACGTCCGCATGTGTTTTGTGGATCCGATCCATGTATCCATGGATCCGTAAAAATCATGCAGGACGTCTGAATGGAGCCTTACAGGGGGGGTGATCAGTGACAGGGGGGTGATCACCCTGATCACCCCCTGTCATTGATAACCCCCCTGTAAGGCTCCATTCAGACGTCCGCATGTGTTTTGTGGATCCGATCCATGTATCCATGGATCCGTAAAAATCATGCGGACGTCTGAATGGAGCCTTACAGGGGGGGTGATCAGTGACAGGGGGGTGATCACCCGTGATCACCCCCTGTCATTGATCACCCCCCTGTAAGGCTCCATTCAGACGTCCGCATGTGTTTTGTGGATCCGATCCATGTATCCATGGATCCGTAAAAATCATGCGGACGTCTGAATGGAGCCTTACAGGGGGGGTGATCAGTGACAGGGGGGTGATCACCCTGATCACCCCCTGTCATTGATAACCCCCCTGTAAGGCTCCATTCAGACGTCCGCATGTGCTTTTGCGGATCCGATCCATGTATCCATGGATCCGTAAAAATCATACGGACGTCTGAATGGAGCCTTACCAGGGGGGTGATCAATGACAGGGGGGTGATCAGGGAGTCTATATGGGTGATCACCCCCCTGTCATTGATCACCCCCTGTCATTGATCACCCCCCTGGTAAGGCTCCATTCAGACATTTTTTTTGGCACAAGTTAGCGGAAATTTTTTGTTTGTTTTTGTTTTTTTCTTACTAAGTCTCATATTCCACTAACTTGTGTCAAAAAATAAAATCTCACATGAACTCGCCATACCCCTCACGGAATCCAAATGCGTAAACATTTTTAGACATTTATATTCCAGACTTCTTCTCACGCTTTAGGGCCCCTAAAAAGCCAGGGCAGTATAAATACCCCACATGTGACCCCATTTCGGAAAGAAGACACCCCAAGGTATTCCGTGAGGGGCATATTGAGTCCATGAAAGATTGAAATTTTTGTCCTAAGTTAGCGGAAAGTGAGACTTTGTGAGAAAAAAAACAAAAAAAATCAATATCCGCTAACTTATGCAAAAAAAAAAAAATTCTAGGAACTCGCCATGCCCCTCATTGAATACCTTGGGGTGTCTTCTTTCCAAAGTGGGGTCACATGTGGGGTATTTATACTGCCCTGGCTTTTTAGGGGCCCGAAAGTGTGAGAAGAAGTCTGGGATCCAAATGTCTAAAAATGCCCTCCTAAAAGGAATTTGGGCCCCTTTGCGCATCTAGGCTGCAAAAAAGTGTCACACATGTGGTATCGCCGTACTCAGGAGAAGTTGGGCAATGTGTTTTAGGGGTGTCATTTTACATATACCCATGCTGGGTGAGATAAATATCTTGGTCAAATGCCAACTTTGTATAAAAAAATGGGAAAAGTTATCTTTTGCCAAGATATTTCTCTCACCCAGCATGGTTATATGTAAAATGGCACCCCAAAACACATTCCCCAACTTCTCCTGAGTACGGCGATACCAGATGTGTGACACTTTTTTGCAGCCAAGGTGGGCAAAGGGGCACATATTCCAAAGTGCACCTTTCGGATTTCACAGGCCATTTTTTACAGATTTTGATTGCAAGGTACTTCTTACACATTTGGGCCCCTAAATTGCCAGGGCAGTATAACTACGCCACAAGTGACCCCATTTTGGAAAGAAGACACCCCAAGGTATTCCGTGAGGGGCACGGCGAGTTCCTAGAATTTTTTATTTTTTGTCACAAGTTAGCGGAAAATGATGATTTTTCTTTTTTTTTCTTTTTTCCTTACAAAGTCTCATATTCCACTAACTTGCGACAAAAAATAAAAAATTCTAGGAACTCGCCATGCCCCTCACGGAATACCTTGGGGTGTCTTCTTTCCAAAATGGGGTCACTTGTGGCGTAGTTATACTGCCCTGGCAATTTAGGGGCCCAAATGTGTAAGAAGTACCTTGCAATCAAAATGTGTAAAAAATGGCCTGCGAAATCCGAAAGGTGCACTTTGGAATATATGCCCCTTTGCCCACCTTGGCTGCAAAAAAGTGTCACACATCTGGTATCGCCGTACTCAGGAGAAGTTGGGGAATGTGTTTTGGGGTGTCATTTTACATATACCCATGCTGGGTGAGAAAATATCTTGGTCAAATGCCAACTTTGTATAAAAAAATTGGAAAAGTTGTCTTTTGCCAAGATATTTCTCTCACCCAGCATGGGTATATGTAAAATGACACCCCAAAACACATTCCCCAACTTCTCCTGAGTACGGCGATACCAGATGTGTGACACTTTTTTGCAGCCAAGGTGGGCAAAGGGGCACATATTCCAAAGTGCACCTTTCGGATTTCACCGGTCATTTTTTACACATTTCGATTGCAAAGTTCTTCTCACACATTTGGGCCCCTAGAATGCCAGGGCAGTATAACTACCCCACAAGTGACCCCATTTTGGAAAGAAGACACCCCAAGGTATTCCGTGAGGGGCATGGCGAGTTCCTAGAATTTTTTATTTTTTGTCGCAAGTTAGTGGAATATGAGACTTTGTAAGAAAAAAATAAAAATAAAAAATCATCATCATTTTCCGCTAACTTGTGACAAAAAATAAAAAGTTCTATGAACTCACTATGCCCATCAGCGAATACCTTAGGGTGTCTACTTTCCAAAATGGGGTCATTTGTGGGGTTTTTCTACTGTCTGGGCATTGTAGAACCTCAGGAATCATGACAGGTGCTCAGAAAGTCAGAGCTGCTTCAAAATGCGGAAATTCACATTTTTGTACCATAGTTTGTAAACGCTATAACTTTTACCCAAACCATTTTTTTTTTGCCCAAACTTTTTTTTTTTATCAAAGACATGTAGAACTATAAATTTGGCGAAAAATTTATATATGGATGTCGTTTTTTTTACAAAATTTTACAGCTGAAAGTGAAAAATGTCATTTTTTTGCAAAAAAATCGTTACATTTCGATTAATAACAAAAAAAGTAAAAATGTCAGCAGCAATAAAATACCACCAAATGAAAGCTCTATTAGTGAGAAGAAAAGGAGGTAAAATTCATTTGGGTGGTAAGTTGCATGACCGAGCGATAAACGGTGAAAGTAGTGTAGTGCAGAAGTGTAAAAAGTGCTCTGGTCATGAAGGGGGTTTTAGCTAGCGGGGCTGAAGTGGTTAAACGACTTTCCAGACAGGAGTTTAAAATAATGTTAGAGGATGATGACCTTTTTTTTTCATCTTGCTCCTTGGCTGGTTCTTGCTTGGTTCCGTTCCATTCATTTTAATGGGGCCGCCGAAAATAGCCGAGCGCTGGCTTGGCTATTTCCATCTGCACCATTGAAGTGAATGGGAGCAGGGGTCGCGCGTGCGCTCCCATTCACTTCTATGGGAGCAACGGAGAGCAGCGCTTGGTGGTGGACGGACCCCAGGAAATCCGGGGTGCTCCAACCACAGCTCTCTCCGCTCCGTTCTCATTGTAGGTAGGACCCGCACCTATCAGACAATGGGGGCATATCCTAGAGATATGCCCCCATTGTCTGAGATGGGAATACCCCTTTAATATACGATATGTTTTCTGAAAATGCGTATGCTCTGTGTTACAGTGTAGTTTCTACACTATAGAAATACTTGACTAAAAATCTCCGTGACAGTTAGAATTAGGGATGAGCAAATCTACTTCAGAGGAAACATCCGAAGTCGATTCACATAAAACTTTGTTCCAATACTGTATGGAGCAGAAGCTCTGTACAGTATAAGAATGTATTGGCTCCAATGAGCCGAAGTTATTGATTCGAAGTCTTACGACATAGCCTGGCAGTGCCTACTGCTTCTGATCCTGTCCTATGTCCAGCCTGGCAGTGCCTACTGCTTCTGATCCTGTCCTATGTCCAGCCTGGCAGTGCCTACTGCTTCTGATCCTGTCCTATGTCCAGCCTGGCAGTGCCTACTGCTTCTGATCCTGTCCTATGTCCAGCCTGGCAGTGCCTACTGCTTCTGATCCTGTCCTATGTCCAGCCTGGCAGTGCCTACTGCTTCTGATCCTGTCTTACGTCAGCCATAAGTCCCCCCATGTCAGCCATAAGCCCTCCATGTCAGCCATAAGCCCCCCATGTCAGCCCCCAGGTCAGCCATCAGCTCCCAGTGCAAATAAAATAAAATAAAATAAACACTTACCTCTCCTGCTCCTGATCACCATCGCGATCCTCTTCATTCTGCTGTCGGGTGTGTATAGCAGCGCACAGTGTGAGGTCACAGAGCGACCTCACGCTGTGTGCAGCCCTGCACAGCCGATAGCCGAGCCGCGGACCAGGAAGCGGTGAGTACAGATCCTTCACCGCTTCCTGGTCCTTCTGTACTAATGTAAGCGCTTCATTAGTACAGCGTTAAAGACTGCCCTGATCGCCACGGCCCGGCAAACCATCTTCCAGGGCCCGGTCCTGGGCCATGACCTGGCGGTTGGGGACCACTGACTTAAAAAATCCCAGTAAGCTGCAGGTGACTACCCTGTCTAAAATCTAGAAACACCAGTATGATACAAGGTAACCAACGGAACAGAAGTGATAACAATGTGACAGCATTTAAAAGGTAAGAAGTTTTGATCAGAAGGGTCTGGGTGCTGAGACCCCCAGGATCATTGATACAAATGGGCAAAAAAACTCATCTGAGCACTGTGCTCCTCTGGCTCTGGTCTCCTCTTAAGAGCCGAAGGTGCAGTATACAGATCCACCACACATTTGGCTCTTTAAGGAGGAGCAAGTAAAGCACCCAAATGGATGCTTTCCCCCTTCATATTAATGTTTGTGGGTTTCTCAGCGCCCGGATGCCCACTCCTGACATGCCACTATGGAGCAATCTCTAAGAAGATCTTATAGAACAGTCTTACCTAGTCCTGTGCTGGAGCTGTACTTCACAATCGGCGTGCTCACGCTCCCCATGTCAGTGGTGCACGTCACCTGAAAATAAAAGGCTGTGGAACAAACATACAAATAGAAAAATATGTAAATGTGCAAAAAAATTTTTCAGTAGACCCATTTAAACGCTGTATGTGCCATAGCAGCTCAGGTCTGACCCATTCTCCTGTACCACAGAGATGAGCGAACCCAAATTTTACAGGTTCGGGTTCGGTGTTCGGGTGGTGTAGGAATTCCGTTATAATGGATTATAACGGAATTCGTAGACAGAATGCAAAACGAAAGCCTTCAGGAGGCATTCCCATTCCGTTTTGATCCGTCATAATAGAAGTCTATGGCCAAGCATAAGGACGTAAAACAAAGTCCTGCAGAACGGAAACCAGACGGATCCGTCATGCTTGCCCATAGACTTCTATTATGACGGATCCACACGGAATGGGAATACCTCTTCAAGGCTTCCTTTTTGCATTCCATCTACAAATTCTATTATATTCCGTTATAACGGAATCCATAATTGGATTCCTACATCACCCAAACACCTTAAAGTTCGGGTTTGCTCATCCCTAGGTATAAGCTCTCAATATGGCAGCAATAGGAACATCTAGAGGGGCGATAGCCTTGTGAAGGATATAAACAGATATAGAGGTGTAGCATGACAGGTGTGTGGGGCATGTCCCACAGGTGTCGCCGACAAGCCACTATATGCTGGCTGGGGTATTTAGATTGAGGACAGAGGCAACAAACGGAATCTTTGCCTCGGGTGTAGGAACACCTAGTTACGATGGGGGCCTCTCCTCAATCGTAGCTCAGTTGAATGTCCACCATTATATTTTTAGGTCCAGTATTCTGTAATAAATATTTCTGACATTTTCTGACCACTAGGGGGAGCTATTTGCAAATGGATGTATCCAACTAGTGTTGAAGTCAGTGGGAACTGTATAAACCTGTATGCCATGAGATCCTAGCAGGGTCCTGCTATGGCAGTGTCATAGGAAGTAGTTTAGTACCGATCTCCCTCCCATCAGGGGACCCTTATGGGCTTGATTCTACGGTAAGTACACTGGTGGGCCTAGCAGTCCGCTGTGACTGTATGGGTCACAGTAGACACTTACTTTTATCTGTGGTCCTCTGGATGTGAACACTGGAGTCCAGACCACTGTAGATGCGCTGCCCTCGTTCAGTTAAGACAAACTCTTTCAACTGCCCATTAAGCTGGAAGCTGTGTCCCCAGTCCAAGAATATGGTGGTCAGATTACTGGAAACAGAGATGTGAGCTGTGTATAACGGCCCTGGAAGACACACAAAATGTAAGAGCTGAGCCTCACCGCTCAATACTAAAAGCTCAGTTCACAATGCAGCTGTTATCTATCTATCTATCTATCTATCTATCTATCTATCTAATATCTATCCATCTCATATCTATCTATCTATCTAATATCTGTATCTATCTATCTATCTATCCATCTCATATCTATCTATCTATCTAATATCTGTATCTATCTATCTATCTATCTAATATCTGTATCTATCTATCTCATATCTATCTATCTATCTATCTATCTAATATCTGTATCTATCTATCTATCTATCTATTATCTATCTCATATCTATCTATCTATCTATCTATCTATCATATATCTGTATCTATCTATCTATCTAATATCTGTATCTATCTATCTATCTATCTCCTATCTATCTATCTATCTATCTATCTATCTATCTCCTATCTATCTATCTATCTCCTATCTATCTATCTATCTATCATCTATCTATCTATCATCTATCTATCTCATATCTATCTATCTATCTATCTCATATCTATCTATCTCATATCTATCTATCTATCTATCTCATATCTATCGAATCTCATATCTATCTATCTATCTCATATCTATCTATCTATCTATCTATCTATCTATCTCATATCTATCTATCTCATATCTATCTATCTATCTCATATCTATCTATCTCATATCTATCTATCTATCTCTCCAGTGTAACATATAAATACGATGTGTGGGGTAATTAGTATGGCTGGCACTATTCCCTCAGATAAATGATGCCAGGCAGGTTCAGTATTTATGACTACAGCGCCCAGAGGACGGTACAAATTGATTAAATGTTTCTTTAAAGTGGGCTTCTAAGTAAGTCAATTATGCAGTTGTGTCACCCGCTCATTTGTATGGCTTTTCTTTCAGCCATTAGCTCGCTTCCCAATTGTTACCGAAAAAATAAAAAGCGTCTAAAAAGCAATTTGTGAATAATAATTCATTTTACCAACTAATTAATCAATACATCCGCAGACTGGTTCATTATCAGCGAGTGCTTCATTCATACCCTGGCTCATGAAAGTAACTTTGTGCTCATGCCAAGGACATGGCTATTTATCTCTGCAATCACAACATGTAAAGAAAACATAGAGAAGCGGCTAGAATGATATGGTCAATTATGGGAAAAATAACAATCAGATCAATATGGAACTGCATAATTAAAGGGGTTTTTCTGGGACATGAATATTGATGAACCATTCTTAGGATAGGTCATCAATATCAGATTGGCGGGGTCCATATCCTGACACCTCCACCGATCGGTTGATTGCAGACCACATTGTGCACCAGAACCAAGCATCGCTGTGTATACTGGGTAGGGGGCGTGCAACTCTCTCCCCATTTACTTGTATGGGACAGAACTGCAGGAACCAGGCATGACCCCTACACATTGCACAGAGCTGTGCCTGGTTCCGGTGCACGGGTGCTCTGCAATCAAATGATCATAGGGGGTACCAGGAGTCAGACCCTCCCCAATCTGACACTGCTGAGCTATCCTGACCACCCAAAGTATAGGTTATCAGTATTAAAGCCCCGGAAAACCTATTTAAAGGATGTCTTATAAACGATAAGGCTTGTCTTTAAGCCCGTTAGATTGTATGACTCTCATAGAGGGTTCCTCATCTATGTGCCAAAAAGGAGAATGGCTTTGTAGGAATATTTCCTTAGTTGGTGCTTCCATATGTTACATGAATGACAATTTATTTAAATGTCCGCAGTATATAGGCTACATTTTCATGTAATGGCTGCTGCAGGAGCAACGTACAGTGAGACTTTTCTGCATTCTTGCCCTTCTCTGGGGTGTTCAGCTAATTACCACTCCAGCTTAGTGAGGATCCCTTACAATTAGGACTGACTGTATGGGCTGGTAAACTAGCCAATTTTCTAGGGCCCCGTAGGGGGCTCTGCAAGTATGGGTCCTAAAGAAGCAACTTGAATTTACCATTGACCCCTTCACAGCTCTCGACACCAGAGAATGTGAAATTTCCACTTCACTGCCCTAGACCACCAGAGAATGTGAAATTTCCACTTCACTGCCCTAGACCACCAGGGAATGTGAAATTTCTTCTTCACTCTCTTTGATAACCAGGGAATTTAAAGAAATTTACCTACTCACTATCCTAAACCACCAAAGTTTATTAAATGACAAGACAAAATGACTAAAAATGGTTCACGGAGTGTTGTCCAAGACCCCATTTTCAATATTACCCTTGTTGCTCACTATACTTCTTGATGGATTTTGGAACGCTTCAAGATTGTGGAATTCTATTTTATTCTACTCCACTATTCCCAAAGGTGAAATCTTCACCAAAATCAGCATCAAGATCTGTAACACATGCAGATTTGGTTGCAGGTTCATTACAGGACTGCTTGCCTGCTAGTCACTGGAAAAATACATTATGTTCAAAAGCTGAAAATCCATTGTGTCCTAGTCCTGCCCACACAGCTGAGAGCTTGTTGCAGTGAACCAGCGCATCACGTGCCTATCAAATTTATTTGGCTGTCACATAAACTGATGCATTGTCCTGTACCACCCTGCCACATACATGACGCCCAACACTTTATATAACCCATCAATTCACTCATCGAGCTGCACACTCTCTTCTACACTAATGACGTACTTTCTTTTAAGGTTGTGCATTGGATCCAGTCAGAGCTGGTACTGCCTTCTGAGTTGTAGCTAATCACCCTCAGGTTGTACGTAGTGAATGGCTGTAGGTCCGTAATTTCACATGTTTCCTCCTTTCCAGAATACGTCATCTCTACAGCTCCTTCAATACAAGATGATCCAACAGTTGGAACCAAAGGAGGACACGTCACCTGCATGTGGACCTCATACCTACAAATGTAAAAAATAATATTAGAGGTAATTTTGGTAATATAATGACTCAATACATTGTTACTTTGGATGGAAATGTTGCCCTAGGCTTGAGACAAATGAAGATCAAATTCACCACATATTCTAGAATGACTGTATTATCGCAACAACTTGAAGCATAAATTGTAAACCACTCATTCCTGTTCTCTAGGAGCTGGCATCAAGATCCTCATCCCAAGTGCCAGGGGGTGTAGAGCAGAGTTTTCCACTTTACCAAAGGTCAAGTACCTTGAAAGTGGACCTTGAGGCTGCACCCAGTGTAGCACTAACCAAAAGGAGCTACTGAGTCTAAGGAATCTCTGCAAGGAAGTTAACCTTCCTTGCAGAGATCCTAAGTCCTAAGTCACATCTTCAGATCACAATGCTCTGAGTAGTGACCAGTTGGCAGCTGGACACAGAGTAGTTAGATGGAGCCATGGTTTAGAAACAGAAGGTCAACCAGGAGCAGCAATCCAGAAGGATTAAACAAAGTTAATTAGGGAGGCAAGGTTGGTAGTCATACCAGGGTATACACGAAGAGCACAATCCAAACACAGTAAGGTCAAACATACTGGAAATATAGACTAGAGGAAATTACAAAAACTCATACTCATGCAAGGGTCAGGAGTCCCTTGCCTGCTTAAACAGGACTCCACAACTGAAAAGCATATGGTCACCAATGTCAACCATAAATCCTGGTTGGTGACAGGATGAAGGCGCTGGAGTGAGGAACGGTATATAAGAGCACCCCCTACTCAAACAAATGACATTTACGTAGTCCCAAACCAATGAAAGCATAGCATGAGTAAAGGACGAGTTGCCCAGAAACATGGCATGTACCCCTGAAGTACATATACCACAGGTTGCAGACAACCTAAGGTATAGGCAATAATTATTCCCTGCTGTACAGTGAATACAATTAATAGTTTTCGGTGGTCAGCGCTCTTATCCCATAATTCTCTTGGTTCGTTTTTGGCTTCTATTGTTTGTGCTCATTCATCCATCCTGAATCTGGTTGCCTTTTTTCTTCTTAGAATTAATTTCTTCAAAGAATATTTGGCTTCCCCAACAAATGGAGTCTTTTCATAATATGTCCAAGAAAGTTTCTTGTGTTCATTTGTGCCTTAATTCCCTTCTATGGTATTTTTAAAGGTCTTGCCCAACACCAGTGTTCAACCAACACTTTTTCTGTCCAACTTTCTTATTGTCTGGTTTATACAGAGACAAACCATGGTTATCAATGATTGAAGCCATGGACGAGAGTGTTGCTGTTTCTGGAAAACAAAAGCAGCCTCTTTTCAATCCCATAAAACCTCCTTAATTAAGTCAAGTCATGGCCAAAAGGTTTGACAGCACCTGTCCATACGCTCTTTTAGGACCTAAGGACATCAGAGAGGGGGTCCCCTGTTCGTGACCCCTCTCCATGAGTCAGAACAGACAAGTGATCTGTACGAGCAAATCTCTTTATGGCATATTTGATCTGTCCTTGTATTACAAAGATGGCCTTTCATCTTCATTTCCCCTGCAACAGTACCGAGAGCTGGATCTGGATCAGCTGATCACCCTAGGTGGCATTCTCAAAGGGGTTGTCTCTGATGAGACAACCTCCTTAATAACAATATTTAGAACTATACCATTACTAATGAAGCAGCCAATATAACTTTTTCCGCATCCTTATGAAATCAACCTCAATTCTAGAAAATTCTCCATATCATCTCAAGGTTATCCACTCAAGAAGTCAAGATCCAACTTTTATTCTCTTAAAATCTCCTACAATATGAAAAATGGCCATGGTTCACCCTGTCTTAAAAATGTATAGATTCCTTCATGCATCCCAAAGACGAACAGCATGATATGATTAAAACCACCCTGCCAGCCGGTTAATATATCATGCGTTTGACTGAAATATGACATTTAGTTAATTAATTATAAGATATTTCTAAATGTCACAGAAATTAGGCACTTACCTTTGAATAATGCCATTAGGTGACCCCGGTGCGCTCCACTGCAGTGACACTGCCCTTGAAGTTTTGTCTGTTATGTGTGGAGGTCGCTGGTGGGAAGGTGATGCCGAGAGAGTCGTGAGCCGAGCTATAGGACCTTTACTGCAACACGTCAGACACGTGCAGGCCTCGGCACCTATGAAGTAGTTGGTAAAGGGCTTGAGACCATGAATGGTCTGCTGGATGGATGTTCCTTCAGACACCTATGGAAAGAAGACGTTAATATTATAATTATTTAGTGAGCGGATCGGAGGAGTGATGGATGACTAGAATGGTTTTGGAGGGAACACTCATAACTTTCCACTGGTAGATGCCACCTTTGTCTGATTAATGAGGCTCTGTGATTCCTACCAGTCACTAGAATGAAGTGCTAGGACAGTGCCACACACCTTAGGCCCTTCTTGACTTTTTCGGAAGACCAGATTTTTCAGCCCATAAGTTGGGGTTGGGGCCTCTTCCGATCTTTACATCCTAGTGTCATCACTATCTTTACTGGAGCAACAGCTCTAAAGGGGTTTTCCGATTCTCTAAAATTGGTTGTCTACTTTAAAGTTTCGTTGTACTTTGAACAAACTTTTGATATGTTATAGGAACATATTTGAAAGTTTAGATTGGTGGTGATGTAAACGCATAGACCCCAACTGATCTCTAGAATGAGGGAAGAGAAGCGTGCGCATATCGCAATCTCTCTCCTCGCTGCACGAGACAGGCACATAGACTTTCTATTGAGACCATTTTGCTTCCTGTCCTGCAGCGAGGAGAAAGAATGCGCTAAACAAATGCTTCTCTCCCCTCATTCTAGAAATCAGTGGGGGTGTCAGCGATCAGTCCCCCACTGATCTAACCTTCTCATATGTCCCTACAACATATTGAACATTTGTTCAAAGTACAGTGCCACTTAAAAGGTGTCGCCATATACAAAACGCCAGTTTCAGACAGACCGACCAACCATCTAACGTGTATGAGTTGTTTCAGACCATGTTGGAGAAAAAAGATGCCTAACCCTTTGTTCTTAGGGGAGATAAGGCATTGTCAGAGGTGTCCAACAATGACTTATTCCCCTTTCTCCACTGAGAACACATGCATGCTCAGCTGAATCAAAAGAGCATGTGTATAGGGTGAGGTCAGAAGGATTAGCTGTTTATTGAACAAGACTTCAGCCAACAGTTATTAAAGGTGTGTGACTAGCTTCAGAATAGGTCATCAATGTTAGAAAGGTGGGAGCCCAACTCTTGGCACCGGGGACGGACTGCGAACTTAAAGTGGCCCTCGAAAAAAATAATAAAGTTTTCCCATGTTGTAGGCAGGTTCAAGTTGACAGAAGGTGGGTCAACACAAGTAGATAAGGGCCAGTATAAGCAGGTAGGAACAACAGACATAGGCGGGATAAGTAAAACCATAGTGCAGCAAAAAATACCGCTCCAGCAGAACCAAATACTGCAACGTAGCACAGACTACTGCCTCAGCAGAGCCAAATACCACAGTGCACCACATAATACTGTCTCCCTCACCACAGTATTAAACTGTATGACCATCCTGAGGACAGTTATACAGTTGAATTCCGTTGCTCAGGTGCATAAGTATCTGATGCTCCTACATTAATTAATACTGAGAGCATCAGACAATTACATACCCAGCCGGCGGGCCGTGAGGAGGGCTGAGGTGGTCCTCTGGGTGTCAGGTATCATAGGGTCTACGGCAAGTCTGCCCCTGCTCAGCACCTTCCCCAATCACCTGTTTGAAGGGGCTGTGGTGCTCCTTGTTTGCAATGCACCACACAGCACAGATCTTGACCTTTTATTAGCGGTTGTTTCTGGTATTGCTGCTCAGCCCCATTCACATGAAGGGGAAAAAGCTGTAATGGCAGGCATAACGTAGCTGCTACTAAATGGACGGATCCTTGCCTGGCAAACAAAGAAGCGGATGTAACCAGCCCTGGAGCGCAGTGGTCCCTTCAAGTAGCTGATCAAACAGGGGTGATGAGAGTCAGACGCCCATGATCTAATATTGATGACTTGTACTGCATCTTGCTGTCTATAGGGGCAGATGTATCAATGGCAGCTTTCTGGCATTGGGAAATACAGCATTTGTCTCAGGAATGGGACAGAAAAAAAGTGGATGAGGCTCCAGACTTTCATTACGCATGACTCCTTGATCAAAACTTGTGTCAGAATGTGGCGACAGATACTGTATGACCTGGTGCTGTTTGCAGCCTATGGCAGGTCCATAATTGGACCTGCACTCTGATCCAGTTCACGCTAAACTGGGGGAAAAACTGTTGCACCTCCTGGCATGCCAGGCAAGTATTCCTTTCCTTCTCTGGAATTCAAGCGTGGTGTTGGGTGCCCTTGGGGTAAATCACAGGTTAATCATGCTCACCACGGAGTCCTCTCCCTTGTCATTCCTGGAGAACAGTCTGTAGAGGATAACTACACCATTCGGCTTAGTCGGCGGAGATATGTTGGCAACCGCAAACGTGGAGGACACCTTGAGAAAAGCTGGTGCCAGTAAGCCTTCTGGGGCGGCGGGGCCGGTCCGACAATGAGCCCAGGAGCTGGACGTCCTTCCAGCAGAATTCACAGTCACCACCTATGAAGAAGAGTCCATTACTGGGGCACAGTCTTCTAATGACTACTGTCTGTTGCTGCTATCTCACCGAGTCCCGGGAACTAAGGTGTCCCCTCTGCCACATAAGATGACACCAGTATATTAAATGGTACATGGTAGGTGTGGGTGCAACTAAGCCAGTTTACTTTTACACCAAATTTGACAATTCTCCCCCATTAATGAGGGGTGTAACTCAACAGCTATTTCACAGTGGAGTTTATAGAGCCGAGTGTGTCATCTGAAACAACTCATGGTGACTTCACACTATTGTAGTACTCCAGACCTGGGGGTACTGCTATGGTAAATGGTTTGTAGTATAATGCAATGTAATGTCATGCTATACACTTTCACCAGTAGATGGGGTACAGTTGGCAGTGTTTGGCAACAGGAATAGAACTTACCATCCTATTCTTCTCTCTCTTGGTAGGAGTGGGCTGGTCTGACTTCCTGCCAAGGGAGAGGCAGAGCTAATTAGTGAGTGTGGAAGAGAGTGAAGAGTGAGGGAGCATGCAATCCATCTCCCACTTCTCCAGGCCATGATGATTACAGAGGCAGCTCATCTAGGAGGAACATTGCCCCAGAGAGCCTGGCTCAGTTTCAGGCTATAGAAGATTTGTAAACTACAGCGTATTTTTGTCAGCAGAGTAATCAAGCATTTAAGTTATGTAGACTCTGCTGCTAGCTGAGGGGAAACACGTCAAGACACCACCACCACATTTCAGGACAGGCATAGCTAAACACACTGCAACACACAGTGGACACCTACACTCACAGATGCCAGAGTACAGCCATAGGAAAGGGAATGAGGAGAGAGACATTGTAGCTAGTGAACTTGTGTGTTATCTTCTGCCACATAGCCAGCCAGCATACCCCATTATCTGGGAGGAGAAAGTGCACTTTGAACGAACTGCTGGTGGAAGTGCTGATATTTATTTTCTGCACTCAGTAAGGAAAGACGTTCTTTGTTCTATAATATCAGCCGGATTCTTTCACATCACTTATTCACCACTCCAAACCCCATATGACTTTGCACAGGACTCATACAAACCTATTTGAACTTAGCGAATAATCCTGATGCTATAAAGCAGGCATGCTCAACCTGCGGCCCTCCAGCTGTTGTAAAACTACAACTCCCACAAAGCCCTGCTGTAGGCTGTTCAGGCATGCTGGGAGTTGTAGTTTTGCAACAGCTGAAGGGCCGCAGGTTGAGCATGCCTGCTATAAAGAATCAATCACGTGACAGACTTAACTCTGCTATCAGTGCAGAGGTAGCAGAGCTGAACGTTAGCTGTTTAATTACACTTCTTCAGTGTGCACTGTTTGCAGTACATATCTCAACAGACACCTCCGATGGACCGCTCCAACATGTGCCATCCTGCCATAGGCTCAGAGCGGCATATGTCGACCATTGACTCGGCTTTTAAAAAAACATTTACTGTGCAGTATACATTGTTCTGCCATGGCCCATTTATAGCATAGTGTAGTGCCCTGGAGCGGGGGTACTTTAAAGTCTGGACATTTGGGGACATTTTCCCCTGTTTCCCCTATGCAAAGTTAAAACTTCCTACTTTATTTCTCTTGAAAGGGTTAACTTATACTGTTTATTACTGTGTTACTGCATTTTATATGTATGTTGTGATATATACCCTTTCATTTGCACTATATTGGCAAGGCTCTGTGGAAAGGGTTAATGAATACTGAGAGACTTTTGGGACCCTTATTGAGAAGCTGTTAATTTTCCACAGCTGCCATAGGGTTTAAAGAAAAAGATGTTTTGGAGGGAAAAAGCCAGACATTGTTTACCACTAAAACCAGACAGACTGACCTTCTGAATGTCTGGTTTTAGCTATGTTGTTATGTCTGGAAACTTTTTTTTGTCTGGAAAAACTGCTGTGTCATTGCCATTGAGTATCATTCAAGCTCTAATGTAAGCCTATGAGAGATGGAAAGTGTAACAATGTATCTGTTTGTGCTGAGCTTCTCCACTCCACCCCTCCCACTAGAAAGTTCTAGTCTAGCTAGAAATGGTATATAAGTGCAGTGTCCAACTCCATGTTAGAAGTGGGCCCCTTAAATCTCATGTATGTCATCTTATGCCATTGTCTATTTCCTATGTATTAAGCTACAAATTCCCTACAGCAGGCTCGTAGTTGCATTACACCCAGTCAACACTAGGTGGTGCTATCACATCACATACAGTCCTGATCAAAAGTTTAAGACCACTTGAAAAATGGCAACAAATCATATTTAGCATGGCTGGATCTTAACAAGGTTCCAAGTAGAGCTTCAACATGCAACAAGAAGAAATGGGAGTGAGACAAAACATTTTTTGAGCATTCAATTTAATGAAAACAACAAATAAACTGAAACAGGCTGTTTTTCAGCTGATCAAAAGTTTAGGACCACACCTCCAAAAAAAAACGAAACTCCCCCAAAACAGAAATCCAACTTCCAAACATGAACTAATGAGTAATGAGTAGCTCCGCCGTTATTGTTGATCACTTCAAAAATTAGTTTAGGCATGCTTGATGCAAGCGTTTCCATGAGGTGAGTGGGAACATTTCTCCAAGTGGTGAAGACGGCCACATGAAGGCTATGTACTGTCTGGAACTGTTGTCCATTTTTGTAAACTTCCCTTGCCATCCATCCCCAAAGACCATTATGGCGCCCCCTCCACTGTGGCGCATAGAAAACATCTCAGGTGGGATCTGCTTGTCATGCCAGTAACGTTGGAAACCATCAGGACCATCAAGGTTACATTTTTTCTCATCAGAGAATAAAACTTTCTTCCACCTTTGAATGTCCCATGTTTGGTGCTCTCTTGCAAAGTCCAAACGAGCAGTTCTGTGGCGTTCAAGGAGACGAGGTCTTTGAAGACATTTTTTGTTTTTGAAGCCCTTCAGTCTCAGATGCTGTCTGATGGTTATGGGGCTGCAGTCAGCACGAGTAAGGGCCTTAATTTGGGTCGAGGATCATCCAGTTTCTTGATGGACAGCCAATTGGATCCTCCGGCTCAGTGCTGGTGAAATTCTTTTGGGTCTTCCACTTGACTTTTTTGTTCCAGTACCCTCAGGATCATTTAAGAAATTCCAAATGACTGTATTACTGCGTCCCACCTCAGCAGCTATGGCGCGCAGTGAGAGACCCTGCTAAGGCTACTTTCACACCTGCGTTCAGGTGTCCGCTCGTGAGCTCCGTTTGAAGGGGCTCACGAGCGGCCCTAAACGCAGCCGTCTGGCCCTAATGCATTCTCAGTGGAGGCGGATCCACTGAGAATGCATCCGCCTGCCAGCGCTCAGCCTCCGCTCCGCTCAGTGAGCGGACACCTGAACGCTGCAAGCAGCGTTCGGGTGTCCGCCTGGCCGTGCGAAGGGCGAGCGGATCCGTTCCGACTTACAATGTAAGTCAATGGGGACGGATCCGCTTGAAGATGACACCATATGGCTCAATCTTCAAGCGGATCCGTCCCCCATTGACTTTCAATGTAAAGTCTGAACGGATCCGCTCAGGCTACTTTCACACTTAGAAAATTTTTCTAAGTTCTAATGCAGACGGATCCGATCGAACGCTAGTGTGAAAGTAGCCTTATGCAGTTCAACAACCCGACCACGTTCAAAAAGGGAGAGTTTTTTTTGCCTTTGCCATCACAACGTGTGACTACCTGACAGAGAATGACAATGAATTCTCATCTTTGCACAGATTTGGCCTTTTAAAGGCATATGGTCCTACATTTTTGATCAGCTGAAAAACAGCCTGTTTCAGTTTATTTCTTGTTTTCATTAAATTGAATGCTCAAAAAATGTTTTGTCTCACTCCCATTTCTTCTTGTTGCATGTTGAAGCTCTACTTGGAACCTTGTTAAGATCTAACAATGTAAAATATGATTTTTTGCCATTTTTCAAGTGGTCTTAAACTTTTGTTCAGGACTGTATATAGAACAGGTCGGTCACAGGAAGTCAGATGAGAGCTTAGTGGAGAAGAGGAGAGCATGTAGCTTTTGCTGTGTGCCCCTGGGCACTCCCCAGTAGGGCAAGATATATAGGAAACCAAGCAAAGGGTTACTGGATCCCTTTTTGTAGTGCCACTGTCCAGAAGCCAGAGACAAAGTGGACTTATTGTATTGAAGCAACCTGTGCAAATAATGGAGCAGAAGTCTGATGCCTGCCGCTAGGGATACCGCCCTGTTGGTTGCCAAATTTTAGTCAGAGATCCAAGTACCGAAAGGCTGGTTTATCAGAGCGAGGCCAGAACCAAGGAAAGTATCACTCTCTCACTCAAGTCAAGTTGGAACTTATCTAAAACTTCCCCACCGAGACTTTTGTCTGGAGTTGCAGCTCAGCAATATTTTGTGAACCAAGGCATTATTTGTGTGGATGCTAACTACAAAGCTTCAACTGATCATGATCTGATCATGACTAAGAGCCTGCTGGCTCGAAACATGTCGGTCTGACGGGAGATGTCGGGAGTCTGTGTCCACCAAACTGTATGTACCTTTTGGATATGAAATAAAGACTGTGCAAGATCACATTTAACTACGTGCTGGAAATCTTTCAATTGTTGAAGCTTTGTACTACGAAGTTGGCCTGGCTTCTCCACTGCACGTGCGATTATTGGAGAGCTGGAATCAATTTTCTTTTCTATATGAATGCTAACTACCTCAAGGCAAATATATCAAGTAAAAACTTCCAGTTTGTTTAATTCGTGACACTCTCCTTATTTGGCACTATCTCTCATTGCACCTTACGGTGCTGGCAGCACGTCACCTAAAAACCCATACCACCAAGGGCATCTCAACCACCATCTGGCGGGAATCCCTGTACACCAGAGTGTTCCCCGAAAGAACTGGTGCTAAGCTTCCATTCACTGCACGCTGGCTGAGGGAGCTCTACAGAACCATGAGTAAAACTACTACTACCACCATCGGCCCACCAACACTCACACATACTGCCCCTGCGGTCCAGTCGCTGCATAAGGAGAGCAGTCAAAGCCCCTAGTGTTCTGCAGTTAGGGACCAGTGCTTGGAGGGGAAGACTCATGGCAGTCTGCATGAGTGACCAGAAGAAGATGCTGAGAAGGGGACGCTGTGGCACAGACAATGGGTCAGCAACCCTGTGACCAAGGAGCCACGCAGACTTCTGAATAGAGAGAGAGGGACAGCTAGCTCAGGCCTTTCCTCAGCATCAAACCCTTCTTCTGCCAGGAAGAGACTGGAGAAGCCAGCCCTATGCCTAGCCTGTATTATTTTGCACCTGAATTCCTCCAGTAAAGAAGCACACTGATAAACTGCATACCCTGACTCTCTGTACTTATTGCCCATTGGTGTGCACCACGCCTTAATATCCCTTCTGGGATATAACAGTGTCCAGGGGACCCAATGTACCGTTGGGGCCACCTCAAACCCGGCCACTGCAATAGTGCGGTAGAAAAAATGGCGTGCAGACACATATCACCCTGAGGATGCTCTAGGGGCCTTCATTGTATAGATGATCCCCACTATCATCTCCATGTCCCACTACAAATCTCCTTCTACAAATTTCTGCAACCCCTTAAACCTAATAACCATTCCTCTGACCCCTGCTCCTTTGGTTTCTCTTGCAGGAGCATTATGTAATGCACGCTCTGTCTGTAACAAACTGTCCTACATTCATGAACTTTTTATCTCTGAAAAACTTTCCTTTCTGGGTCTCACAGAAACATGGCTGACACCCTCTGACACCTCCTCCCCTGCTGCACTCTCATATAGTGGATTTCAATTCACTCACACCCCCGCCTCTGCTGCAAACATGGTGGAGGAGTTGGTATTCTCCTATCAGACACCTGCTCCTACAACCCAACTCCACTGTTACCCTCCATTACGCTCACCTCATTTGAAGTACACTCTGTTCGCATCTACTCTCCCTCCAACCTTCAAGTAGCTGTTATTTACCGCCCCCCAGGCCCAGCCACCATCTTTGTTGACTACTTCAAACCTGGCTACTACACTTTCTTTCTGCTGACATTCCCACTATCATCATGGGTGACTTCAACATCCCTATTAACACCTGCCACTCGGCCACCTCTAAACTCCTGTCACTCTCTTCTTCCTTCGGCCTATCACAGTGGTCTTCCGCTCCCACCCACAGAGATGGTCACACTCTGGATCTTATCTTTACCCACCTCTGCTCCCTATCTAACCTTTCTAATTCGCCTCTCCCCCTATCAAATCACAACCTACTCACCTTCTCTTCACTGGTCTCTTCTGCTGCTCCCCCGGTCCACACACTAGCACACCTCCGCAGGAACCTTAAACATGTCGACTTTTGCTTGCTTTCTGACTCTCTACTCCCACTCTCTACCATCTGTTCCCTCCAAGACCCAGATGCTGCCACCACCCTATATAACACCACAATAACTACAGCTCTGGACACTGTTGCCCCCCTCACACACAACAAAACCCCAAAAATCAACCCTGGCACACCAACCTGACCAAAAAACTCAGACAAGCTTCCAGGGCTGCTGAGCGGCGATGGAAGAAATCCCATTCTAAAGATCATTTCACCGCATACAAGCAATTCCTCCTCATATTCAAATCCTGACTTGCTGATGCAAAACAGGCCCACTTCTTATCTCTCATATCTTCCCCGGCTCACAGCCCTAAACAACTTTTTAACACTTTTAACTCCCTTCTCCGTCCCCCAGCGCCCCCACCCTGTCCTCTCATCTCAGCTGAGGACTTTGCCAAATACTTCAAACAAAAGATAGTCAACATCAGAGAAAGTTTCAGTACACAGTCCCACCAGACCCTCCACACAAGTGCTCGGTCCTCTTTTCCCAAAACCTGCTTCTCCACCATTACAGAAGAAAAACTCTTCACTCAACTCTCCAGATCCCATCCCACCTCATCCCTAACCTCACCACAGTGTTTATCCCAGCCCTAACTCATCTCTTCAACCTATCACTAACTTCTGGTATCTTCCCCTCTGCTTTTAAACATGCTACCATTACACCCATCCTCAAAAAGCTTTCACTTGACCCATCTTCTTTGTCCAGTTATCTCCCCATATCACTTCTTCCGTATGCCTTAAAGCTACTTGAACAACATGTCCATTCTGAACTGTTCTCTCACCTCTCCTCCTGCTCCCTCTTTGACCGCCTACAATCTGGCTTCTGACCCCACCACTCGACTGAGACTTCCCTTACCAAAGTAACCAATGAACTACTAACAGCCAAAACCAAGAAACAATACTCTGTCCTCCTTCTCCTTGACCTGTCCTCTGCCTTCAACACTGTTGACCACTCCCTTCTGTTGAAAACTCTCTAATCTCTTGGCATCACTGACCTGGCCCTCTCCTGAATCACATCATACCTCACAGAACGGACATTTTGCATCTCCCACTCCCGCACCACCTCTACGTCTTATTCCCTCTCAGTTGGTGTCCCGCAAGGCTCTGTCCTAGGACCCCTGCTCTTCTCTAGCTACACTTTTGGCCTGGGACAACTCATAGAGTCCCATGGCTTTCAGTATCACTCTTATGCTGGCGACACACAAATCTACCTCTCTGGTCCAGACATCACCACCTTACTATCCAGAATCCCACAATGCCTATCTTCCATATCATCCTTCTTCGCCTCTCGTTTTCTAAAACTTAACATCGATAAAACAGAACTCATCGTCTTTCCCCCATCTTGATCAAATTCCCCAACAGACCTATCTATCATGATCAATGGCTGCCCACTATCCCCGGTCAACCAAGTCTGCTGCCTTGGAGTGACCTTGAATTCTGCCCTTTCCTTCCGACCGCACATCCAAGCCCTTTCCACCACCTGCCGTCTCCAACTCAAAAACATCTCCCGCATCCGCGCTTTCCTCAACATTGAATCTGCAAAAATGCTTGTACATGCCCTCATCATCTCCCGCCTGGACTACTGCAACATTCTCCTCTGTGGCCTCCCATCTAGCAATCTAGCACTCTCGCACCCCTCCAATCTATCCTGAACTCTGCTGCCCGACTAATCCACCTCTCACCCTATTACTCCTCTGCCTCTCCCCTCTGCCAAGCCCTTCACTGGCTCCCCATTGCCCAGCGAATTCACTTCAAAGTACTAACAAATACATACAAGGCCGTCCATAACCTGTCCATAACCTGTCCCCTCCCTACATCTCTGAGCTACTTTCCCGATACATCCCCACACGCACTCTCCGATCCTCACAAGAGCTCCTTCTCTCCTCTCCTCTTATCACCTCTTCCCACAATCGCCTCCAGGATTTCTCCCGCGCATCCCCCATACTCTGGAACTCGCTACCCCAACATATCAGACTCTCACCTACAGTGGAATCCTTCAAAAGAAACCTGAAAACCCACCTATTCAGACAAGCCTACAACCAGTGACCCTGCTGCCTCTATACCGCCATGACCAGCTTCACCCTCACCTATTGTGTCCTTCTCCTATACCATGTAGATTGTAAGCCCTCACGGGCAGGGCCCTCTCTCCTTCTGTACCAGTTTGTAACTCGTCTTGTTTATGATTAGTGCAATTATCTGTATTATGTATGTATACTGCTTTTCATATGTACAGCGCTATGGAATGAACGGCGCTTTAATAATAAATAATAATGATACATTAAATATATATATATATGTTGAGAGCTTTTACCGATGTACACTAACCTAAAGATATATTAGGAACACCATACTAATACGGTGTTGGACCCCCTTTTGCCTTCAAAACTGCCTTAATTCTATGTGGCATTGATTCAACAAGGTGCTGATAGCATTCTTAAGAAATGTTGGCCCATATTGATAGGATAGCATCTTGCAGTTGATGGAGATTTGAGGGATGCACATCCAGGGCACGAAGCTCCCGTTCCACCACATCCCAAAGATGCTCTATTCGGTTGAGATTTTAGTACAGTGAACTCATTGTCATGTTCAAGAAACCAATTTGAAATGATTCGAGCTTTGTGACATGGTGCATTATTCTGCTGGAAGTAGCCATCAGAGGATGGGTACATGGTGGTCATGAAGGGATGGACATGGTCAGAAACAATGCTCAGGTAGCCTGTGGCATTTAAACGATGGCCAATTGGCACTAAGGGGCCTAAAGTGTGCCCAGAAAACATCCCCCACACCATTACACCACCACCACCAGCCTGCACAGTGGTAACAAGGCATGATGGATACATGTTCTCATTCTGTTTACGCCAAATTCGGACTCTACCATTTGAATGTCTCAACAGAAATCGAGACTCATCAGACCAGGCAACATTTTTCCAGTCTTCAACAGTCCAATTTTGGTGAGCTCGTGCAAATTGTAGCCTCTTTTTCCTATTTGTAGTGGTGATGAGTGGTACCCGGTGGGGTCTTCTGCTGTTGTAGCCCACCTTTCTTTCCCATTCTAACATTCAGTTTGGAGTTCAGGAGATTGTCTTGACCAGGACCACAACCCTACATGCATTGAAGCAACTGCCATGTGATTGGTTGACTAGATAATCTCATTAATGAGAAATAGAACAGGTGTTCCTAATAATTCTTTAGGTGAGTGTATATGCCAAATGTGTGGCTGAGACAAGGTGCACAAGGCCTGGAAACTGACATTACAAACTCAGCACTGCTACACATATACTCCAGCTATTATTACATAGCATTTGTATTGTACAGTCGTGGCTAAAAGTTTTGAGAATTACATAAATATTGGAAATTGGAAAAGTTGCTGCTTAAGTTTTTATAATAGCAATTTGCATATACTCCAGAATGTTATGAAGAGTGATCAGATGAATTGCATAGTCCTTCTTTGCCAAGAAAATTAACTTAATCCCAAAAAAACTTTCCACTGCATTTCATTGCTGTCATTAAAGGACCTGCTGAGATCATTTCAGTAATCGTCTTGTTAACTCAGGTGAGAATGTTGACGAGCACAAGGCTGGAGATCATTATGTCAGGCTGATTGGGTTAAAATGGCAGACTTGACCTGTTAAAAGGAGGGTGATGCTTGAAATCATTGTTCTTCCATTGTTAACCATGGTGACCTGCAAAGAAACGCGTGCAGCCATCATTGCGTTGCATAAAAATGGCTTCACAGGCAAGGATATTGTGGCTACTAAGATTGTACCTCAATCAACAATTTATAGGATCATCAAGAACTTCAAGGAAAGATGTTCAATTCTTGTTAAGAAGGCTTCAGGGTGTCCAAGAAAGTCCAGCAAGCGCCAGGATCGTCTCCTAAAGAGGATTCAGCTGCGGGATCGGAGTGCCACCAGTGGAGAGCTTGCTCAGGAATGGCAGCAGGCAGGTGTGAGCGCATCTGCACGCACAGTGAGGCGAAGACTTTTGGAAGATGGCCTGGTGTCAAGAAGGGCAGCAAAGAAGCCACTTCTCTCCAAATAAAACATCAGGGACAGATCTTCTGCAGAAAATATGGTGAATGGACTGCTGAGGACTGGGGCAAAGTCATATTCTCTGATGAAGCCTCTTTCCGATTGTTTGGGGCATCAGGAAAAAGGCTTGTCCGGAGAAGAAAAGGTGAGCGCTACCATCAGTCCTGTGTCATGCCAACAGTAAAGCATCCTGAGACCATTCATGTGTGGGGTTGCTTCTCATCCAAGGGAGTGGGCTCACTCACAATTTTGCCCAAAAACACAGCCATGAATAAAGAATGGTACCAAAACACCCTCCAACAGCGACTTCTTCCAACAATCCAACAGCAGTTTGGTGAAGAACAATGCATTTTCCAGCACGATGGAGCACCGTGCCATAAGGCAAAAGTGATAACTAAGTGGCTCGGGGACCAAAACGTTGAAATTTTGGGTCCATGGCCTGGAAACTCCCCAGATCTTAATCCCATTGAGAACTTGTGGTCAATCCTCAAGAGGCGGGTGGACAAACAAAAACCCACTAATTCTGACAAACTCCAAAAAGTGATTATGAAAGAATGGGTTGCTATCAGTCAGGAATTGGCCCAGAAGTTGATTGAGAGCATGCCCAGTCGAATTGCAGAGGTCCTGAAAAAGAAGGGCCAACACTGCAAATACTGACTCTTTGCATAAATGTCATGTAATTGTCGATAAAGGCCTTTAAAATGTATGAAGTGCGTGTAATTATATTTCACTACATCACAGAAACAACTGAAACAAAGATCTAAAAGCAGTTTAGCAGCAAACTTTGTGAAAACTAATATTTGTGTCATTCTCAAAACTTTTGGCCACGACTGTACATACTGGTTATAGGTAACCTGGAGACCCAGCCCAGACAAAGTTTATTAGATATTCAGTAATGAGAATTGTCTGCGTTGTCCTACCAATAGAAAGCGAGCGATTTGCGGACGAGATAAAACTCAGCACTTATTAAGCGCATTTCCACCAAATCTGCATGAGAATTAAATTTCACTTTCATCAAGAAGTGAATAACATATGGGAGAAGGTGTAATCTTATTTATCAAAAATCATTTGTATAATTAAACACGAATAATGCAAAAGGTCGGGAGGGGTGAGGATTTGCATGAGAAAGTCCTTTGTGGGATGTCACTCGCAATAGACAGAGTATATGGATGGGAAGGTTTATAGGGTTAAATTAGGCTCAATAATGGCCAATTACACAGTGATCAATCAGGAAGATTGATCTAAATGGCAATACAAAACGACTGCCTAAGCGATTTTCTCCACCATATTCCTTACTAAGCTTTTGTGTTTTTCTGTAGTTTTCACCTCGGCTTGAATTTGTTGTTTATTCTTAGTTTTTGTGTTACTTTGTTTCACCCTATATGTGGTAATTTCTACAAGTGCATCATAACAAAAAAAATAGCACTGTCCAGCACTGCTACATCAGCTATCGTGGACTGCCATCTCAACTCTGCGGATGTGTTTGCAGAAATCATAGCGGCCTGTAAGCATTATTCAGATTATTCAGACTTGGCCCCTCACTGAGGTCTCGTTCACATTTCGGAGTCCGTTTGACCCATCCATGAAGGATCTGTGTGTCTGTTTTTTGCCCTCCGTATGTCCTCCGCATTTCAAGGATGCTGCGCAGCTGAAAATTAATTTCCAGAGCATCTCCTACCAGTGGTCAGTGAAAAACGGACCAAACACGGATGACATCTGTGTTGTGTCGGTGATTTTTCACAGACTCATACACTTCAATCTGCATTACAGGCCAAAGTAGTGCATGACCCACAGTCAGTAAAAAAAACTACAGATGTGTGAACAAACACATAAAAATCAATGGGTACGTGCGCTGTCCGTGGAAAATGCGGGCAGCATATGTCAGTGAAAAAAAAACGGAAATGTGAGCTTGGGCGAAATATACCATGCCTTTAGGCTGGGGCTACATAGTAACATGCGACATGGCGATCACGATGTGCATTGCGACATAATATGCCCTGTCTTTAAGCATGTGACCTGTTATGATTGGATTTTTGGGTTGCGAGTGACTGCCCTCATAGAACACAATGCAAGTGGCATGTGAGCGGGACTTGTTATCGACTTTTCTGCGATTTGCTTATTTTTTCACAGGCAGATTGCAGCTCTAAAGTAGTCACTTGATGACAAGTTGCAAACAATTTGTAGGTTGCGCAACTTTTGTGAGACTTGCAGTCGTATGACACGTCCCAAAGAGAACTAGATCGCAACGCTCATGCACGGCCACCCTCCGTTCATTTTTATGGGAGTACCAAAAATAGCCGACTGAATAGAGCGGTGGCTGCGCTTGCGCGGTGCGCTCTTCATCCTTCATCCATTTCTATGGCAATTTTCAGTGCTTCCAAAATAAATGGAGGGCAGACGCGCAAGTTCACTGCGCTCTCCGAACTTTGGCCACTCCATTCTAGAGATAGGTGTCAGTCCCAGAGGTGGGACCCGCACCTATCTGACATTGGTAACACATCCTAACGAGGGGGTTATCAGCTGCTTTTGGGCAAGCTGCAGGCAACCAGGAAAGGTAAATGTAGAATTACATGGCATCCATTCAGGTGCATGGTCATCCTTATAATACAAATACATCTCGAATATGCAAAATTGGGAGCCACTCGTACACATCGTATCTTTGTTTTACGGTGTCTTCAGGAGACCACAACTTTTTATGAACCCACAAATTTGTAGCTTGTTCACAGTGTGATGTTTCAGACACAGGGGGAAATAGTATGGACCCACTAAGTGCTTATGAGTCGGTAATACGGGTCCAAAGGTTGTCCAAAAAAAGAAGCAGCAAATGTTTGAAATGGAAAATAAAAAGTCAATCCTGCACCGATCCAGCACAGATGCTTCAGTGGCCTACAGGCTACCAGTGATACTGGCCACATGTTATAGCTACTGGTATCGGATCGACAGGAGAGTACTCTTTTTTGTTTATTTTTTTGGCATTGTTTTTGAACAACTTGACACCTAAAAATGAAAAATTTGTATTTTGAATTTTTGGAGGTGTAGAAACGCCTAGTCTGAATGTGCCTTTATTTCCATCTACAGGCAGCATTCTGGTGCACATGTGAGGCCTGGGCTATATCAGCCAGTCTTGGGTGGGGCTCAGAGCTCTCTGCCTCCTCCCATTGTGTGCATGGTCACATGCTGGAGGTTACTGGGAGATTGCTTTGAGTCGGACCTTGCGCTCCTGTAATTCGCCCACTGGCTCCTGGTATTGCCCATACGGCCCAGGTAGGTTTAGCGTTAGGTTCCCGAGCTACTTGAGAAACCTTGGCGCTGTGCTCGGGCTCAGACATGTCCTCCGAGCAGGATATGTTGGCTAATTCTCAATTTTACACCAGAATGAGGGTTAGTAAGACCGCAGAGTGCACCTGTCTTTGTTTTTGTTATGTTAAAAATGAAAAATTCCAAAAAAGATCATAAAGTTATATTACAAAGATACCAGCTCTGACTATACAGTTTAGCCAATGACAATCTAAGGTGGAACTACATGTAATAAAATTATAGAAATGATACCAATTTCTAGAAAATAAAGCATTTCACCAATCAGAATACATTCCCGTCATTGTACAACATGCAAACAGGACGAAAAACCCTATAAAGCCATTATAAATAGGTGGAAACAAAACACTTAAGGCAAGTCATTTAATAATCAGTTTCCTATGGGTGTGTAATGAAATAGTTATGGTTTTCCCATGAGAGCGATAAAGAGATATTAAAAGGTCTTTCCAATATCTTTAATAGCTAAGGGCAACAGCTGATTCAATAGATTCGATCAAAATCACCAGTTCCTCAGCTGCCGGTGATTTATCGCCCCTGCTCCTTCCAGTCATCACTCATCTTAGTTTGCTTTTCACCGCTCATAAATTATGCCTCATAAATAAAAATACACAATCAAGAAAATCATATCAATTCATCCACAGTGAATAAATAGCTGCCCCATAGCACTCTCCCGCTGTCTACTCAACAGACCTGTTTTATATTTCATGCTAGCGGTTTCTAATAGGCCGCTTCGCCCACGTCTGTCTGCACGGACAAAATATTTCACTTTGTGGGTAAGTGGAACAACGTTACAGATTTGTTAAAAGGATGGAGAAATAACCAGAATTATAGATGGAAATTGGCAAAATGTTTAATTTGAGGCACAGCATGGGGGCCAAGATCTACCCCATTAGTTAGATTTCGGGTGAATGTTAAGGGTCGGAATGGCTCAACATTAGATGAGTAGATCCTACGTTGAGTCCATCCAAAACATCCAGTCCATGAGGTCAAGCCATGGCCAAACCTCTGAAGCTTAAAGGGCATCTGTCAGCAGATTTGTACCTATGACACTGGCTGACCTGTTACATGTGCGCTTTGCAGCTGAAGACATCTGTGTTGGTCCCATGTTCATATGTGCCAGCATTGCTGAGAAAAATGATGTTTTAATATATGCAAATGAGCTTCTAGGAGCAATAGGGGTTTTGCCGTTACAGCCAGAGGCTCTGCTCTTTGTGCAACTACCGCGCCCTCTCCACTTTGATTGACAGGCCAGGCGTGATCAAGATTACAGTGTCTGGCACTATCAATCAAAGTGCAGAGTGCGCGGCAGCTGCAGAGAGAGCAGGGTCTCTGGGTGTAACGGCAACACCCCCGTTTCTCCTAGAGGCTCATTTGCATATGAACATGGGACCAACACAGATGCCTTCAGCAGCCAAGAGCACATGCAACAGGTCAGCCAGTGTCATAGGTACAAATCTGCTGACAGATGCCCTTTAAAGGGTTATTACCTTCATAGATGCAGGTTCTACTTCTGAGGCCCACACTTATCTTGAGTACAGCGGTCCCACCGACCTCTGTCCCACCTAGTGAGGCAGCTGATGGCTACCACATCCATGTGGGAAATGAATGGAGAGGTAGCCAGGTTGGACTGGCCCACTAGAAGATCCATTGGGCAAGCTATTCTGAAGCTCATAAGCTTACTTCCATAATTAATTTATAATAGGTCTGAGTCGCACCTCTGGGGTCTTCACTTATGTTAACAACCGAGGTCCCTTACTCCCTTGACACCTGGTGAGGCAGTCGCTTAAAGCTATATCCAGGTTGTGAGTGAATGGAGAGATAGCTGGGTTGGAATAGCCTACCAGAAGACACAGTATTATTTCGTGGGCCAATCCAAACCACAGGCCATGAGGTCCGGCGTTGGGCAAACCTGTCTGAAGCTTAAATTGCTATCCACGTCACAGGAAATTATTAACCATTCACAGGACATGCCATAAAAATATGATAGGAGCAGGCTTCCCATTCTGGGACGCACACCTATGTCAAGAGCATGGATCCCCCAATCCCTATCCTGCCTGATGGGGCGGTCACTGACCTTTGTTAAAGATGCCCTCAATCAGGGCCAAATAAGTTTGCTCTACTGCTCCAAATTATCTAAGTGCAAGCGCCATATTGTAATGGCTTCACATTAACATTAGTACAGCATATGTCATGTATGACACATCAGGGAGGAGGGTCCTCTTGGAACTTGAGTGAATAAGGCATTAGCCGAGAGCTGGAGGATTTAGGGGCCATCTTACTTAATCAAGAATGATATCCACATCTCTATCACCTTTAATGATGTGGACAGCATATGTGAAATGATAAAAAAGGTCTTTATTGTGTGTAAAGTGGTGAATGTTTTTTGAATGTGGTCCAGAAACACTTGAGTACCTCTGTATATATTCCATATTTAAAGGTTTCTTCTTCCCCCTAGTAAAGCATGTTTTTAACAGATGGGGTATCATTCCAATATTCCACTATATTAGCTAAAGCTTCTTCCACCAACTCTCACAGTGGACATCATACCTGATACTCATACTCTGTATATGGCAGCAAAGCCACATCCTGAAATGACAGTGAGGACCCATTGAAGACCAACTCTGTGGACATAATTTCTTTGGGGTCATTTTTCCTCCTTCGATAAACATCATATCTTATGATTTTCCCGTTTGGTTGTTGTGGACTGTTCCAAGCCAGTAATGGAGCTTGAGTGTTTTTCTGGACATCAATGAGTGGAGCAGGTTGTGATTCTGGGGGAGCCTCCATGGTATGACCAGTCATCCACTCACTTACAACACATCCGAGTAGAGTGCAGGCTTCAACTCTTGCTTCATACCTGAAAAACAAGAAAAATTGGTGGTTTATCTTCCATGGATGTTCTTGTGAACATGATTGAAAATGTTATGCATTTCGGGATGACCTTAGGTGGAGACAGAACATGATTTTAATCTCCTGGGACCCAATGCAAAACATGTGACATGGCCCATATCTACCATGTGCCATTCATAATAATGGTGTCCTCTTAGGTGGCAGAGGTGTGTTTGGCTTCCTCAGGTACCTGGGCCACATGGGACCGTTGCCCCTTATATATAGCATTCCCACACCCCTACTTGGCAAAAAATATCCTATAATTTTTACCATGTTTTTGAAGACATTTACCCACACTATCCAGCCTTCCACTGTAAACTATAGAACGATGATCATTCTGGCCATTTATGCATGTGTTCGGTCTACAGCCATCATTTACATTTTTGGACTTACTGTGTATATGGCTTCAGGTCCTTTATTACATAAGAGTGGTCATTTGGAGAAAGAAAAGAGCTGTTAAAGGTATACTGTTTGTCCTTCATTTCAGATGGGTGATAAATATAAAGAGTATAATTGTGTATAGGCCCATTAGCCTTCAGAGGATCTCTCCAAGTAATCAATATCTTATTGGCACTTTTTGCATGAAGTCTTGGTGGTTCCATACCAGAAGGCAAGGATGGTTGGGTCTTTATACTTGCAGGTGAGCTTGTACAACTCCCCTGGCTATTGCTGGCTTGTACAGTGTAAGTATATTCTGTTCCCGGTTCCAACCCAAAGTCATGATAGTGAATATCCAAACCCGTGTAAATCAGTAGACCATCTCTACGTAGCTCATAGTTTGCAATCTCTCCATTAGGTTTTTCGGGACTTTGCCATGAGATTTTAATGGACTGTGCACTTGTCACTACAAAACTTGGTTCTTTCATGTGAAATGGACGAGCTTCCTTTGTTCTGACCAATGTATTCGAGCTACTCGTACAACCGCCATTGGTGCAAGCAACCAGGCTTATATTATAGATGGTGAAGGGTTGAAGGTTGGATACAACTATTGATAATCTGGTTCCAACAAAGTATGTCTCATTATCAAACTTTACAATATATTTAGTGATTTCCCCATTCTGCATTGATGGTGGAGACCAAGACACGTTGACTTCTGTTGCACTAAGGGCTTCAGCAGTGGGTGGGTTTAGTGCACTAGGTGGACCTTCTAACGTTCTTATGTGTGTAGCATCACTAATGGTACAACCTCCTAATGTGCAGGCTACTATGGAGTAAGTGTACTCGGAATAAGGAAGCAAATCTTCATCTGTATAATTTAATGTTGCATAGTCAAAATTAAAGGGTAACGTTAAATTATTTTTCTTAAGCATGTAATACAATATTTTCCCATTGTCTTCTTCTGGCTTGGTCCATTGGATGACAATATGGTTGGGATTTTGAGAGTCATAGGATAACTTAGGTGGAGGAATAAAAGTGGGTGCTGCTTGACTGGTTTGACCAACTGTCCATATACTATCTGTGTACCCAACCGAGTTCCACACCCGAACCTTATACTCATAATCCGTCCAAGGTTTCAGTCCTCCATCTGTATAGATAAATCTCATAGGCTCCGTGTTCAGTTGTCTAAACACAACACTTTCAGCAATGGTCTTCCGGTTCCCCAAAGAATTTTCCTGTGTGGACCTTTTAATGATCTCATATTGTATAATTTTTCCATTTGAATGGATCGGAGGTGACCAGGTTAGTTGAATATGAGTAGCATTGAGTGGTTTGATTTGAGGTGGGAGCTGAGATACAGGAGAAGCTTCATCTGTCTGGACACGATGTGGGAAAGTCTGGGTACAGCCGGCTGCAGTACAAGCTTCAAGTACCAAAGTATAAACTGTGAAGGGTTCAAGGCGACGGAGAAAAAATTGTTGGGATAGACCGCTGTATTCAAGACTGCCATCACTATATACGTTATACATCTGGAAAACAAAAACATGTATAGATAAAACTAGCTTCTGTTCACAGTTCAACTGGTCATTGTTACTTCATCTATAGATACCATCACATAGGAATCCATTACTAAAGTTGGCCATACAGCTATCTCTATCTACCTGTATACCTGCATGCTGGGCTCAGCCTAAAATGCATGTGTTCTGAATCAGGAGAAAGCATTAAGCTGCCTCCTGAAACTTCTGACGATGGGTTATATCTTCGAGCTCAAAAGGATTGATTATGTTTAAACCCAACTTCATGATCCATCTCTCCCCCAACATCTGCCATCTGGAGAGAGTTTAGAGGCCCCCCACATATTAAATCGTTGGCTGGTCCTACCAAAATTATTGGGCTTGGGCAACATGTGCCTTTCCTATCTTTGCCCGTCTAAACAATAGCAAGACATTAAGGGTAGTTTCACACCCCTGTTTAGCTGATCTGAAAGGCTGTCCCAGCAGAGAACAGCTTTCCAGAGTTCACAGGATCTAGCCTAGCTGGATACTGCCATTTACCTTGGGCCCCTATTGACCATAATGGGATCCGGCCACTTTCCGGCATTAGTGCCGTTGTTTGTCCGACCGAACACCGACACTTATGCTAGAAAGTGTTTTTGTCTGGTGGGAATCCAGCATTTCACCAGAAGGCAGCCAGATCCCCACCAGATGCCCAGGGAGTCAGTAGGGTATTGCTGTGAATAGCAGTATCCAGCTAGGCCGGATTCGGTGAATTCTGGAAAGCTGTTCATTGCCGGAACAGCCTTTCAGATCAGTTAAACGGAGGTGTGAACCTTCCCTAAGCAACTCAACTTGTGTTATGAAGAGATTACAGCTGCCAAGCAATGTGACCAAAGGCAATAGCCGCCAAGTACTCCAGACGAACCTTACATTTGAAGACGTAAAGGCTATGTACATTTCTTATTATTGTCCCAATAAATCCAAAATGAAAAATGAATGAACTTTGCAATAAATCCTAAATAAAAAAATGTTTTGTTTCTACAACTGCCTATCCATAGTAAAAACAGGTAAATATTTATTTCTGTTTGTAACCCTGCCGTCTTGCAGTTATATACTTTCTTCCATTTGTCTCCTTCTATGTCCCAACATACATTTTGTAGGTTAGAAGGACAGATAAAAAGGGAATATGACAGGAAGATTAGACTACACAGAGTTTGTTGTCTGTTACCATGGATACACACTGTCAGGGGCAGTGGGTGTGGAACCACTGTGTCAAGCAACCAGTTTGACTTTAGGCTAGACCTAAAGGTCATTATCTTGGCAGTCCCCTGGTTTTCACCCTTTAACCCCTATACAGGGATCTGGACAATGGATGCAAGGGAGCCACCAGACCACAACCTTTTCGAATTGCCCACAGTGGTCAAAGACACCCGTGGGAATCACTGAGGGATCAGGCAAAAGCATACGTCAGAAACAGACCAAGGGCAGGACAGGCAGGGTATGTGTGAATCCATAAAACAGTCCAAGAGTCAGAGCAGGCAGCACAGGATCAGTAGGTAAACAGGCACAGATCAGGTCAGGCAGCAGAAGGTCAGAATCCAGGAATCAGGCAGAAGTTGGTGCACGGTCAGACAATCAGAAGCAGCACACCTTAGCAGGAACTAGCAATCTACTTAATCTATTACTCAGGCAGAGAATGAGTGAAACGGCACAGTATATATAGCAGAAACTAATTAACAAATAGAAAACAGAAGTACACAGCAGAAGCATACAGAGGCAAGGAAGGTATTAACCCTCGCTCTACTGGAGAAGGAGGTAAGGTTCAATGAAGAAACCCAGGGTGAGTGGAACAGTGCCCATGTCCGACTAAAATAGAAGGGTAGTGGCGGGCACGAACTGCCAACATAAAACATATAGTCTGCATAAGATCTGTATAAAGCAAATGGTAGTACATTTCTAATTAGGACTTATTGCAAAGTTGCTTCATTAGTTATTTTAGATTTATTGGGAGAATACAAAAAAAAAAAAGTTTTGTCTATGGCAGTGGAAATCTTTTATAACTTCTGGATAACATGCATAATAATATAGGGTGTAAGAGGAGCCTGACCAAAAATGCATTTCTCTCTTTGGCTGAATCTCCCCTTCACAGGAAAGAGAATGGCCAAGGATTTCTGGCATTTCCCATAAATACATTACTGGTTGATCTCACCAAAAGCAAGATTGGTAAGATATAATGTAATGGGGCACCTTATCTAATCACCAGCACATATAATCACCAGTCAGATAATTGTAATTCTGGACTAGACTGTAATCGGGGATGTGTGAATAGGAGTATAGATTGGTAGAGACAAGGTCACTGGCAGAGTGAAGATTATGTATAAGATCTGGAGGTTATCCAAGGGATATAGGCAGTAACTGGTTGGACATAGCTTAGAAGCTTAGTACTTGGACATGTATTCTCTGCTTAATAAGTAGCAAGGGAGCGACTAGGGATTGACAAATGTGGGAAAGCAAGGAGGTTACAAAAGATTACTGAGGGTCAGATGAGAGAGTCCAATGTTTTCCCATAAGGGTACCTTCACTTGCGGTAGATTTTTTTTGCTACTGAATATCAGCTCTATTCATCTGAATGGGGTTGTTTTGGTTGCAAGCACTTGGATTTCTGAAGGCCTCAATCAGGAATGGATTTTCACTAGCAGAAATGTTCTGCAACAATATCTGCCACGTGTGAAGGCAACCCAAGTGGAAGAAAATGGCGGTAATACTCCGTGATAAGTTTCAACTTTTGTGTCTACAGTAAGGGGAACAATCTTGACCTTACATAAGTAATATTTTACCACCAGTAATATTTTACCATCAGTACTCCATTAGTTCTAGTCGGTTGAGACCATCTGAGGAGTAACGCTCTGCCATTTTCTGTCTTCTCCACTGTGACGTTAAGGGTGCTTGGTGCAGCCTCCAACGTCTTTATGGAAATCCATCCACTGGACACGGTCCCAGCACTATTGGAGGCCTTGATACAGATGTGATACATTGAAAATGGATGTAGCCCAAAGACCTTTGCCTGGTATATCGTTCCCTAAAACAAAGACAAACACGACAGATAACTCAAAGTAGTGATCTGTAGGTTATTTACAAAAAAAGGGAAAGTGTGATTTCTCAATGACATTACAAAAATGAAGCTTTCTGCAAAATGCAGAAGAAAGAGGCAGGGGCTCTGTTGGTCACAGTAGAAGGTTGCACTTAAACCAAAATGTAGATCATAGTAAATAGTCAAAAGAAACCATAAATTAGATCAGCAGAAGGCTGGGATGTCTACCATGAGTTGTCATGGATTGCCCTTCAAAAATGTTTTTTTTTTATTATGATGATGGTTATGACTGATGTCACCAAATCCTACCTGACTGCAGTCGTAATGGGGAATTCTCATCTTAAAGACATTTGAAGCATATCCAAAAACTATCTAAAAAATGTTTAATAGATGCAGGTCACACCTCTGGGAACTGCACCAAGCTCCAGAAAACATGGTCCACTGCCCCCTACTTGCCAGGTGAGGTGGCCTCAAGCTGTTGCATTCAGGAAGAGAATGAATGGAGAGGCAGCCCATTTATTTTCTATGAGAGTTAGCATGTTCAGCTGTTTCCGTAACTCCAAAAGTAGTGAACGGAGAGAGTTGTGCAGATGCACGGCCTGGATGTGGAAGCTAGAGGCTGCCTCACAGGGACCTCTGTTCTGGAGATGATTATAGGTCCTAGAGATGGCTATGCCATAAATGTCAGTGTTGGGAAGACCCTTTTATGCAGGTCTTAATGTTTCTTTCATCTGACCTCATCAAGTTTGCTGGGCTACCATAAACTATTTGTCTGGATGATGGTATATATATTGTACATATCAGGGATTTAATTTTCATGCTTCATCCTGCAGTTTCCCCACCAATAGCTGTCCTCTATAGATATTAACTTGCAATGTGAAATTAAATTCTGGGGTGACATAAGCCTAAATGGGTTTTCTCATGAATCATTTTCACAGCGAAGTCCTGAAAGCTGTTAATACCTATAGTTTGCACTGTTTCTAGCACAAAAAATACCTTTTCTTCATTTTTGCTTCTATGTTTGCTACTAATCTTTGCTTCTGGGTGCAGGTTGTGAATAAAACCAGTCTCCTTCCCCCTCTGGCAGTTGACAGTATTGTCTCTTCTTACTGCTCCTTTGCTACTCATCTTTGATTCTGAGTGCAGACTCTAAATAGAACCAGTCTCCTCCGCCCTGTAGCAGCTGACAGTATTGTCTCTTCTTACAGCCCCTTTGCTACTCATCTTTGCTTCTGGGCACAGGCTCTAAATAGAATCAGTCTACTTCGTCCTCTGGCAGTCAACAGTATTGTCTCTTCCTACTGCTTCTGTAAAGGACATCTGCTCAGCTATACTACCATGCTACTGCAGATGCTCTTCCTCTTTCCTGACAACAGGGCAGAAAGCTAATTCTATTGGCTGCCCTGCACTGAACAGAAGATTGCTATGCTGATACCTAGATAAGAGTGATTGAGCATGTGTGTCCACTAGCACTCAATCCAGTAGTCGGACCTGTATGCTGCTATACATCTGACCACCAGGTGGCGCCATACTATGTACGGAAATGTCATCACTCTATCACTTTCTAACAGCATGTATATGGTAAACATGCTTCATCTGTTTACAACCTATTCAATGAATGCAATATCTAAAGGTGGGACAACCCCTTTAAGGTATGTCCAGTATTCCGAACTGGTATATATATACCATTATCAACAATATAAGGCAAGGCCATCGATTACTGGCCTCTCTCTAATAGTCGGCCTGAATAACTCTGCCCGTACACCCGTACAAAGCAATAATTGCGCGCCAAGGTCGCCGTAAGGGACAATAGAAACAATCACGGTTCTACAAATAGGAAGAAATTGAAATCTGGCCTCTCCTACAGCGTCTCGCTTAGGAGACACTCCACTTTTTTTTCTTTTTTTTTTTTTTTGCAGACATCTTAATCTTTCTGGTAATATGATTAGTAGCCTCATGAAAAATGTAAAGTGTATACCGTACACATTGAAGGGAATAACTCCGTATGATGGATGGTTTGTTTACAGTGCAAACTGGACAAACACATGGAAGATGAATAATGTACAAAACATATAGAAGGGGGTCTATCCGGGTCTGTAGAGGAACCGAGGCAGCAACCGGGAGGCCTCTTCTGCAATGCAAATAGTAATCACCTCTAACAGATTATAGAAAGCCGCCAGTTGCCTGGGGATATGGTAGAAGTATCTTTTAGCGGAAGAAACATGGTTAGCATGTGGGCCATAAAGCAAAAACATATGCATATTGTCAATAGCAGCACCTGTTCAATTAGGTTTTATTCCAGGGTGGAGAGTTGCTTTCGGCCCCTAGGTGGCAATACTATCAAATACTTTTTGCAACCCGAGTACTTAATGATTAACAACTCTCGCCCACTTATCTAACACACTCAAGGCGGCTATTAAAACACAACACAACTGATTTCATTATAGATTCTTTTAATAAACATTTATGGCGTCTAATCTGAAAATACAAAAAATAAAAAATAAATTGGAATTCTTGTTTTAAGACTCGGTCACCAAAAAAAAAAGGGTAATGAGGAGCCGCAAAGTGCAGGTTAAGGCCTCATGCACACGGACGGATTTTGTTTCCGTGTCCGTTCAGTTTTTTTCTTGCAGGTAGAATTTGGAACCATTGATTTCAATGGGTCCGCAAAAAAAAAGGAAGTTACTCCGTGTGCATTCCGTTTCCGTATGTCTGTATTTCCGTCCCACAAAAAAACATGTCCTATTATTGTCCGCATTATGGACAAGGATAGCTGTTCCGTTCTCCAAAATACGGAATGCACGCGGACTTCATCCGTGTTTTTTGAGGACCGCAAAATAAATACAGAGGCCTAAGGCCTCATGCACACAAACGTATTTTGTTTCCGTGTCCATTCCGTTTTTTTTGCAGATAGGATTTGGACCCATTCATTTCAATGGGTCAGCAAAAAAGCGGACAGCGCACCGTGTGCTGTCCACATCTGTATGTCCGTTCCGTAGCCCCACAAAAAATATACAGCATGCGCTATATAGGCATTGTTACAATTCATCCGCAAAAAAAACACAGATGTCACACAAACGTCATCCGCATTTTTTGCGGATCTGCATTTTGCGGACCGCAAAATACATACAGTCTTGTGCATGTTGAGCTATACGGCAATGTGTAAGTCGCTCCACATTTCATGTAAAGTATTTTAATGATGTCGCAATACAACATGCTGCGACGCGACAGTCGCAAAAAATCCATGCAAGTCAGATTTTTTGCAGCTGTTGTGTCGCAGTCGCAGCATGTCGCATTACAACGCCATTGAAATACTTTAAATGAAATGTCACCATGTAGCCCCACCCTTTTGTGTTGCGTGACTATTCTGAAGCCGTAGCTTAAGGGGCTGTTTGCATCTCGTTTATGCTGTTCGTCAAAAACGTATACAGTTGCACAAAGTGAAAACCGTATTGAAATGTATCACTCGATGTAGGCCTAGACTATCGCCGGGCAAACATAGCTCCAAAGTACACACTTTTCACTCTTTGTCACTGTTTACGTTTCTGCAGGGTTTTTTTTTGGTCACGTTTCTCTGTCCTGCCAAAAAATAAAAAAGATAACGAACCGTACATGTTTTTGCTGACATTGCCGTCAGTTTTGTGTTCACGTGATGCCTTAAAATCTTCATTTAAAAAAAAGGAAAGGATTCACTAAAAATGCATGTATTAAAAAAAACTAACAAACGGCACAAACATATTGAACCATATGCGCATCCATCAAATGTATATGTTAAAGGGAACCTGTTACATTGAACATAGTGTCTGAGCTGCAGGCAGCATTTTATAGAGCAGGAGGAGCTGAGCAGATTGATGTAAATACAGTGAAGGAGTTTAAGCATGCATGGGATAGGCATAAGGCCATCCTTCATATAAGATAGGGCCAGGGGCTATCCATAGTATTCAGTATATTGGGCAGACTAGATGGGCCAAATGGTTCTTATCTGCCGACACATTCTATGTTTCTATGTTTCTATGTATAGTTTTATGGGAGAAAATTCTGCAAAACTTGTCATTAATATATTTATATTCCTGCTCATTCTGGGCTTTGAAGTCCAGGAGGCGGTCCCATCAGTGACTGACAGCCTTCCCTCTATGAGGAGGCGGTCCTATCAGTGATTGACAGCCTTCCCTCTATGAGGAGGCGGTCCTATCAGTGATTGACAGCCTTCCCTCTATGAGGAGGCGGTCCCATCAGTGACTGACAGCCTTCCCTCTATGAGGAGGCGGTCCTATTAGTGACTGACAGCCTTCCCTCTATGAGGAGGCGGTCCCATCAGTGACTAACAGCCTTCCCTCTATGAGGAGGCGGTCCTATCACTGATTGACAGCCTTCCCTCTATGAGGAGGCGGTCCTATCAGTGACTGACAGCCTTCCCTCTATGAGGAGGCGGTCCTATCAGTGACTGACAGCCTTCCCTCTATGAGGAGGCGGTCCCATCAGTGACTGACAGCCTTCCCTCTATGAGGAGGCGGTCCCATCAGTGACTGACAGCCTTCCCTCTATGAGGAGGCGGTCCCATCAGTGACTGGCAGCCTTCCCTCTATGAGGAGGCGGTCCCATCAGTGACTGGCAGCCTTCCCTCTATGAGGAGGCGGTCCCATCAGTGACTGGCAGCCTTCCCTCTATGAGGAGGCGGTCCCATCAGTGACTGACAGCCTTCCCTCTATGAGGAGGCGGTCCTATCAGTGACTGACAGCCTTCCCTCTATGAGGAGGCGGTCCTATCAGTGACTGACAGCCTTCCCTCTATGAGGAGGCGGTCCTATCAGTGACTGACAGCCTTCCCTCTATGAGGAGGCGGTCCCATCAGTGACTGACAGCCTTCCCTCTATGAGGAGGCGGTCCTATCAGTGATTGACAGCCTTCTGCCTATAACTGTGTATACAGAGATAGCTGTCAATCACTGATAGGACCGCCTCCTGGACTTCAAAACCTAGAATGAGGAGGAATTTAAATATAAATTAAGTTTTACTGAATCTTCTCCCATAAAACTATACACCAATCTGCTCAGCTCCTCCTGCTCTATGACATGCTGCCTGCAGCTCAGACACTATGTTCAACACGACCGGTTCCCTATAAAAAAAAAAGATAATCACAAAATTGCATACTTTTCTATAGTTATTTCTGCCTGGTCTTTTTGACGGAATCTGTGACGGAGGGGCCCCAACATGTTCAAATTTTTTGCGGTGCGGACGGATTACGGACCTATTCAAGTTGAGTGGGTCTGGATCTGTCTGTGGAAACTGCATGGATGTTTCCCGTGCAAATTGCGGTCCCCAACGCACCGAATGGCTCTATAAGGGTCCATTCACACGGTGTGCTGTCCGCATCTTTTGCGGACCCATTTTGCGGACTTGTGAATGGAGCCTTATACTGCAGTTCTGTGGTGGCAGATCCACAGCGCATACGCCCTTGTGGATTTACCTGTAGGCCATGTTCGCACAGCGGACTTTCCATGTGGGTTTTGGAAAAGTTTTCCGCACCAAAACCTGCCCAGAATCCGCTCTCAATCTGCGCTATTGTTCATGCGGGGAATTTTTTTTTCTTGCTGCAGGATATACAATCAGTATGTTCATTCTTGGTGTGGATTCCGTGTTGCAGTTCCCACGGAAATCATTGGGAGACTGAAAAACCGGATTCAACAACTGCATAAACAAACAATAGCGCCAAAATTTTAAATCTCCTTCTACAACTGCGCAAACGTAATCTAAAGGAGCTGCCTGACCTGGGCTAGGACTACATGGCGAGAGCTTTCACGTGGCAGAGGCGACATGTTTCACATGGCAGAGGCGACATGTTTCACGTGGCAGAGGCGACATATTTCACGTGGCCGAGGCGACATATTTCACGTGGCAGAGGTGACATGTTTCAAATGGCAGAGGTGACATGTGGCAGAGGTGACATGTTTCACATGGCAGAGGTGACATGTTTCACGTGGCAGAAAATGTCAGAAAAGTCACGCTTTCTGCATCTTAACTGCAGCTTGCTGCCGGGTGACTATTTTAGAGCTCTGAGAACACAACCAAATCAAAGAAAAGTTGCCGATAAGTTGCAGTCAGATGTGACCGGAACTGTGGTCAACAACAGTAAAGTTGAGCGCGACTTGTGACCAGAAAACTTTTTGTGCCCATTGCTCTCCAAAATGTATCTTGATGAGACTGAGGACCTCACAACAGAAATCTCTAGCAAATCTCTGCCCATAGTGCAATTGTGGTCTAATGGAATTGTGACTGCAACCCCTGCAGTGCACACTAGGGAGCGCTGTTGCTTTCCTTTAACATGGCAATGGTTCCCTCTAGTGCAAATGCAGCCGGAGTATGTGGCTTGTATTCCACTGGTAGGACTACAAGACTTCATATCCAACAACCATTGAACGTGCCTACAGTAGCATGCAGTAGTACAAGTAAGGCTCTGTCCACACCAGCATAGTGGTCTCTTTTAGAAATGGAAACTCCAGTGCTGTGCCAGATCCATCACAGCGCCTGATGAACCCCACTGACTTATAAAGGGTCTGTCCTTTTTCACAGGAAGAATAGTGCCGCCCTATTGTTCCCGTCAAATATGACAGAATCTCCAGCAGATCCTCCAATGTAGATAAGAACAACATAGCCTCTGTATCCTCAGGATAGGTCATCAGTATCTGGTGGGTGGGGGTCCGACTCCCAGCACCACTGCTGATCAGCTGTTTATACTCCTCAATTTTGAAATTGCAACACCACAAAGGACTAGTTGTGGGGTTATGAAAATCGAGGAATTGGCGGGTGTCTCTAAGATCTGCAAATGACAAAATTTTCAAGCGCCTAGCTCCAATCTGTGGCATGTGGAGGGGCATAAAAGCCTGACTGAAAACAAAGATTTTGAGCCACGGGAAACCTAAAAAATCGGTTCAAGTCATGTGGGATGATTGTGCAATGCCTCCTGTTCAATGATGTTCCAAACTGAGAAGGACAGGATCCCTGAACTGAGAGATCTTGGTTTATCACCACGTCCTAGGCCGTGATGTCAGCACCCTTCCAGGTTGCTGGGTTGGGTGGGAGAACAATGACAAAATGGAATGACAGCAAGAATCTATTCTGTACTGCAAGTGAACTTGGACATCACATCCCAAGCCTTGAGTGGCAAACACTGTGTACACAAACCATCAGAAGGCATCTGCACAACATTAAGGTACAAGCCAGACGTCTAGCTACAGGTGATCCATTGACCTCACGCCACCGATCTCAAAGACTATCATGGTGCACACAAGACCAATGGAGGCTGGAAGGGAGGTCTATGCTCTTCAGAGATGAGTCCTTCTTTTTTCTCGGACATAGTGATATCTGGAGATTAGTCTTGAGACTACGTGGGCAACACCACGAAGAGTCCTTCACAAGGGAACGTCACACTGGTCCTACTCCCAGGATTATTGTGTGGGGGGGCGTAACGTACGGTTTTCAGACCCTTCTAGTGTTTATTTTAGACACAGCTCAGTCTTACATTAATTTGGTTGTGGAACCAGTGGTATGGCCAATTCTCCAAAGTGTCCCAGAATTCGTTTTTCAACAGGACAAAGCCAGGCCGTATGTTGTCCGTGCTACTGGGAGCAGCCTGCATGGCCTAAATGTGCAATTATGGTCTGCAGAGTCTCTGGTCTTGTCTCCCATTGAGCACATCAGGGGCGTCATTAGTAGGCTATTGAAAAGGAAGCTGCCAGCAGCAGATCTTGATGATTTGCGTGCCCAAGTACATTCAGCATGGGAGAACATTCCTCCATTAATAACCATACTGACAGCATTCCAAGGCGTGGAAGTGCGTGTATTTCTGCATGTGGCACTCATACTTGATACTGAATAAATTGAGATGTTTTGCTTCCATTTTTTTATCATTTGCATATTATTAACATGTCTAGCGATCCTGTGATTTCCATAATTTCACGACTTTTGCTTCTTGGTATTGCAATTTCAATCTATCTCCTATCTATTTATCTATCCAATCTATTTTATATCTGTCTATTCCATATCATCTATCTATCTATCTATCTATCTATCTATCTATCTATCTATCTATCTATTTCATATCTAACTATCTATCTCATATCTATCTATCCGGGGCCATCTGTAATATTGATTGGACCCTGGGCAAGAATTTACTTGGGCCCCCTGGATCCCACCTTCCCACACCCTAGCATGCAATCACGCCCTCCACCACAGCCTCATAGCAGCCCCCAGTAGCCTCTCCATCAGCCCACAGTGCCTCTCACCCGCCCCCAGAAGTGTCCATCAGCCTCATAAATATAAAATAAAATAAAAACACTTACCTCTCCTGCCCCTGGACGCCGCCGCTCCTCTCCTCCAGTGCGATCTGCATCCTCCTGCTGTCGGCTGTGCTGTGAAGGCTGCGCACAGCGTGACGTCACAGAGCGCCTCACACTGTGCGCAGCCCTGCACAGCAGACAGCCGAGGACCAGGAAGCGGTGAGTACAAAGCCTTGACCGCTTCCCGTTCCTCCAGTACTAATGAGCGCTTCCATAATGGAAGTGGCTCATTAGTATTCGCCCCATAAGACGCAGAGACATTTTTTCCCCACTTTTGGGGGGGGGGGGGGGAAATGCGTCTTATGGGGCAAAAAAGAGGCAGCTGCCCATTTTGCCCCGCATTAAAGACGGCTCTGTATCTATCTATCTATCTATCTCATATCTATCTATCTATCTATCTAATATCTATCTAATATCTATCTATCTCATATCTATCTATTATCTATCTCCTATCTATCTATCTATCTATCTATCTATCTCATATCTATCTATCTATCTATCTATCTATCTTTCTCCTCTTGACTTCTACACTGGATGATTTTTCCGCTCGTCGCAGAGACAAGAATGGGGCGCCGGTGGAGAAATCATATTAGAGGTAAAATGAACTTGCTGAATGGAGAATAGCTCTGAGATGTCAGTTTCTCCATATCACCGGCCATGTGTTTCTGTGCTGTAGCTCTGGTTCCGCTTTATTCTGATTATGATGATCGCTCTGCCTCCCCTCCAGATTACAGCTTCAGCATGAATTGTGGGGGTTATGGTTTTAAGAGCCGGGACAAGCTACTGGAACTGATCGCAGTGTGAAGTGGAGCCAAGCCATTACCTCGCACGGCTCCTAATTCATGATGAGATACAAAGTGCCAGCAAGGACTCCAACTTTGGACAGTCCTTTTACCTCTCTGAGGGACAGAAAGTCGATGTATCGTGTCACGGCACAGGTGGACTTGGACATGAATGTGAAAAAGGTGTAACATGGGTTTGAAAAACTGTGTAATTGCCAGATGCCATATTTATTAAAGGGAACCTTAAAAGCACATATTAATAGCCTATATATGGATATTCTATACATTTTTGTAAAATAGGAAAACGGGACAGTTTTTTAGAACCTACACATTTTTTAAGTCATTCTGTGTATTTTTACTTTCTGTCCTGGTTCTTTAAAGGGGTTGTCTCATGAAAAATGTTCTACGTTTTTCAAACTTCAATACTTTTGTAATTTCATGCATTTAAACGAGTTTTCCAAGTGTTTTTCTTCTCTCAGCTCACCAATCACAGCGCTGTTCATTGTATAGTGGCTGCACTTGGTATCGCAACCCAGCTCCATTCACTTCAGGAGGGCTGAACTGCCATACAGTGCCTGGATAACACCACCATACAGTGACTGGATAACAGCGCCATACAGTAACTGGATAACAGCGCCATACAGTGACTGGATAACACCACCATACAGTGACTGGATAACACCACCATACAGTGACTGGATAACACTGCCATACAGTGACTGGATAACACCGCCATACAGTGACTGGATAACACCGCCATACAGTGACTGGATAACACCGCCATACAGTGACTGGATAACACCGCCATACAGTGACTGGATAACACCGCCATACAGTGACTGGATAACACCACCATACAGTGACTGGATAACACCGCCATACAGTGACTGGATAACACCGCCATACAGTGACTGGATAACACCGTCATACAGTGACTGGAATACACTGCCATACAGTGACTGGATAACACCGCCATACAGTGACTGGATAACACCGCCATACAGTGACTGGATAACACCGCCATACAGTGACTGGATAACACCCCCATACAGTGACTGGATAACACAACCATACAGTGACTGATAACACCGCCATACAGTGACTGGATAACACCGCCATACAGTGACTGGATAACACCGCCATACAGTGACTGGATAACACCGCCATACAGTGACTGGATAACACTGCCATACAGTGACTGGATAACACCGCCATACAGTGACTGGATAACACCGCCATACAGTGACTGGATAACACCACCATACAGTGACTGGATAACAGCGCCATACAGTGACTGGATAACACCACCATACAGTGACTGGATAACACCGCCATACAGTGACTGGATAACACCGCCATACAGTGACTGGATAACACCACCATACAGTGACTGGATAACACCGCCATACAGTGACTGGATAACACCGCCATACAGTGACTGGATAACACCGCCATACAGTGACTGGATAACACCGCCATACAGTGACTGGATAACAGTGCCATACAGTGACTGGATAACAGCGCCATACAGTGACTGGATAACAGCGCCATACAGTGACTGGATAACACCACCATACAGTGACTGGATAACAGCGCCATACAGTGACTGGATAACACCGCCATACAGTGACTGGATAACACCGCCATACAGTGACTGGATAACACCACCATACAGTGACTGGATAACACCGCCATACGGTGACTGGATACAGCGCCATACAGTGACTGGATAACAGTGCCATACAGTGACTGGATAACAGCGCCATACAGTGACTGGATAACAGCGCCATACAGTGACTGGATAACACCGCCATACAGTGACTGGATAACACCGCAATACAGTGACTGGATAACACCGCAATACTGTATGGCGGTGTAATCCAGTCATGGTATGGCGGTGTTATTCTGCCCCAAAATTTTTTGGGTGGATCCATGTTTTGCAGACCTCAAAATACATGCGGTCGTGTGAAATACTTGGTGTTGCAGCCTCCCTCCTCCTCCTCTGCCTAATGTCCCGACTGCTGTGTTTGAAATCCAGCGAGTAAGTGATGATGTTCCTGCCTGTTCCGGCCACTGGTGACCTGGTTAAGGCTACTTTTACACTTGCGGCAGAGGCTTCTGCCTGCCAGATCCGGCAAACCGTATGCCAACTGATGGCATTTGTAAGACGGATCAGGATCCCGATCCGTCTTACAAATGCATTGAAATGCCAGATCCGTCTTTCCGGTGTCATCTGGAAAAACAGATCTGGTATTTATTTTTTTCACATTTTTTTAGTCTGCGCATGCGCAGACCGGAAGGACGCATCCAACGTTGCGGTATTTTGAATGCCGGATCCGGCACTAATACATTCCTACGGAAAACAATGCCAGATCCGGTGTTCAGTTTTTTTGTCCGGAGATAAAACCGTAGCATCCTGCGGTATTATCTCCGTCCTGAACAGTCAAAAAGACTGAACTGAAGATATCCTGTTGCATCCTGAACGGATTACTCTCCATTCAGAATGCATGGGGGATATGCCTGATCAGTTCTTTTCCAGTATTGAGCCCCTAGGACGGAACTCAATGCCGGAAAAGAAAAACGCTAGTGTGAAAGAACCGAAATGGATTGCAATACCGGATCCGTCTCTCCAGTGTAATCCGGAAAAAAACGGATCCTGTATTTATTTATTTTTTGCATTTTTAAAGGTCTGCGCATGTGCAGACCAAAAAGCCGATCCGTTTTGCAGGAACACTTAATGCCAGATCCGGACTGAACTGATGCATCCTGAACGGATCGCTCTTCATTCAGAATGCATTAGGATAAAACTGATCCGTTTTTTTCTGGTATTGAGCTCCTGTGACGGAACTCAATACCGGAAAACAAAAACGCTAGTGTGAAAGTACCCTAACTGCAGGGGGAAAAAATGTATAAAAAAAGAAGTTACCTCTCTGGAGCCGCCCAACACTCCTAGGTGGTGCCCTAGGCACGTACCCTCAAGTGCCTAGTGAGAAATACGGCACTGCCTATACACAATCTATGCCAAATATTGGTCCAACTGATGCCATGAAGACATATGCCAGGCACATGGGGCCCCATGGAGACATCCGATGTATATGGCAGGAGCTTTTCCAGTGCATACACTGAATGTAATTATAGAAGGAACTCAGCCTCATAGGTTAATTGGATCCCTATGAAATAGGCAGAAACAGCTCCACACCTGTCTACAGGTGGTGTCTGGTATTGCAGCTCACTCCTATTAAAGTGAATGGAGTGAGCTGCAATACCATATACAACCTGTGGACAGGCGTGGCGCTGTTTTTGGCTATCTTTTTCTAATCCTGGACACCTCGATGAAACAAGAATTCGTATTCTGAAGAACATAAGGACACTGCACTAGGTTGTGGTGGACAGTGATATCCGGAGGGAGGCGACGTCTCCGGCTGCTCTGAGTGGCGTTAGGTCAAAGAGTTTCTGTTCGCTGAAAATGATCAAAATGAGAATTGATCTCTAGATGTCAATAGATCTCACGTTGGTGACTTACTACAGAAATTGGGCGCAGGGAGAGACCTGCCGAAAGTGCTCTGGTCATTTTCAATTTGTCCATCTGCTGGCACAGCATTCTTATTCAGCCTTATCAATGGCTTCACTTTCAATTATACGGCAGAAACTTTCCTCTTATGTGAAGTTGGAGGAAGAATTGTCTGACTTCATTTAAAATCGTTTAGGAAGTAGAATTTGGGGATTTAAAGGGGTTCTCCTATGAATAATGTAAAAAAATAAATTAAATCATGCATAATCTAGTACATGACAAGCTCTTTCTAACAAAGCTAGAACCAGCCCTGGACCTCACATGGATCACCCTTCATTGCTCTGCTAGATTTATTTCAAGGTGGCAGCCCAGGGGGCGTGTCCTTTATGTTGCAGCTGGTGACAGTTGAATGCAGTGATGAGCGGCAGGGGCAATATTCGAATTAGCGATATTTCGCGAATATTTGGGCGAATATTTGTCATATATATTCGCAAATTCGTGATTTCCAGTCATTATTTTTTTGATTGTGAAATTCGGCAATTGGAAAATCCGCAATAAAAATTTGCGATACGAAAATTTGCGATCCGCGCAGATTTGCGCAGACCTTTAAAAATATAAATAAAAAAAAAGAAACAAATCCGTTCTTGCAATGCATCCGTCTACAAATGCTCTCCGTTTGCATGCAGATTGCCGGTGACGGAACTGCTTGCCGGTGTTCTGTCAGAAAACCTTAAATCGTCAGATTCCCTTACCCCATGTGACTTCTGGGCGGGGGGGGGGGGGGCCTCCGCGCAAGCGCAGTACCACAGCACGGCGCCTCCGTGCAAGCACAGTACCAAGGCATGGGTGAGTTAAAATTACAGTGAGCGTTGACTCATGGACGTGGGCACAGACGCCGCACGTGCACCCAACCGCGTGTGCGCTCTCAGGGGTAAGAAGATCTGACGGTCTTTTGTCTTGTTAAATGTCCTTACCCTCACACTGTGCACGCGCGGATTGAAGCCAGCCAGCAATTAATCTGAAGCGCGCTGTGTAGTGAGGGTAAGGAGATTTTCACAATTCGCGCGTGCGCAGTGTGAGGGTAAGGAGATTTAACAAGACAAAAGACCGTCAGATCTCCTTACTCATGAGAGAGCACGCGCGGTTGGGTGCACGCGCGGTGTCCGTGTGCGCGTCCATGAGTCAACGCTCACTGTAATTTTACCTTACCAATGCCATGCCGTGGTACTGCGCTTGTGCGGAGGCGACACCCCCGGAAGTCACGTGGGGTAAGGGAATCTGACGATTTAAGGTTTTCTGACAGAACACCGGATCACTCGGCCGCAAGTGTGAAAGTAGCCTAACAGGGAATGCAAGTATATACCAAAACAAACATCTCCGGAAAGCTGAAGGTTACGTTGGAAAAGAGAAGTGGCGCACTGGACTGGTGCTGACACAAAAGGTGCTCTCAGTAAAAAGGATATCACCCTTCCTTTAAATAGAAAATCAATAATAAAAAGATACTGGGCACTCTCTAACTCATGGAACCTAATAGTTTAATAAAATACATCAAATACACTTCAATACATTAGGCATAAAAATACATAATTAACGATAAGAATGATAATAAAAATAGGTTCCTCCACCTATTGGTACCAATAAAACTGTATGTTAAAATGAAATGAATGGCCTCTAGGTATTCGGGGTATAGATCACTCCTTGAGGTATGAGTCCTTAGGACGAATGTCTTAATATAGATCCGCAAGAACAAGTTATCGCAATCAGAAATTGGTGCAGTGATTATATTGAGCGGCGTCCCGCTATTACTCACTGTTAAACTCCTGCGTTAAGCTCCCCTGTTATAGGAAGTCTTTTGGATCAGGGATTTCTCCGACAGTCCGCGGTTCCCCTGCTGTTTCTCTAGCGTCGCTCCGTAGGTGAAAGAGCCGGCGCTTAGATGTTGTCACAGCCTCCTTTTCTCGCGCTGCACTCGTTGTGCTGGTGAGCGTGTTTAGATGTTAAAATCTGCTCCCAGAGAGTGCGCGTCAAGACTGTGGTTGCAGCAGCAGAGGTTCCAATAGTAGCGGTATCGTAGTCCTAGGCGTCCAAATGTAGCGGGGGTCCTGGCACCAAACGCGTTTCGGGGTCTACAATAGACCCCGACACTGAGGAAGGGGTAACAATAGACCCCGAAACGCGTTTGGTGCCAGGACCCCCGCTACATTTGGACGCCTAGGACTACGATACCGCTACTATTGGAACCTCTGCTGCTGCAACCACAGTCTTGACGCGCACTCTCTGGGAGCAGATTTTAACATCTAAACACGCTCACCAGCACAACGAGTGCAGCGCGAGAAAAGGAGGCTGTGACAACATCTAAGCGCCGGCTCTTTCACCTACGGAGCGACGCTAGAGAAACAGCAGGGGAACCGCGGACTGTCGGAGAAATCCCTGATCCAAAAGACTTCTATAACAGGGGAGCTTAACGCAGGAGTTTAACAGTGAGTAATAGCGGGACGCCGCTCAATATAATCACTGCACCAATTTCTGATTGCGATAACTTGTTCTTGCGGATCTATATTAAGACATTCGTCCTAAGGACTCATACCTCAAGGAGTGATCTATACCCCGAATACCTAGAGGCCATTCATTTCATTTTAACATACAGTTTTATTGGTACCAATAGGTGGAGGAACCTATTTTTATTATCATTCTTATCGTTAATTATGTATTTTTATGCCTAATGTATTGAAGTGTATTTGATGTATTTTATTAAACTATTAGGTTCCATGAGTTAGAGAGTGCCCAGTATCTTTTTATTATTGAAGGTTACGTGTCTTTGAATTCCGGCAGTCGTTGCTTTTCAATGAATTAATTTTTTTTAGAACTGTAGAGTGTCTTTCATGCTGGACATTTTAAATAACATATTGCAGTAATTTATACATTAGGTGTGACTTAATAGGCATCCACAAAGGAGAGCCCTAGAGACCTTACCTAGACTATGTTCTGTAACTGTTAAAGGGGTTTTCGTAGACTTTGATATTGATGGCCTATCCCTAAAGGGGTTTTCTGGGATTTTGATACTGATGACCTATACGCTGGATAGGTCATCAGTATCTGATCGTGGGGGTACGACACCTAGGACCCCCACAGACCAGCTGTTTGAGAAGGCACCGACTCTCCTGTAAACGCTGTGGCCTCCTTACAGCTCGCCAAGCACAGCGCCGCACATTGCATAGTAGTTGTGCTTGGTATCACGCTCAGCCCTATTGAAGTGAATGAGGTTGAGCTGCAATACCAAGCACAACCACTATACAATGTGCGGCGCTGTGCTTGGCGAGCCAACTAATAGCGGTGACGTGTGCATGAATGGAACTTCTTAGGCAGTTCGGCACCTCTTTTATAGGAAATGTATCATCACAACATTGTGGGTCATTTATTAGACCCTCTATAACAGAAGCTTGTCTGTACCAGATCAAAAACCGCTTGTCTCTTCAATTTATCACCCAAACCCTAAATATTCCAGGTTAAAATTCTAGCTGACATTAACTCATCCAAAAGAGTCCCAACCCATAAGAGCTTCCAATAGCGCCAACTTCCCTCCTTTTAACCCTTTGAGATGCATCGCAACCCCCCAATACCCTCTTTACCCTCCCCCACTCTTGATCCACCACATTCTGCAACAAATCTCTCATCTAGAACCATTCCCCCCCCTCTCACTCCCTCACAGTTCCCCCGCAACTCCAAAACATGAAATGAAGAATCAAGGAAATAAGAAAGGCAAAAACAACAAAACTACTTAGATATTATTCCTATCAAGCCAGTCCATGCAAAGTCAGGAGTATCAAAAAAATGAGTTCCAGCATTAAAAATAATCAGAAATTTAGCTGGATAAAGAAATGAATACTTAATATCCCTTTTCTGTAACCGTTTTTTACCCACAGTAAAATTGCGCCTCTTTTCTTGAATCTTCTTAAAAAAGTCCAGAAAAAAGGACAGTTGTATGAAATAGGAGGAGACTCCCCTGCCCTTCTCAGTATTAAATCTCTGTCCCGTGAGGCCAATATCTTCACCAAAAGTGCCCGTGGCTGCCTTCCAGGAATTGGTTTTCCACCAGGGACTTGATGTGCCCTTTCCACCAAAAACAACAGAGAGAAATGTTCCTGTCCAAACTTCTCCAAAATCATCATCTGGATCATCTGCGCAGGATTTTTTCCTCTGCGCCGTCAGGTAGCCCCAGAATTCTCACATTACATCTCCTTGACCTATCCTCACGATCTATCTTTTTTTTTAAGCATATTAAAGTCCATCTTTAAGATAGAAAACTCCGTTTTGAGTATTTTAAGTTAATTCTGTAGAACGCCCACAGACTTTTCTATGTCCCGAATCTTTGAAACATCATCTCTTATAAAGACCACACCGGACTGGATTATCCCAAGCTGGGTTGAAATATCATGAATTAACTCATTGAAAAAAGTGGCCTAAATGGGTGGAAATGCTCCAAACCCAGACACTGTAGTGTGTCTATAACCGGGGGAGCATTTCCTCCGCATGCGGTCCGCAGATAACAGCAATGCCCAGAAAAAAATGCGTACAATGGAGGATGCCGGGGCGGACCGCATGCACCACAAGGACATCTTACATGTCATTATGTCTTTATGTGTATGGAATGTGCCACTTCATTGTGGTGGTAACGTTCTTTTTTCTTTTGTCCTGCTCTCGTACTGATCTTTGGAGATTTCAGAAACCGTTCAATCTTTGGAGATTCCACGGGTTTCTGAACTGTTTTTAACCCGGAGAAGTCCGCTAGGCGCCTATTTTGCTTAGGGCCCATTTTTTATCTTCTCTCTCATCCCTTTTCCTCCCTCTTCGCCTTTTTCTTTTTTCCTTCGTTTTTTTCCTTTTTTTAAGATTCTTATAGGTTTTCATTCCTCTTTTTTTTTTCTTTTTTTTCCCCTTCGTCACCCCCTTTCCTCCTCCAACCAAACTACTTGTAGATTGATCCTTTCTGAGTGGCGTTAAACATGACAAAGAAATAAGTAACAACCAAAGTAAGTCCAAAGGAAAACAACCTCACCAATCTTCTTATGCAAGATGAACAAGATACAGCAGGTCAGGAAGAAAGGGTACACGCAGACCAGGAAGGGAACCAGCACGGAAATCCATGAGGTAAGCAGATGAAGCGACAGGGCCAGCACAGACGCACCAAAAACAAAAGCAGGAACAGCGAGGTCCGGGAGACGGGGATGAGCAGAGGGCAGAGGAGAGGACAATCCTCCCTGGAGATAAGATGGGGAAGAAAGCCTTCCGGGAGATTCAGGCACAGTTCAAATCAAATGGGACGTTCATCCAGGGAGAGCGGGGGGAGATGGAAATGCATCGGCAGGCAATTAAATAATAAGGTGTCCAGCTAGGGCCGGGCTCACCAGCCTCCAAAACAGCCAGCATGATGAGCCGCTGCATCCAGGAACGCGACCAACACGTGGGGTCAATCCGGCAGCTTAGGAACAACCTTTAATCGGACAGCAGGAGACGCGGGGAGGCAATGCAGGAGGAGAGGAGGAAGGCGTGACGCACCTTTCTTACGTCATCACGTCTGGCCCTGACCAACCTTTGAAATATTTAAGTTTTTCACACCAGCAGCAGAAGCTAAATTGTAAGCTTTGCTTTGTAGACTGGGACAGGGTCAGCAGCATCATCTCATTGTCATTAGAGGGCAGGGAATTAACGACAGCTCTGTTGTACTCACCCCTCACCATGCATACATATGCCCGCAATACCTATTTTCAGGTCTGTGCTTTCTTTCTCCCTGTCTGGGCATCAGACTATCCTGGCAGGTCTGTTTATATTCTCCACTTCCTGTTTACATGGCTGCTCTGCAGAGTGATGCGTCACAGGCTGGCCCCACCCCCAGACGCAGTCTGCAGGAACTCTGCCCACTACACCTCTTGTGGCCATCTTACTACACTCACAAATAAATCTTGCTAGTCTTTTTCTCACTCAGTTTCTAAATCATATCAGTGACAGTCCACAGGCTCTTCCCTCACCATATCCAGAGTGCAATAAACAGCAGGCACATCTAAACACATCTGTATCTAATACTATCATGTACGATATAGCCTGCTGTGTGTGATACTGCCTGTTGAGCTGTTTATCTAATCCCATTTTGTATGATACTGTCTGGTGTGTATCTAAGCTTATGCCAGATACTGTCTGCTGTGCCTCTGTATCTAAATCTATCCCCTGCGATACAGTTTACAGTTTCTGTATTAAAGTTTCTCATGTATGACACTGCCTGCTGAGCTGTGTATCTAATCCTATTGTGTATGATACTGGCTGCTAAAGTATGTATCTAATCCCATCTTGTATGATACTGCCTGCAGAAGTGTGTATATAGAACCTCATGCAACGACCGTAACCATTTTGCGATCTGCAAGTTGCGCATCTGCTTAATAAGTCTACAATCCGTGTGAGATCCACATTTTTGCTGAGCCATTGACTTCTATCGGGTTGAGGTCTGCATTTTGAAGACCAGAATAGAAAATGTTCTATCTTTTGTGAACTGACATACGGATGACGTCCATGTGTAGTACCCCAGAGGGGGCACTACCATTCTTGCATCTAGCTACTAATGGCTAGCAGATTATGTCATCTATGTATTTATTCCTAGGTCATCTGATACTGTGCTTTAATAATATTTTTATGCAACTGTTATGTTCATGTTCTGTGCCTGGTTGTCCAGCAGGTGGCAGTGTATCTGGCAGAAAGTACCTTTAGATAAAATGGAACTTACCATTCTATTCTCCCCCGTTTTTGGCAGAAGGGGACGAGTCCTGCTTCCTACTAAGGGAGGGGTTGCAGGAAGCTGTAGGGAGTTGAGAGTTGGAAGGAGACGAGACATGGCTCTCGTAGAGCACCTCAGCTCCTGCAGTTCACAGATGGAGCATTATGATGGGGTCAATAGCCAAAGGTACCAGAACTGTCGGAAATTCCAGTAACCAGACTAAAGCCAGAGTAGTACAGCAGAGAAAGAGAAAGCAAGGTATCCAAGTTCACCTGCCAGTGCATCCTAGAAACCTGCTGTGCCCAAGAGAAAGATCAAGTATTGTCTGGATGCAAGTAAAACTGTTGAACTTTACCAATTCTGGACTAGACTTTTTCCTCCAACTACAGCTACTTTGAACAATATCCAGGTAAGAGTACCGTGATCTGATCGGGGGTAAGCACATGAGGAGGTGAGTACACGACAATTGCCCTAAGGTCAGATAAAGACTCGTATCATACATTACTATAATACAGTCAGTACGGGTCAGGGGAGACACGGTTGGCCTGGAAAATGTGGAAGACACATGGACCGTAATTCCTGGGCCCATTGCGGTCATTTGCATGAGCCCTATAACTCATACTGCGCCCTCATAACAGTGCCATCCACAGTGTCCCCAGTGCCATCCACAGTGCCCCAAATGCCATCCATAGTGTCCCCAGTGACATCCACAATGCCCCCAGTGACATCCACAGTGTCCCCGTTGCCATCCACAGTACCCCCAGTGCCATCCACAGTGAGGTAAAACACTGTGACACCACAATGCTACATCAGGTCCACTACCACTCCCATCTTCAACACCGTCTCCTCAGGGGCTCGCTGCAGGTACAAAATAGCAACCCACACTGTACAAAATAGGACGACTTTAGTATATGTGTCTGTGTAAACGCAGGCAGCATCATGTGAGGACATAGGCACATATATAATCATACGCACAGTATATACTAAGGCCGCAGCAGAAGTTTTACGTCTAACATGCTGATGAAGTTCCATCTTGGCCGAGTACATATGATATAAAGCTTGTACCTGCACACATCGCCTAATGTCACCGGCATAACGTGCTACTTAATTTACAATATTATGTCGTAATTTTAGGCAAAGGCGTCTTTTTTTTTTTTAAGAAGGCGCCAGCTGGAGAAACTTATAAAAAAACCTCTAACTGCCCAGTCAGCAGCTCCCTGGAGGTCAATGCTGCTTAAGCTATTAGGAGGTCCTGCACATAACAAGTAGAAATAAAGTCAAGTCGTTCTCGCCTCGCAACTGCTTAGAACAGCAGCGGAGGCATCTCCAGCAACAAGCTTATGTGGCCCAGGAGGACGCCATGATAGAGGACGACCACTAGACGATTTAATAGATCCAACTGTTCATGATATCAAATTGCTTTATACTGACAAGCTTACGGCCCCGAACCGTAAAATTGTTGTAAACTAGTAAATGTACAATGTATCATGCTGTTAAAGTGCATCACCCCCCCACCCGGAAAATCTCAACATCCACTGTAAGTATACGTCCTCAGGACCCTGCTCACATCTCGTGTTGTACGTTGGGAGTATTTCCTGACATCTACCCCTCGGCTATGGACTACCATTGCAAAAACAGAAGTGTCTACCATGGGGTATACAGGTTTTCACATGTCCACACTCCGGGTGCTAGGGGCCTATGGATATGTTTGGCGTCTTTGCCAGGAGCCTACAATGGTTTGTTTGCCCAATGTGAACAGATCCAAGGCTGTCCTCTGCTACTTAGTTTCTGGGAGTGATGGGTGAAAACTAATATGGCTTCCATTCATGGGCGGATTTGGCATTTCAGGGGCTAAGCTATGTCCCAGTCACGCCGCTAAGCTCTGCCCATCATACCGAAAGTTCCCCCTCATCAGGCCGCTAGGCGCCACTCTTAGCTTTGCAGTGCAGACTGGATATTTCTGCTGTTGCTCTACAGATTGGTAGGGCCTCCTTGGGCCCCTGTTCAGCTGAATCGGCTGCAGATGCGTTTTCTTAAGCCATCCACTTGTGGCCAGTAAGGGGCCCCTGATCTCTAGGGCCCTAAGCATTTGCGTGGTTAGCATGGTGTGAACATCTGCTCCCATTGCTGCTCAGGTATGGTGCCATGCCTAGCAACTGTCCTAAAAGTGGCAAGGCTTATGCAGATATGAGTCAGATGTGTGGGAGGTTTTGTGGGCATCCTAGGCCAATTTGGGGTGACACTTAAAATGTTCTACTAAAGGGGATTCAGTTGTTCAGAGTTATAGTCGACATTCACATTCCTAAGACTCTGGAACATGAATACCCTGGACCCTCACCCTACCCCAAACTGTCAGTCCTATCAGAGGGTACTCCAGTGAGTCCACTGGGGATTATCTCAACATCAAAAAGTCCTCGATATCTTAACTTTCTGGACTCCAGTGAATCCTGGACCATAGTACAGTATGGGTGGTGGAGGGTAGATATCAGGGCTCAAATTAGCTCGAGGCCCAACTGAATACTTAGGGTAGGTTCACACGAGGAATTCTGTGAGCATCAAAATCTGTTGTGTATACCACATCAGAAACCGCTGTGGTTTGTGCCATGGATTTTCATTTTGTATGGTGCGGTCCGCTGCGATGAGCAGGCCCTCGATGCAGCTTTGCAAGGGGTCTGCACGGTAACTGCACCAAGATTGGACCTCCACATTCATGGCGCAGTCTAGAAAACGCTGCAGCAAAAATTGTGAGCCGCATGAAATGCCTCCCATTGAAAACATTTCAACGCAGATTTGGCCTGATTGTCGGCACCTAATCCCCTCTGAAACATGCGCCCAAAAACTCAGTCTGAACATACCCTTAGGGCTCATGCACATGACCATATGTATTTTGCGGTCCGCAAAACATGGATCCGCAAAAACATCGATGATGTCCGCGTGCATTCCGTATTTTGCGGAACGGAACAGATGGACCCTGATAAAACAGTAATATCCTTGTCTGTAATGTGAACGATAGTACAACATGTTCTATTTTTTTGCGGAACAGACACGCGGACATACGGAAATGGAATGCAAACAGAATAACTTCCATTTTTTTTGCAGACAGTGGCGTACCTCCAATAGAGGCAGACAACGCAGCTGCTATAGGGCCCCTGGGGGAAGGGGGCCCGCAGTGGAGGGTAGGACACGCCCACTAATTACACTTGTATGGCTACCTGTGAGAGGAGAATATAGGATGTGGAGAAGGACCTTTGGTGATGACATAAACCATGTGACCAGCGCAGCCAGGCAGGAAGCCAAGGAATAACAGAGCAGTGAAGTCTGAAGGACCTTTGGTGATGTCATCATCATGTGACCAGTGCAGAGGACTGGTGAAAGACCTGTGGGATGTTGCTGTGAGGGGGCGGAGCTTCTGTGCCTGAAGGAGAGGTTAATGGTTTCCTAGAAAAGCTGGGAGTTGTAGTTCTATCCTATTATATCCCTCTCCATGTAATTTTATTTTATCCCCTAGTACAGTCTGGTAATGCTGGGAGTTGTAGTTCTCTCCTCTTATACCCCTTCTGTAATGTATACTGATACCTCATAATAAGTCTGGCCATACTGGGGGTTATAGTTATTTCCTTTTAAAGCTCTCTCCTAGTAAAACTGGATGAAGCCCTATAATAATCTGAACATGCTGGGAGTTGTAGTTCTCTCTTAGGGCTCTTTCACACTTGCGTTCTTGTATTCCGGCATAGAGTTCCGTCGTCGGGGCTCTATGCCGGAAGAATCCTGATCAGGATTATCCTAATGCATTCTGAATGGAGTGAAATCCGTTCAGGATGCATCAGGATGTCTTCAGTTCCGGAACGGAACGTTTTTTGGCCGGAGAAAATACCGCAGCATGCTGCGCTTTTTGCTCCGGCCAAAAATCCTGAACACTTGCCGCAAGGCCGGATCCGGAATTAATGCCCATTGAAAGGCATTGATCCGGATCCGGCCTTAAGCTAAACGTCGTTTCGGCGCATTGCCGGATACGACGTTTAGCTTTTTCTCAATGGTTACCATGGCTGCCGGGACGCTAAAGTCCTGGCAGCCATGGTAAAGTGTAGTGGGGAGCGGGGGAGCAGCATACTTACCGTCCGTGCGGCTCCCGGGGCGCTCCAGAGTGACGTCAGGGCGCCCCAGGCGCATGGATGACGTCATTCTTGAGCGCCCTGGGAGCCGCGCGGACTGTAAGTATACCGCTCCCCCGCTCCCCGCTCCTACTATGGCAACCAGGACTTTAATAGCGTCCTGGCTGCCATAGTAACACTGAAAGCATTTTAAAGACGGATTCGTCTTCAAATGCTTTCAGTACACTTGCGTTTTTCCGGATCCGGCGTGTACCTCTGGCAAGTGGAGTACACGCCGGATGCGGACAACGCAAGTGTGAAAGAGCCCTTAGGCTGGGTTCACCTCACCGTTTCGTTTTTCCGTCTAAAATAACGGATCTCAGACGGAAATGGCTCAAACCGATGCCAAATGTGCAGAACTGATGCTTGAAATACAGGATGTGTTTTTTTCTTTATTTCTCAGTTCTTCTGATGGATCAGAAGTACGGAAAACTAAACGGTGATGTTAACCCGGCCTTATACTCTCTCTGTGTAATATCCACTTGTATCCAATAATAACAGCCACGACATGCTGGGAGTTGTAGTTCTCTCCACTTTTACCTCTCCCTGTGTTTCCCCCTAATTTCCAATAATAACAATCTGGTGATGATGAGAGTTGTAGTTCCCTTGTCACTATAATGATGTTCTGCAGTTTCTGAGGTGTATTAGGCTTTGGTCACATCTGTGCCGGTGATGTTCGCTGTTCTGCCGTCATAGGAGCAGAACAATGAAAATCACTGCAGTTCCGGATCTGGCAGTTCATGGACGACAACACTTGACGGATCCCGCTGACTATGATGAGATCTGACGGGTTTCCATCTGCCAGGCTAGAAAATTGTGTCCAGCATTTATGACCTGATCTGCGAATGAGGCCCCAACACAGATGTGATCAAAGCCTTAAATGTTCTCTAGCATCACATTATGATGTTCTGCAGCAGCTGAGGTGTGTATTATAAGGTTCTGCAGCAGCTGAGGTGTGTGTTATGAGGTTTTGCAGCAGCTGAGGTGTGTATTATAAGGTTCTGCAGCAGCTGAGGTGTGTGTTATGAGGTTTTGCAGCAGCTGAGGTGTGTGTTAGGAGGTTCTGTAGCAGCTGAGGTGTGTATTATGAGGTTCTGCAGCAGCTGAGGTGTGTATTATAAGGTTCTGCAGCAGCTGAGGTGTGTGTTATGAGGTTTTGCAGCAGCTGAGGTGTGTGTGAGGAGGTTCTGCAGCAGCTGAGGTGTGTGTTATGAGGTTCTGTAGCAGCTGAGGTGTGTATTATGAGGTTCTTCAGCAGCTGAGGTGTGTATTATGAGGTTCTGCAGCAGCTGAGGTGTGTGTTAGGAGGTTCTGCAGCAGCTGAGGTGTGTATTATGAGGTTCTGCAGCAGCTGAGGTGTGTATTATGAGGTTCTGTGTGACTGGATTAAATCCTTTAGTTTTCTGTGTCTACACTTTGTAAGATGTCCCAGTCCTGTTCCTCTGCCAGCACACGTCACACTTTGACCTGACTGACCAGATCCAGCAGCGTCACCAGTCCAGACTCCAGTCCAGCTCTGTGAAGATCTGCGCCAGGCCCAACCTTCCCCATCAGCTTTTTGCAAAAGTTGTAACATAATACAGGTAGCCAGTCCCACGGACATCGATGGATTCAGCCAACTTTGCTCTTGTCCATATGGACAACTTTAGGAAACTCTATGTGGTGCCGTCTGGTGCCCTGTAGTCAGGGGTGCACCACCAATGAGGCCAGGTGAGGCGATCGCCTCAGGCAGCACCAGGTAGGGGCAAGAGGGGGCAGCCGAAGGGCCTTGGGCTGAAGGAAAGGGGTAAGGTTAAGAAATTGGCATTGGGAAGGGGGGGGGGGGGTGCCGTTTCATTTTTAACCTCAGGCCGCAGAAAGGCTAGGTGCACCCCTGCCTGTAGGTTGCACCCGTCAACATTTTAGAATTTGCCAGATTTCTGCAGAATTTCATGGAAAAATGCTCCTCTTGGAGGCACACCAAGGTGCAGGAGGACCTCCGAGCTTGCATGGGAAATAATATGGCCACGTTCACAAACCCTGCGGATCAGTCTAATGAGTCCTACTGGTTATTAGCACGGACCTGACCCTTCCTAAATCCCGTTTAACTTCACCTCCATTTTTCCTGCCCTTGTTCCTACGCCGTATTCGACTTGCCAGCGAGCCAATTAAAGTGTTAATTCATACTCGGCGCCGAGCGCCGTGCTCTTTAATAAGCCACTCTGTAAATTAAATTCTCATAAAACGACTTTGGCCGCCCCGTTCCATTTTAATCCTAATGAGTTTTTTATTTTATTTTATTATATTTTTTTTTCCTATTTTCGACACCTTTCTCATCATCAACGATTTGGGCTAAAAAAGCGATGAGTCCTGACAGCCCCTCGGCCGGATCTCGATGGCTCTCTTGTATGTGGAGTGTAATTATGTTTATGCAGTTCTGACTGGTCTTAATGACGGAGTAACAGATTGTAAAACACGCGGTTGGCGTGGAGGTTTTTTTCTTTTCTTTTTTTTTAAAGCTACGTCCTTCATGTAACAGTAGTTAAGCGTGGCAGAAGGACGTCGTTAGGACTATGGTTAAACTGTAATTTACACCATTAGGAAGGCAGGAACAATTTTTATTGTCTGGCAATTTTCTTTGCTGAAATATTTGGACCATATGGTTTCATTTGTGTAATAACCTTAATTTCCGCACCCTTCAAATCAGCCTGGAACGGCGAAACATGGTCTCGCAAAAAAAAAAAAAAAGCCTCCGCAACTGTCTATACTTAGAGAGCGGAGATTAATAACGTGTCATGTCCTGTTTTTGGTGAAGGAATTGGAACAGAAGCCAGATGGTATCTCTAGAAAGAACTGTCAGAGGTCTCCAGCTAATCAATACGATATATTAATATATCTCCCCGTGTAGCTCCTCAAGGGGAAAGTGTGCAACATCTGGAAAGTTTGGGGGGACCGCCAAGTAGTCAGCCCTTACCTTTCTTTTCTTTCCAGAATCAAACAGAGCTCAATTAATTTTTCATGTAGACTTGATAAGTGTTTCATAATGAGCTGCCCGCCTTGACGGATTTAAGGCCTTGGCAGTTCGGGAAGCCTGGGCGATGGCTCGTCCCCATTGAGTCCACTTTTTGAAACCAATCCATTCATCACGTTTGCTGGCATCGAGCTGAGATCTCGGCTCAGCAAGAGATCAATAACCATCTGAAATATAGAAGTATAGGGAACGGGGGGGCGCCACTAATGGGCATGGATTACCCGGCCGTGACGCCAGCCATTGCTTCACGACAACAAATGTCTTCATTTTTGGGGAGGTCCCCCCCCCCAAAAATAATGATAGATGAAAATAATAAACATTATAATGATAAAATATAATAAAAGACACCATGTGCCTTACAAATATAATAATACAAGAAAGTTATGAACATAATAATGATAAAACCTATAACTAATAAAAATACACCATGCAAATATAAAATATTATTATTATTATTAGTTTCTATGTCTATCTATATAATATCTAATATCTATCTATCTTTCTAACAATCTATCTATCTTGTATCTATCTATCTAATATCTATCTATCTCATATCTATCCATCTAGCTAATATCTATATCTATCTATCTATCTATCTATCTAATATCTATATCTATCTATCTATCCTATTCTATTCTATCTATCTAATATCTATCTATCTATCTATCTGTCTATCTAATATCTATCTATCTATCTATCTATCTATCTATCTATCCATCTAGCTAATATCTATATCTATCTATCTATCTATCTATCTATCTATCTATCTATCTATCTATCTATCTCATATCTATCTCATATCTATCTATCTGTCTATCTCATATCTATCTATCTATCTATCTATCTAATATCTATCTATCTATCTATCTATCTATCTATCTATCTATCTAATATCTATCTATCTATCTATCTATCTAATATCTATCTATCTATCTATCTAATATCTATCTATCTATCTATCTATCTAATATCTATCTATCTATCTAATATCTATCTATCTATCTATCTATCATCTACTATATGTTTATAGACAACATATTTAATAGACTGGTGATTTTCCGCTGTCATATTCTGGACTATCCGCCGGTCACAGAACAGCCTCAGCCCAAAATAAAGCCTCCGCACAATGTTATACTTATAATCGGAGGAGCTCCCGATGTCTCTGCTCAGTTTTCCGTCCCTATGAAATTCCGTGATCTGTCGCACTCAGTTCAGTGGATTATTTTATGCCTTTACGTGTCCCATAGTAATATCTATAAATTCAGTCTCTAGAATCGTACTTGTTTCCTGCCCCGTTTCGATACCAGCGAGCACCAATTCGCTTTTCCGCGCTATGTGACCACTTGCTCAATAAGGCCGGCCCCGGGATGACACCTTATTTCACGTCCCGCTGCACAGCTATCAGCCGGTGACAACTTTCAGCCACAAACGACCTAAACCTGATTTGAACCGGTGACCCGCAGGTGAGAGGCGCTCCCACTCGGTGACAGACCTCTAAGTCATCCATCCTGCCTGCGAATTGCGCTTCTTAATTGTTTGCTTTAGTGGACATTATAACGACGCGCGGAGGGACCTGTTGTGACCTAACCGGGCCCAACATAATTGTTTTTTTTCAGAATGGATTTGATTTACTAGGCCCCTATGTGAAGGCATTCAGATCCTATGTAAGCTTCCAGCTCGGGGTCCCGCTTTATCCCGCTCCTGTCAGAGGTCAGAAATGTAATATCTACAGTTTAGCGAGCTTAGCCCCAGTCAATAGATAGAGATTTATGACATTTAGAATAGATTAGATTATTTCATGTCTTTTCTCGGAGTTGAACTTGCAGTTAGGGCCTGATGAAGAGGTCAGAGGAGTCCCTTATAGCAAACGAATGACACAGCCCTCACAGCGCACACCGGTCTACTAGATGATAAAGCATTTAAAGGGACAGTACACCCATTATTTTTCAGTCTGCAGAGCTTTCTGCAAGCTCCTGGAACGGTTTTGTAGTGCTTCGCCATCTTCAGCTGGGGTCCTGGGACTTATTAACAAGGTTTTCAAGGCAGGATAAAAAAATGGGGGGCTTGGGGGGGGGGGTGATTATTAGTTCAGGATGCTTAAAGTGAACACCTACCTTAAAGGGCGTCTGTCAGCAGATTTGTACCTTGACAGGGCCTGGTCCTGTCGCTGCCGTTGCAGAGAAAGAGAAGTCTCTAGGTGTAACGGCAACGCCCCCGTTGCTCCTAGAGGCTCATTTGCATATATTAAAACATCATTTTTCTAAGCAATGTGGGCACATATGTACATGGGGCCAACACAGATGTCTTCAGCTGCCAAGTGCACATGTAACAGGTCAGCCAGTGTCATACGGTACAAACCTGCTGACAGATGTCCTTTAAAGGGGTCCTCCAATTCAGTCAATCCCTACTTCTTACAAGGGTCCATTGACAATAAGGTGATAATAAGGTGTCCCCCTGCTGGAGCCGAACGATCAGCTAAGTGCTTAGTTTCTCTGCAGCACCACCGCAGGGGAAATGAAGTATTACACAATGCTCATTGATGCTCAATAGGTTGTCTGTAGAAAAGAACAGGTACTCCGAAGCAAGAAGTACTGACGACAAGATGAGGATTTATTTTTTAAAGGGGTTTTCCAATTTTATTTTTGCTTTAAAGCCAGGAAAGGTATTATAATAACACCGCTCTATCCTCCCTGCCGGGCATTGCTTTCATAACTGCAGCAACTGGTGCTCCTGTATACTGCATGTGACCGCTGCAGCCAATCACTGTTCTCGAGATGTACTGTATACCACTGAGGCCACTGTCTGGCTGCAGAGTTCACATGCATGTCATTGCTGCATCCAAAACAGACGTCTTGGCTGCAGCAGCGGGTAGCATTAGAGTAGTGGTTCTGAAACGGCAATTTTTTTAATTAACTCAGGCAACCCCTTTAATACATATTTATAGTGGTCAAGGCTCTAAAAGGGAGTCTATCAGCAGTTTTCACTATAGGTAGGGGCTGGTGGTGAGGGCAGTACAAACATACCTTTTGTGGAGCTTTTCCCATCAGGAGTAGTGTGAATATTTGCTCCATAAGTGCCTAGGAGGCGGAGCTTCACTGCTTTCTGCTTGAGTTGGTTTATAGCCCCTCCCCTCTGCTCCGAGTGACAGCTGCAACATCCAAACAGAAGATCACTATAGCTGTCAGAGCAGAGGGGAGGAGCTGTGAAGTAGCTCAATTCACAAAGCACTTCGCAGTTAATCTCTGCCTCCTGGGCACTTGCAGGAGCAGAACCTGGCAGAATAAAACTTCATAATCACACTACTCCTGATAAGAAAATCTCCATAATAGGTATGTGGTGTAAAGATTAATTTGCGGCACTCACCAGGCTCTTTTTGCAGCTCTTTATTCTTTTTATTCAATGAAAACAGTTGACAATATTGGCACGTACACAGTTTCAGGCAACAGCCGTTTCGCGCTAGTGACACTTCGTCAGGCCTGTGCCTGAAACTGTGTACATGCCCGCATTGGCGACAAAGAGCTGCAAAAGGAGCCTGGTGAGTGCCGCAAATTATTCTTTACACCACATATGTTTAAATATGTATGTATGCTGAGCACCACTGTGATCGCATCGCTACAGGACACCCACTCCAGTTTGACCCAGACGCACGTGACAGTGCCAACCTGGGACTTTAACTATATCATATGAACTCTGTAATAGGTATGTTTGTCCTGCTCTCCTCAGCCCCTACCTAGTGCCCTTTAAATCTGTTGCATAGCAGTCATAGAGAATACATTTCTTACTGTCTGCAGTCACCACTAGGGGGAGCTTAGACAGTTATTGTATACTGTGGTTTTTGAGTTCTATGTATAAGTAGTAGTCATTAAGCTCCTAGACTCCCTCTAGTGGTGGATAGAAGCAGCGAGAGAACGGGAGAGCGAACATGAATGCCACCTGACTCACAGATGATTATGATAATGGGCGGAACAGGAATAACAGGGGTGACCAGTACATATCGTTGTCGTATGTAACATGTATGATGCAGATGAGAGGAGAGGAATGTGTTTCCAATGGACCGGGGTCAACTAACTATAAATGGATCCTTGTTAAATAATTATTAATTAAAACAAACATCTTCCGCTCCTATCAATGTGTTAGGGAAACAGAGAAGACGCGTCTGGCTTGACCCCGAGTTTCCCCTTGCATGCACGTCGATCATTTTAATAAATTACTCAGTTCCCTCCGGGCCACAGTTCTCAGTGTTAGCAGATGGCTCGGAGGAAATCATCAGCAATTTCTAAATCACCAGAACAAATATAAAATGATAAGTCTCGTTTTGTTAAAAGGGACAAGATGAAAAACACGGATAAGTGTATACAAAATGTCATCACAAAGAAGAGGACAGTGTCTATCTATCATCTATCTATCTATCTATCTATCTATCCATCATCTATCTATGACTCATATCTATCTATCTATCTATCTATTTATCTCATATTTATCTATCTATCTATCTCATATCTATCTCATATCTATCTCTCTATCTATTTATCTCATATCTATATATCTATCGTCTATCTATCTATCTCCTATCTATCTATCTCATATCTATCAATTCAATAAAGCTTTATTGGCACGACCAAGTAAAACATTTAGCATTGCCAAAGCAAAATAAATAATAGGTATTGTGGAGCGGGATTTGATGTGGGAATTAAAGGGGGTGGATGTTGGGTTAAAGGGGCAGTATGGGGGTATAAGGGCTCTTTCACATGGGCGAGATTTCCGCGCAGGTGCAATGCGTGAGGTGAACGCATTGCACCCGCACTAAATCCGGACCTATTCATTTCAATGGGGCTGTGCACATGTGCATCACTTGTGCGTTTGCGTAAAAATCGCAGCATGCTCTACTTTGTGCGTTTTTCACGCAAGGCAGGCCCCATAGAAGTGAATGGGGGCTGCGTGAAAATCGCAAGCATCCGCAAGCAAGTGTGGATGCGGTACGATTTTCACGCACGGTTGCTAGGAGACGATCAGGATGGGGACCCGATCATTATTATTTTCCCTTATAACATGGTTATAAGGGAAAATAATAGCATTCTAAATACAGAATGCAAAGTAAAATAGGGCTGGAGGGGTTAAAAAAAAAATTATAATAATTTAACTCACCTTAATCCACTTGTAGTGATGTCATCAAAGGTCCTTTACCAGGTCCTGAAGAAAGAAGAAAGAAGAGAAGCCGGGCTGCGCGAACAAGTGGATTATGGTGAGTTATATATATATATATTTATTTTTTAACCCCTCCATCCCTAATTTACTAAGCATTCTGTATTCAGAATGCTATTATTTTCACTTATAACCATGTTATAAGGGGAAATAATGCAATCTACACAACACCTAACCCAAACCCGAACTTCTGTCAAGTTCGGGTTTGGGTACCAAACATGCCGATTTTTCTCACGGGCGTGCAAAACACATTAAAATGTTTTGCACTCACGTGGAAAAATCACGCATGTTCCCGCGACGCACCCGAATCTTATCCGGGCAAAAAACAGGACGCCCGTGTGAAAGAGGCCTAACAGTCCATGGTGTCTCATCTTCATCTCAGTTGGTGACAGGTGAAGACATATTGGGCAGCGATCTCCACAGTGGACTCCTCTTCCCCCAGTAGGATGTGGAGTTTCCTCCACTCATGTATGGAGGAGGTGAAATCTGGGATGTGAGTAGAGAGTCTCTGGAAGTAAGTGGCCCTCACAGGTGAGTATTTGCTGCAGTGTAGCAGGAAGTGGGCCTCATCCTCCAGGGCTTCCTGCAATCAGTGCTGGCACAGTCTGCTCTTCCCAAAGCAAGTGTGAAATAATTGGGTAGGGTTGGGGAATGGGGACACGTCCAGGGAGGGGGTATAGGGTAAGTTTGCGGGATGGGGACACATCCAGGGTGGGGTGTCCATGGTATATCAGACTCCTCTCAGTCTATGGCAGGCAGTAATATATTGTGCTGCTGTGGCCGCTGTGTTCTCCTCTTCCCCCAGCAGTATGGAGAGTCTCTCTTCCTCTTCCATGGAGGTGAAGTCTGGGCAGAGATCAGACAGTCTCCTGAAGTGAGTCTCCCTCACTGCTGAGTATTTTGGGCACCGCAGCAGGAAATAAGCCTCATCCTCCACGGCCTCCTGGTCGCACTGCTTGCACAGTCTGCTCTCTCTAGGCATGTACCTCTATCGGTGACGCCCAGATTCAATGAGCAGGCTGTGGGCGCTCATTCTGTAGCGGCTCAGGATCTGTCGGTCTCATGGATTGGGGAGTTTCTCTAGATATGGAGCCAGTTTGTACTCCCTCTGCAGGCTCTGGTATACTGTCAGCTTCTGTGATGTTCGTATGTTGTTTTTCCAGACCCTGATATACTTCTCTTTGCCCTTGTGTATCGTCCTCTGGATTTCCCCCTTTGCCAGGCTATGATGGTTGATGGCTTGGGCAGGATGGGTTTGGGTGACTTGTTGCAGAGTGCTTTGCTTTTTTGGGTCTATCTATCTGTATCTATCTATCTCTCTCTCTCTCTCTCTCATATCTATCTATCTATCTATCTCTCTCTCTCTCTCATATCTATCTATCTATCTATCTATCTATCTATCTATCTATCTCTCTCTCATATCTATCTATCTATCTCTCTCTCATATCTATCTATCTATCTATCTCATATCTACTCCAGAAGGCATATTTTCTTCTGTTTAAGCCATTCTGTTGTTGATTTACTTCTGACGAGCTTCAGCTGGTGGACAGATGGCCTTAAGTTCTCCTGCAAAATGTCTTGATAAACTTGGCAACTCATTTTTCCTTTGATGATAGCAATCCGTCCAGGCCCTGACGCAGCAAAGCAGCCCCAAACCATGGTGCCCCCACCACCATACCTCACAGTTGGGATGAGGTTTTGAGGTTGGTGTGCTGTGCCTCTTTTTCTCCACACATAGTGTTGTGTGTTTCTTCCAAACAACTCAACTTTGGTTTCATCTGTCCGCAGAATATTTTGGCAGTACTGCTGTGGAACATCCCGGTGCTCTTGTGGAAACTGTAAACGTGCATCAAATTTTTTTTTTTGGACAGCAGTGGCTTCCTTTGTGGTATCCTCCCATGAAATCCATTCTTTAGTGTTTTACGTATCGTAGATTCGCTAACAGGGATGTTAGCATATGCCAGAGACTTTTGTAAGTCTTTAGCTGACACTCTAGGATTCTTCTTCACCTCATTGAGCAGTCTGCGCTGTGCTCTTGCAGTCATCTTTACAGGAAGGCCACTCCTAGGGAGAGTAGCAGCAGTGCTGAACTTTCTCCATTTATAGACAATTTGTCTGACCGTGGACTGATGAACAGCAAGGCTTTTGGAGATACTTTTATAACCCTTTCCAGCTTTATGCAAGTCAATAATTCTTAATCGTAGGTCTTCTGAGAGCTCTTTTGTGCGAGGCATCATTCACATCAGGCAATGCTTCTTGTGAAAAGCAAACCCAGAACTGGTGTGTGTTTTTTATAGGGCAGGGCAGCTGTAACCAACACCTCCAATCTCATCTCATTGATTGGACTCTAGTTGGCTGACACCTCACTCCAATTAGCTCTTGGAGATGTCATTAGTCTAGGGGTTCACATACTTATTCCACCTGCACTGTGAATGTTTACATGGTGTGTTCAATAAAAACATGGTAACATTTTATTCTTTGTGTGTTATTAGTTTAAGCAGACTGTGATTGTCTATTGTTGTGACTTAGATGAAGATTAGATCACACTTTATGACCAATTTGTGCAGAAATCCATATCATTCCAAAGGGTTCACATACTTTTTCTTGCAACTGTATCTATCATCTATCTCATATCTATCTATTATCTATCTATCTATATCTCATATATGTCTATCTCATATCTGTCTATCTCATATCTGTCTATCTCATAATTATCTGTATAGTCGATAGATATTAGATAGATGTGAGATAGCTTTACAAACAGACTGTGCGAGTTAAATCTACAATTATAAAACAACTATCGTATATAAATTATTGATGTAAAGCAGCCGCATCTTAAAGAAACATTTTACAATAGGTTTAAGTTGCGCGAAAAATGTATAACAGCGAGAAACGAAGAAGAAAAATGCTGGATTTATGTCAGGAATAAAGTGGGAAATTAACTTTTGCTGAGGCTGAAATCATTTAATTTTACTGCACGGGATTCATACAGGGAATTTACTAATTCAATGCTTTCAGTTTTGTCGTAATTTTTGATTTTCTTTTTTTTTTTTGTAAAGCTCGCAGAGCTGACGCCGACGCCACGGAAGACTGAAGTGGTTATCACCCATCGCGGTAATTACTTTCAAGTTGAAATAATTACTCTATCAATGTTAATGGTTTTTCAACTTCAATAAAGCACTCACCTGCCGATAATCACAGCTAACCTCGTGCTCCAGCGCAATTCCCTCTCTATTAGGAGGTTATAATATAGCTGATAGAGTGGTCACTTGTCCTGAACAGCTGCTGAATTTCACTTTAGACTTCTATGAACCATAAAAAAATGAGTCATCCGAGTAGGATGTGCTTGTAACAAGCCCTTGGATGGTAAAGAATGCCATCCCTAACCCATGGTGGGCAAACTTGTCGTGTTTGGATGTGACCACTTTATACCATGGGTCCGACTAAAGCGTGCCGCCCCTTTAAAAAAAATAACCAGAAAAATTTGGGTTGCCTGTTCTTTGCAAGTTCTGTTCTTTTCTATGTTATACCAGGACGGAGTGCAGAAGTTGCAGTAGCTTCTCGGCCCTAAGGGGGCCCAAGGACCCTCTGCCACATGAGATGGAACCAGTATTGTGTACAGTAGATTGTGGGTGGGGGGGAGGGGGGGGGGTCCCTGGTTTAGATTTTCCATTGGAGTCCAAGAGTTTCAAGTTGTAAACAGATAAAATGAGTGGATTTACATTTTAGGCTGTATTCACACATGTTGCTTTTCCTGCTCAATGTTTGCTATAATTTTATTGTAATTCTTTAATATGCATCAATAATGCTGCAAAAACGGTACATGTGAATACAGACTTAAAGGGATCTGCTTGGAGTTTGTATGTTCTTTCCGTGTTTGTGTGGGTTTCCTCTGGGTTCACTCCAAAGACATCCTGACAGGGGACTTAGATTGTGAGCTCCTTTGGGGACAGAGAGTGATAGTAGTGTCTGTACCGCGCTGTGGAATATGTCAGCGCTATAAAAGTGAGGGAAGTAAATAAATTGACCAGTGTAAAACGCTGATCTATGATCAGTTCCCACCAAAGAGTAATAGAAAGTTTTAGACCTTTTCATTATAATAATGAACCTTAATTTGCGTATAAGGACCCTTTGGCCCCTTTCACATGAGCGAGTTTTCAGCGCGGGTGCAATGCGTGACGTGAACGCATAGCACCCGCACTGAATCCGGACCCATTCATTTCAATGGGTCTGTGCACACAAGCGTTTTTTCACGCATCAGTTCTGCGTTGCGTAAAAATCGCAGCATGTTCTGTATTCTGTGTTTTTCAAGCAGCCCTGGCCCCATAGAAGTGAATGGGGCTTCAGTTAAAAAATGCATCAAAACGCATTGCGCCCGCGCAGAAACAACTAAACAACTAAATGCAAACAAAACTGACTGAACTTGCTTACAAAATGGTGCGAGTTTCACTGAACGCATCCTTAACCCCTTAGGGACACAGCCTTTTTACACCTTAGGACCAGGCCATTTTTTGAAAATCTGACCAGTGTCACTTTAAGTGCTGATAAATATTTTTTTTTGCATAAAAAAAGTCAAATTTACCAAAAATTGGGAAAAATTAGCAAATTTCAAAGTTTCAGTTTCTCTACTTCTGTAATACATAGTAATACCCCCAAAAATTGTGATGACTTAACATTCCCCATATGTCTACTTCATGTTTGAATTATTTTGGGAATGATATTTTATTTTTTGGGGATGTTACAAGGCTTAGAAGTTTAGAAGCAAATCTTGAAATTTTTCAGAAATTTACAAAAACCCAATTTTTAGGGACCACTACAGCTCTGAAGTCACTTTGCGAGGCTTACATAATAGAAACCACCCAAAAATGACCCCATTCTATAAACTACACCCCTCAAGGTATTCAAAACTGATTTTACAAACTTTGTTAACCCTTTAGGTGTTGCACAAGAGTTATTGGCAAATGGGGATGAAATTTGAGAATTTCATTTTATTGCCTAATTTTCCATTTTAACCCATTTTTTCCACTAACAAAGCAAGGGTTAACAGCCAAACAAGACTGTATCTTTATTGCCCTGACTCTGCCGTTTACAGAAACACCCCATATGTGGCCGTAAACTACTGTATGGCCACACAGCGGGGCGTAGAGTGAAAGGTGCGCCATATGGTTTTTGGAAGGCAGATTTTGCTGGACTGGTTTTTTGACACCATGTCCCATTTGAAGCCCCCTGATGCACCCCTAGAGTAGAAACTCCATAAAAGTGACCCCATCTAAGAAACTACACCCCTCAAGGTATTCAAAACTGATTTTACAAACTTTGTTAACCCTTTAGGTGTTGCACAAGAGTTATTGGCAAATGGGGATGAAATTTGAGAATTTCATTTTTTTGCCTAATTTTCCATTTTAACCCATTTTTTCCACTAACAAAGCAAGGGTTAACAGCCAAACAAGACTGTATCTTTATAGCCCTGACTCTGCCGTTTACAGAAACACCCAATATGTGGCCGTAAACTACTGTACGGCCACACAGCGGGGCGTAGAGTGAAAGGTGCGCCGTTTGGTTTTTGGAAGGCATGTTTTGCTGGACAGTTTTTTTGACACCATGTCCCATTTGAAGCCCCCTGATGCACCCCTAGAGTAGAAACTCCATAAAAGTGACCCCATCTAAGAAACTACACCCCTCAAGGTATTCAAAACTGATTTTACAAACTTTGTTAACCCTTTAGGTGTTGCACAAGATTTAATAGAAAATAGAGATACAATTTCAAAATTTCACTTTTTTGGCAGATTTTCCATTTTAATATTTTTTTTTCCAGTTACAAAGCAAGGGTTAACAGCCAAACAAAACTCATTATTTCTGGCCCTGATTCTGTAGTTTACAGAAACACCTCATATGTGGTCGTAAACCGCTGTACGGTCACACGGCAGGGCGCAGAAGGAAAGGAGTGCCATACGGTTTTTGGAAGGCAGATTTTGCTGGACTGGTTTTTTTTGACACCATGTCCCATTTGAAGCCCCCCTGATGCACCCCTAGAGTAGAAACTCCATAAAAGTGACCCCATCTAAGAAACTACACCCCTCAAGGTATTCAAAACTGATTTTACAAACTTTGTTAACCCTTTAGGTGTTGCACAAGATTTAATAGAAAATAGAGATACAATTTCAAAATTTCACTTTTTTGGCAGATTTTCCATTTTAATATTTTTTTTCCAGTTACAAAGCAAGGGTTAACAGCCAAACAAAACTCATTATTTCTGGCCCTGATTCTGTAGTTTACAGAAACACCTCATATGTGGTCGTAAACCGCTGTACGGTCACACGGCAGGGCGCAGAAGGAAAGGAATGCCATACGGTTTTTGGAAGGCAGATTTTGCTGGACTGGTTTTTTTGACACCATGTCCCATTTGAAGCCCCCCTGATGCACCCCTAGAGTAGAAACTCCAAAAAAGTGACCCCATTTTAGAAACTACGGGATAGGGTGGCAGTTTTGTTGGTACAAGTTTAGGGTACATATGATTTTTGGTTGCTCTATATTACACTTTTTGTGCGGCAAGGTAACAAGAAATTGCTTTTTTTGGCACCGTTTTCTTATTTTTTATTTACACCATTCATCTGACAGGTTAGATCATGTGGTAATTTTATAGAGCAGGTTGTCACGGACGCGGTGATACCCAATATGTATACAATTTTTTTTATTTATGTACGTTTTACACAATAATTTCATTTTTAAAACAAAAAAAATGTTTTAGTGTCTCCATAGTCTAAGAGCCATAGTTTTTTAAATTTTTGGGCGATTATCTTAAGTAGGGTCTCATTTTTTGTGGGATGAGATGACGGTTTGATTGGCACTATTTTGGGGTGCACATGACTTTTTGATTGCTTGCTATTACACTTTTTGTGACGGAAGATGACAAAAAATGGCTTTTTTTACACCGTTTTTATTTTTATTTTTTTACGGTGGTCATCTGAGGGGTTAGGTCATGTGATATTTTTATAGAGCCGGTGAATACGGACGCGGCGATACCTAATATGTATACTTTTTTTTATTTATGTAAGTTTTACACAATGATTTCATTTTTGAAACAAAAGAAATCATGTTTTAGTGTTTCCATAGTGTAAGAGCCATAACTTTTTCAGTTTTTGGGCGATTATCTTGGGTAGGGTATGATTTTTGCGGGATGAGATAACGGTTTGAATGTTACAATTTTGGCATAGATGCGACTTTTTTGATCACTTTTATTACCTTTTTTGGGAAGTAAGGTGGGCAAAATTCCAATTTCATCATAGTTTTTAATTTTTTATTTTTATGGCGTTCACCGTTCGGGTAAAGTAACATTACCGTTTTATAGATCAGGTCGTTACGGACGCGGCGATACCAAACATGTGTAGGGAATTTTATTTTTTTCATTTTTAATCAGTGATAAATGTGTTTTTTGATTTTTACTTTATTTTTCACTTTTTTCACTTTTTTTTTGACCCAGACCCACTTGGTTCTTGAAGATCCAGTGGGTCTGATGTCTGCATAATACAGTACAGTACAATATATAGTACTATACTGTATTTTACACTTTGTCTGAACAGATCTATGCCTTTCAGCACAGATCTGTTCAGCACCATGGACAGCAGGACGCCTGAGAAGGCGTCCTGTTGCCATGGGAACCTTCCCCGTCTGCTCAGTAGTGGCCAGAACTGCGCAGACGGGGAAGGGTAAGGACGGGGCTTGGGGGGGGCTGCCTGGAAGCTCTCTCCCTCTCCATTCGGGGGACTGCAAAGGCACAGCAGCCCCCCGATGGGAGAGGGAGGGAGCTCCCTCTTACTGTTAACCTTTTCCATACAGCGGTCCGTACGGACCGCTGTATGGAAAGGGTTAAACGGCTGACATCGCATCACCGATGTCAGCCGTTTATACCAGGGTGCCAGCAATGTGCTGGCACCCTGGTATACCCACTAGACGCCAACGATTACGCAATGGGAGGCGGGCGGGGGATCGCGATCCCGCCTACCGCACCGCCCGCCTCCCGCACCGCCCGCACCGCCCGCAACCCTCCCCCTGCACCTCCCACCGGGCAAAAATCACTAAGGGGTGCAGGGGGGGGGGATACAGATGCACTTTAGGAATACTAAAGTTTCTGATCCCCGCGGTCAGGGACCGCGGGGATCAGAAACTGCAGAAATCGCAGCAAACCGCAGGTCTGAATTGACCTGCGGTTTGCCGCGATCGCCGACATGGGGGGGTCACGGGACCCCCCCGCGCATTTAGCCTAGGTGCCTGCTCAATGATTTGAGCAGGCACCGGGTTCCGATCACTGCCAGCCGCACGGCAGTGATCGAAAATGCACAGGGCGTACATGTATGCCCTGTGTCCTTAAGTACCAGGGCACAAGGGCGTACCTGTACGCCCTGTGTCCTTAAGGGGTTAACGGATCCGGGGCCAATCCGTCACGCTCGTGTGAAAGAGGCCTTTAAAGGATAACTGTCACACTTAGACCCTAATTTCAATGTTCATATATGTAGTTACTAATAACATGATATTCCAGAATCAGTTACTATTAGACTGACTTACCCCATATTTAATAAGATTCAGCCCTTAGCAACCAGTCTGCATAAAACTGCAATCTCACTATTCAGTTAAGATGGCCGCCACTGCCCTCACCCTGAGGCTAATCCCGCCTGCCCTCACTAGCCAGTAACAATAGCCCCCCAAAAGTGTCAGTAACCACAGCCCTCCCCCTAAAGGGTTAATCTCCTGCAGCACAAAGGGGTCCTCTTACCACATGTTGCTTTCATTTATACACTGAGCAGACGGCAGATCTCCCTTCCCTGGTCTGCGCTGCTCCAACTCTGCCTTCTCAAGCTCTGCTGAGTGAGGGAGCGTCTGCCAAGCGCAGGGACAGGGAGAAGTGCACACAGCCCAGGCACTGTTATCAGCTGCTGGGGAGGACATGGCTTTAATCATTTACTTACAGTCCCTGCCTTGCACGCAGCCTGCTTCTGCGTCCTCCGTCCTTCAACACATAGACGGACCATGCCTAGCAACCTGATTTTAAGCAGAGGTAAAAGTAGGCAGTACAGGGAACAAAACTGTGGAATTAAGGGATAATTGAATACACAGTGAAAAGTTGAAATAGGACCACCAAGGAGATATTAATCACCACAATCCAATACTCCCAAAAAATAAATAAAATACGACAGTTATACTTTAAGTAGTACTCCAGCCCAAAGCCACAATGTATAATATAATAGGGGATTACTAAAATATAATTTTCTTTATAAAAAAAATTTTTAAAATGTTTATTCTAGATATTGGATCTGTAACTGTCACGGCCACGGTTCTGGCCGTGACTCCTTGGGAGCCGCATACAGTTGTCCGCGGTTTGGGTTGTTGTTTCAACCGCAGCTTGAGGCATGATGTTGTTTGCCTCAAGTGCGGTTGCCGTGGACAACAGGTATGTGTACGGTTCCCTTGGAGTTTGTGTGCGTGTATGTATGCACTGTTGTTTGTCTGTGTGCACTCTGTGTATTGTGTGGTGTGCACTGACACCTTTCCGGCACTGTGGTTGTCCGTGGCAACGTTTGGTCGTTGTTGTACATGTGGTGGCAGTGTCCCGGCCTTCGGGCTGACTCCCAGGACTTGTGTGCCACCAATGTCGTTGCCTGCGGCTACAGCCACGGTGTGTGTTAGTGAGTTGGACACTTTCCCTTTAATGTGTGTTTCCCTTCTCTGGTGCTGGAAGGGTTAACTCCCTTCCCAGTGTGTGTGTGTCACTGGGTGTGTCCGACTGTGGGGTGTGGCTTCTTGGCCTATAAAGCCTCACTGTTTTCCCAGGTCTGGAGGTTGCTTCAGCTATGCTTTGCTGGAGCAGCCTCCTGTATTTTCTACCTGCCAGTGAGAGCCACCCCTGTGGTCATAACCATTATGTCACATTTAAGTTTATGTCCAGTTATGTGTGATGTCTATTTGATGTTTCCTTGTGATTTTGTGCAGCAATGGATCTGGGTCCCTGTGTGTGGTTAGGGTCAGGTTAGGGACGCTGTAGGAGGTGACCTGCTCCCTATCCTGTTGTCCTGGCCGAGCAGCCATAACATCATCTGGCATCACACGGCTGAGGGTTTCCCCCATCCTCAGCTGTGACAGTAACAATAATTACTTTCGGTGTACTGCTCTAAGATAGATAGATAATAGATAGATATGAGATAGATAGATAGATACAGATAGATAGATATGAGAGATAGATAGATAGATAGATAGAATTTAGATTCGCCCGTGGTTATCAATATAGATAGATATGACATAGATAGATAGATAGATAGAGGGTCAGACTGGGGTTCTTTGGACCCACCAGAGAATATTATGCTTGGTGCCCAACCCTTATGTCATCAATAAAGTTTAATAGGGTTTAATTCAAATAAATAGACCCTAGTGGCAAGTGATTGGCTCCAAAGGTGGCTCCAAGTGTTTTTCTTCTCCTGAATCTTTGAGGCCCACTATGGTATCAGAGTCTGGGCCCACTGGAGGATTCTCTGGTATTCCAATAGGCCAGTCTGATGCTGGATGGATAGATAGATAGATATGAGATAGATAGATAGATAGATATGAGATAGATATTAGATAGATATAGATAGATAGATATGAGATAGATATTAGATAAATAGATAGATATGAGATAGATAGATAGATAGATAGAAAGATAGATAGATAGATAGATAGATAGATAGATAGATAGATAGAAGATGCCATACATTTATAACATGACTCACCGGCAGAGTTAATGTTGACCCGGAGAACGTGGCTGCTGTAGGCTCGCTCGTGCTCTCCTGATACATGATAAGATATTGTCTTATTATTCCAAGAGGTCTTGTGGGAGCCGCCCAGGTAAGGTGCACAGAATAAGCACTTGTTACTTTTGCTGTTGGTGGATCTAGATCTTCAGGAGCAGCTTCAAGTGTGCGGACAATGGACCATGAACTTTGCAGCATGCCCTCTCTGTTCTGTGCTGTGAGGGAGTACTGATACTGTGTGTAAGGCTGTAAGTCTTCGGAAGAATCCCTGTATTCTAAAATCCCACCAGGTAAGGGGACAGCTGTTATATTGTCACGGCTGCCAGCAAGGCACCTGCAGTGGAGATGAAGAACATTTAGAAGCAAAACTTTTCCAGAGAACCTGGAATATTCTTGTAATTGTAGCTGTATAGCAAAGTATTAAGATGTTCTGAAGCCCCAAAAATGTCAAGTCAAAGTCCACCTAAAGTAAGTCCTACAGTACGTACCATAGATGCAGTTTCATAAAAAGCTGAAACCAAACTTTTGATCACTGTAAATAATACAACCACATTGGATTCATTGGGATGGGTTTTCTTAGCTTTTTTTTCGGTAGGGATACATAATGTATGCCTATGTATGCCTATGTATCTTGAAGGGGTTGTCCCACAAAGGACATTTGTCACCTATCCACAGGAAAGGTGATACATATCTGACTGCTGGGGGCAACACCACTGGGCCTTATGACAATGGCCGCCCCAAGCCCTCCATAACTCCTCACTGTGGTCATACAGCTACAATGGCGAGGTGGCCATCCAGCTCTATTCAATGTTTATAAAGCTGGTGGAATTGGCCAAATACAGCACCTGATGACTGTTTCCACCAGCTTCATAAAAATGAATGGAGGAGCAGCACTCATTTTCTTTTTTTTAGAAGTGATACATTTTCCATGGTACAGCACCTTAGATAAAGCACATTAACTATTATACGGTATAGAAGCTTATCCAGCTCCTATGCAGATATATGTATCACCATGGTAACAGACTACAAACAAGCCCTAAGTGTAGTCTGATCCTGCAGTCCTGGGTTACCCAATTCCTCCTGTCTTCTCTGCTAATCCACAGACAATAGAAGAGGATAGAGATTAGAAGAGAATAACTAATGACTGCAAGATCAGACTACACAGGTGTTCTGTTTGCAGTCTGTAACCATGGAGACATATAGTTCGGCATAGTTGCTGTATACATAAAAATAGTAGGACATTTTTACATGAATTTACATAATTCATATATTGTTGCCATGAGTTGCAAAAGTGTACACTCCCTCTAAAGCTGAAAACTCTTTAGAGCTTTTTAATTCTGATATGAAACCTGTCATAAATATGATGTGGAGGTATATAAATATAATGCAATGATATGTATGCATCTGTAGTATAAAGTGAGGTAGACATAGTACATAACATGCAGATTTGTGTTGAAAAGATGATTTTTGAAGCCTCCATTCGATCACTGCATAATGGAGCCAAGCAGACTGGGCCTGTACCAGCTACGGAGGTGCAAGTGGGCAACCTCCACCTCAGTTAAAAAGGACAGTTCTCCATCTTCCTGTCATATTTAACACCCCTGGCTGCCATGTACAGACTTAAAAAAAAGTATCTGCCCCCCAGACAGAAAGATTTTTATATTTAGGGTTCCATTCCCCTCATCAATTCCACCCAAGAGAAGAACTGGGATTGGGCCAACTGGAAATTGGAAAAAAAGGAAATTCTATAAAAATGTTGCATGGACATAGCTCATTGTTACACAGTGTGGGAGTTACCGGCGAGCTGACCGTGTATCCATTTCTTCCCTTTCTCCCCGGGTGCAGTAAGTTCTAGGACTTCACGATATTTTTCTCCCATTTATTTCTGTGTGCTTTTTTTTTTACTTTGTCTCATTTTACATCTGTTCTTTGTAAGCACTTCATGATTTTTTTGTGTATCAAGTATTCACTTTATAAGCCCACTTTGTTGCTCTAAAGAATCCATAGCCTGAACGTGTGATTGCTTGTGAGCAGCGAGTATATACGTGGTTTGGTTTTTGTAGCGTTTCTGATTTAAGGCAAAGTCAGTGGTGGTGGTGGCAGCTGTTTGGGGAGCGTGGTCTGTGCATGTTTGGGGTGATCTATGCTCACTTTGCAGCCCCAGAGTGGGAGCTGGTAGGTAGTTTGGCCCAGGAGTGTAGCAAAGGAGGGGCAGCCGGGGCATAGGTGTAGAGGCTGGGGTGGGCGCACCCGCCAGGCAGTTCATTTACCTAGTGAAGCACGGAGCCATCCGCTGATTTCCTGCGCTCCCCAGCAGCCACACATCGCACTGCTGGCTGTGCGGGAGGAGCAGTGAAAGCCAAGGAATAGGCCTCCTGCACAGCCAGCAGCGCAATGTCTGAACACAGGTATTACCCCAATCATCAGGGAAACAGGTGAGTATTTTATTATGGAGCTGGAGAGGGTACTAGGGGCCAAATGGGGGCACAAGGAGAACATAACTACAGTGTAGGGGCTCAAAGGTCATCATAACTACTGTGAAGGGGCACAAAGGTGGGCATAAATACTGTGAAGGGGAAAAAATTTGGGCATGACTACTGTGAAAAGGCACAAAGGTGGGCATAACTACTGTGAAAAGGCACAAAGGTGGGCATAAATACTGTGAAGGAGCACAAAGGTGGGCATAAATACTGTGAAGGGGCAAAAAAGTGGGCATAACTACTGTGAAAAGGCACAAAGGTGGGCATAACTACTGTGAAAAGGCACAAAGGTGGGCATAACTACTGTAAAGGAGCACAAAGGTGGGTATAACTACTGTGAAGGGGCACAAAGGTGGGCATAAATACTGTGAAGGGGCAAAAAGGTGGGCATAACTACTGTGAAAAAGCACAAAGGTGGGCATAACTACTGTGAAGGACCACAAAGGTGGGCATACCTACTCTGAAGGGGCACAAAGGTGGGCATAAATACTGTGAAGGGGAAAAAATGTGGGCATGGCTACTGTGGAAAGGCACAAAGGTGGGCATAACTACTGTGAAAAGGCACAAAGGTGGTCATAACTACTGTGAAAAGGCACAAAGGTGGGCATAACTACTGTGAAGGGGCACAATGGTGGGCATAACTACTGTGAAGGGGCACACTGGTGGGCATAACTACTGTGAAGGGGCACAATGGTGGGCATAACTACTGTAAAGGAGCACAAAGGTGGGCATAACTACTGTGAAGGAGCACAAAGGTGGGCATAAATACTGTGAAGGGGCAAAAAGGTGGGCATAACTACTGTGAAAAGGCACAAAGGTGGGCATAACTACTGTGAAGGAGCACAAAGGTGGGCATAACTACTGTGAGGGGGCACAAAGGTGGGCATAACTACCGTGAAGGAACACAAAGGTGGGCATACATACTGTGAAGGGGCAAAAAGGTGGGCATAACTACTGTGAAGTGGCCGCACCTCTGATGCCTTGCCCCTGGTGCTGGAAAGCCTAGCTACACCTCTGGTTTGGTCCCTGGCGTCCCTGGTGACGGGGCGCGGCCGCACGTATGTGACAAAACCTAATGCCTGGTGACACACTCTACATCAAGTACAGTATATACCCCCTATAGTGAAATAATTATTGGGTAGTGAGTGTGTTTCACTATTTAATGCATATTTATTAATTTTTTTTCATTTTTACTATAATAGAATCTCTGGCTTCCATGACACATACTGTATCCGTGCTGGTCCTTTACCGATGCGGGACGGCTTGGTAATCAGACCGGGCAAAGATTTCATGTAATATAAGGGGGGAGACAAATGTAAGGGTGCATGAATATAATGGAACGTTTCTTCCATCCTGCTTGACACAAAGCACTTTTTTGTCCTTATTTAAATAGGTCAAGTCTTGTGGCAAATACACAAGATCTGGGAGATATTTCCAGGACCGCCGCCGCTCCTTCAAGCTACTGTGATTTGATTAGGAATAAAATGATGTGGAGAGGAGCCGGGAATTACACTGAACACAGATATGAAGCGCTAACAGCAGAGATAATACTGAGCACCATATTAAACCACTATGGAAACTTGTATTTCAGATTGATTTCTCTCCCCCTTCAGTTATCAGGCCATGTTCACATGTTCAGGACTTTGCACTTAAATCCTGACAGAACCTGCTGACATCCTGAAATGGGTAATAAAATACCCCACTTGCATTTCTCCGAAAATATCAGTGCGGTAAAATGAATGCACTGCGGATCATGAGTCATTATTGCGAGGAATTCAATGCAGAAAAGCTGTAATTGGCTCCACTGAATTACACGTGGGGATCCGCTGGGGCATCCATGGCAGAAATACAGACCTTAGCCTAGGATTTCTGCTGCTACTGCTGCCGATTCTCCAAAACAACCACAGTGGATTCAGACATCCAGCCTGTGTGAACAAAGCCTTACAGAAAGAAGGAGGAGCCTGTTGCTGGAGTGGAGATAACATCTTGATACATTGTGTAATCCTAACATCTTGCATTGAGGTGGCACCTGTTTTCTTAAAGGGGTTATCCACTTTATTCACTACTGTTGTCCATTTTGTTTGTAGAATGACTATTTGACACCTACTAATATAGCCTTTGTTGAAATTCTGCACCATTTTCTATATTTCATAAGATATACTCCCTTGTTTGCCAGGTCTTTTGTCCTGTCCACACAGAGATCTTGTCTATAAAATGGCTGCTGATGTAGAGTCATATGACCAGGCAAATCACCTCCATGTGAGGTCTTCTCCATTCATATGCACCAGCCCTGCCATCTGCACTTGTCCTGTTGAGAGTTTAGCGCAGGTGCAATGTGTTTGAAGGCAGGAGACATCAAATGGAGGTGATATGCCTGGTCACATGGCCCTCCATCGGCGGCCATCTTATGGACAGGATGTCTGGGTGGACAGCAAAGAAGAGTTGCCCCATGCACCCATAGCGTCCTTTTGGCATAAACGGCTTCTCAGCTGGATTCCCTATCCAAATCCAGTAACTCCTTGTGCTGCTTCACCCTGGTCTAACTTTGATGAGGTTGTTAATGCAGCATGCCGCAGGGGCGTACGTGAGTGTGGGTAGTCGGGTGGGTGTAGTCTTATTTGTTCTCATGGTTCTGAAGCTCCCTGAGCTCATGCATTGCCGGGAAGGGCTCACCAGTTCTTCCCTTCAAGGCACACTCCGGTTCTTGGGATTCTCCTGCCTTATGGCGCTCGAGGTGCCCTCGGTGTTGATGGTTTTATGGTGCAAGGCAGGATCCCTGTTGTCGTGATGTCAGCACGGAATGTAGTGCAGGAAGCAATGAGGAGACAGTTGTGCAGCAGAACTGTTTTCTTTACTGAAGAATTCAAATGCAGACAATTCAGGACAGGAATGCAGAATTCTCAGATGTTACAGGTCTCAGTATTCGTAGGCCAAAATGTGTCTCTTTAAAATAGTTGAAGCAACTACTTACATTTTGCTAACTGACTTGTACCTTTGCTTCTAGATGTGGGGTGTAATACTTTATTTTAAGCAATATCTTGAAACCAATAATGGTGTCCCCCAGCAGGCATACACATCTGCTGCATTATTTGTACAGGTTGCTAATCCACTCTTTCACCTTGGGACATGGAAAACGACACAGGTGGGCCAAACTGTGGCGCGTGCTCAGGCACCGGAGGCCTCTCCTGAACACGGATGCCAAAGAGTCAATAAAGTGCTTTTTAAGACTGGTCTTTCTCTATACCTTGCTTGCATCTGCTCTGCTTTAGAGATGTTCTGGTTCTATCCTGTATGGTGCCAGGTCCAGTATGAGCTGGCCTGTGAGCTACATGCTTCTGCATTCTTCTCCTAGTATAAATTACACAGAAATATATTATTTGCACTTTTTTTTGCAGTATAATGCAACTCGGAGCAGGATACTACAATAGTATTTTTGAGTATTTTTGGTCATTTTGTCCAGCCTCTAACCTTTATTACTTTGTCCATTTTCCAGTATTTCAGCCTCTTCTCAGGTTTTCTTCCCTTGGTTGTTGCAGTGGTTTGGTGGTATTCTTGATTCGATTTCTGCCTTGATTTTCTCATTATGCTTTTGTCTGCTCCCTACCACCACATTCTGTAACTGTGACCTGGATTACTATTTGACCACGTCTGTTTTCTGCAATCAGCATGGACCAGACGTAGAGTCCAAACCTTCCATGGGTCAAGAATAAAGACCTTTAGACTCCATGCCTTAGTTAATCCAACCATATCAAAGATGGTCCACTATATCCAGTGACCCAGATGCTGTTGAGGGTCAGTAGACCAGGGAATACCATTAAGGGAGTGGGCTCACTCACAAGTTTGCCTAAGAACTCTGCCATGAATAAGGAATGGGATCTAGACAGCCTCCAAGAGCAACCTCTCCCACTGATCCAGGAGCAATGTGGTGATCACCATTACGTTTTCTAGCATGATAAAGCACCATGTCACAAGGTCAAAGTGATAAATAAGTGGCTCTGGGAATAAAACATTGAAAATCGGGGTAAATGGGCAGGAAGCTCCCCAGATCTTAATCCCATTGAGAACATCTTCAAAAAGCAGAAAGTATAATAAACTCCAAGCACCAATTAGGCAAGAATGGGTTGCCATTGGTCAGAATTTGGCCCAGGAGCTGATATCCAGCATGCCAGGGCAAATTATAGAAGTAAAGAAAAATATTGGAAATATTGAGTCTTTCCTTAAACTTGATGGATCTGTCAATGAAAGTTTTAAAAAAAACTTATGAAATACTTATAATTGTACTGCAGTATACCATAGAAACATCTGACAAAAAGATCAAAAAACATTGAAGCTGCAAACTTTATAATAAAAACTAAATTTGTGTCAGTCTCAAAACTTTTGGCCATGACTATAAAGTCCTGTCCTGGGAGGGAGACACCTCTAGTGCTGCCTACCTTCTGGAAAATGATCATCGCACTAGTGGTATCATTTTGCACCTTTTTGCTGCTGCCAAGTAATGTAGTACTTGCAGTGAATTTTATTGAAAGGTTAGAACATGGAGATCAGGACCTGTTCGACGGGTTGAAATCCAGCCTGTGTTGTCCCCAAAAACCCACTTTTTCAACAGTTAGACATTCTGCCTAGATACTGGCTTCCAACAAATAACTGATGTCTGTGGGTAACTTATGTTTCCTGTATAGAAGCAAAGTCCAGTACTATGAAATAGTCTATGGAAAAAACTATAAAAAATAAAGTGGACCTACGCGTTTCGAGCGTTAGAATCACTCTCATGGCATAAAAACAAAACAGCAGGGCCACTTCCTTATATCGGACATTGTATTATTGTGAATTGTGAGATTCAGGAAAAAATAGACTTAACATGACTTAAGGTGCATAAACGTTTACTAGACTATAATAGAAGATATATATATATATATATATATATATATATAGTAGGAAGGTGCAAGGGGTCGTCATTGATGGTAGGTACAGTATGTGTCACCGAGGTTCCTTCCAGGTTCCTGGCCTTCCAGTATGTGTCACCGAGGTTCCTTTTATTACCTTATGTGTGGATAAACACGGACATTTGAATTACGAACTTGTACTTTGCCTCTGTACTGCACCTGCTTATCCCAACTACCAGAGCGAAACCCCAGAATTGGTAGAGGATGCGGGCTGAAAGCTGTCGACAAAATGGAAGCTGTCATGAAAGCCCTCGTGGAGGCTAATATGCAGCAGCAACAGGTACCCCAGAGACTATAGACAATAGCCACCTGCGCCAGGTGGAAGTGGGAGACACTCTGGCGGTAGCTCTGCTGGACTCAGGGAGTCTGGTGTCCCTGGTAAGAGCTTCCCTGGTGCAGCCCGCCGAGTATACTGACCGAAAAGTCGGGGTCGTGTGCATCCATGGAGACTTAAAGGACTATCCCACCGCCCTGGTGTCTCTGTCCACGGTGGCCGGCAGGTGGACCCACGAAGTGGCCGTCGCCACCAATTTACATTCTGAACATATAATTGAGAGAGACTTCCCGTGTTTCCTGGCACTGTGGCCTGATACGAAAGTTACCTATACCCTTGAGAGTGGTGTAACCCCAGTAGAGTGGCCTTGCTCAGGGGGGAGGCCAGAACCCTAGGAACCTGAGAACGAAGGGCCAGCGGTAGTGGTGGCCACCACTTCGCTGAAAGAGGGGGAGTCAACACGGCTGAGTGTAATGGTGGGAGAAGTGGAGGATTTGCCGCTGGTGGGAGAAGTGGAGGATTTGCCGCCGGGTCCTGAGTTGGCAGACCTCAACGTCTTGGTACAGCACAGCATCGGGACCCAATACTATCTGGGGCCTGGGAAAATGTTGTAATAGTTGACTGTGAACCTCAACAACCGGGGGCCGAGTCGATGTTTCCCTGTTTTTTGGTTCATTATAAGATGCTATATCGGGTAAACCAACTACGGGGTGAGCATGTTGAACATCTGGTGGTGCCCAAGGCGTTTTGGAGCTAGACCACCAACATGTTCTTGGGGGTCAACTGGGATGGCAGAAAACGCAGGACCAGATACTAGAGCGGTTTTACTGGCCAAGTGTGTTCAGAGAGATGGAAGAATTTTGTAAGTCTTGCCCAACCTGCCAGATAACTAGCCCCCAGCCACATTTCCGTAGACCCCTGGTATCTCTCCCGATTATCGAGGTTCCAGTCGAGCAAATCGCAATGAATCTCAAAAGGCCCAGTACTGTAGTCCACTAAAGGGCACCAACACATCTTGGTCGTCCTAGACTATGCCACTTGGTACCCGGAGGCGGTGCCCCTGCGATATACATCGGCCAAACTCATAGCTAAGGAGTTAATGGAGATGTTTTCCCGAGTGGGGCTACCTAAAGAGGTTCTGACTAACCAAGGGACCCCTTTTATGTCAAAGGTCATGAGAGAACTCTGTAAATTACTGCACATAAAACAGCTACGGACGTCCGTTTATCATCCGCAAATGGACGGCCTGGTAAAAAGGTTTAATCAAACATTAAAAAACATGTTAAAAAGAGTGGTGTCTACCCTATCTCATGTTCGCAGTGCGAGAGGTGCCCCAGGCTTCTACTGGGTTCTCGCCCTTCGAACTGCTATATGGCCAACATCCTCGCGGTCTGTTGGACATAGCCAAAGAGGCGTGGGAACAACAACCCACACCATATAAAAGTGCAATGGAATATGTCACCCAGATGCAAGAGCGGATAGAGACAGTGTTGCCGCTTGTTAGGGAACATATGGAGGCAGCCAAGCGAGCCCAGAGTAGGGTCTATAATCGGCAGGCTCGGGTCCGGATCTTTAACCCGGGAGATTGGGTTTTAGTTCTGGTACCAACGGTTGACAGTAAGTTCCTGGCTAGGTGGCAGGGACCCTATGAAGTACTCGACAAAAGTTGGTGAGGTAAACCACAAGGTACACCAGCCAGGGCGGCGAAAGCCGGAGCAGGTGTACTATGTGAATTTACTCGAACCTTGGAAAGATAGGGAAACCAGTACAGATGACAGCCCACGGCCGGGTTTTCTAGGGGAAGAGGTTCTAGCCCCACGGTCTGATACAAGGGAAGCAGTTGCCACAGTGAACATTGCTGACAGTCTTTCCTCTAAACAGACTCAGGAGGCCAGGGAGTTCGTCAGCAGGAACACGGACGTGTTCTTGGACCTTCCTGGACGCACTTCTATCATCCAACATGACATTGTCACTGAGTCTCAGGCCAGAATCCGGTTGAAACCATACCGGGTACCCGAGGCTCGGCGACAAGCCATCTCGGAAGAAGTGCAGCTAATGCTACAACTAGATGTAATTGAGGATTCCAAAAGTGAATGGGCCAGTCCAATAGTCTTGATTCCCAAGCCAGACGGGACGTTATGATTCTGTAACGATTTCCGCAAACTAAATAAGATTTCCAAATTTGATGCATATTCCATGCCTCAGGTGGGTGAGCTTATTAAGAGGTTAGGCCAAGCCTGGTATTTTTCTGTTTTGGACCTCACCAAAAGGTACTGGCAGGTACCCTTAACGGAGGCTGCCAAAGAGAAAACTGCCTTCATCACACCAGAGTGGCTGTATTAGTATAAGGTGTTACCCTTTGGTCTGCACAGCGCTCCCGCCACCTTTCAATGGCTCATGGACATTGTGCTGCGTACACACCGTCGGTACGCTTCAGCTTACCTGGACGATATTGTCATCCACAATACCAACTGGGAAAGTCACCAACCCAAGGTACAGGCTGTAGTGGACTCCCTTTAAAAGGCTGGACTAACAGCTTACCCAAAAGAATGTGCGATAGGGTTAAAGGAGACAAAATACCTGGGGTATGTCATTGGGTGCGGAGTCATCAAACCCCAAGCGAACAAAATAGAGGCGATATGGAATTGGCCCCGACCTGTCACTACTAGGCACGTAAAGTCGTTCCTGGGAATGGTGTGATATATTTTATGAGGTTTGTCCACCACTTTGCTACGGTGGCAGCACCCTTGACAGGGCTCTTGAAGGGACGCAAGTCAGCGATGGTTCACTGAGATGATCAGGCGGAAAAGGCTTTCTCCGCTTTGAAGTCGGCCCTGGGTGGGTCCCCGGTTTTGGCGACGCCCGACTTTAAAAGGAAGTTTATAGTACAGACCGTTGCCTCCGAAGTAGGCCTCCTTACCCCAGCCGAGACCCGGTACGATATAGTGGAGAGAGAGTGCCTGGCTATCAAGTGGGCACTAGAATCTCTCCACTACTATTTGTTGGGGAGAAAGTTCCGCCTGGTGACTGACCACTCCCCTCTTAAATGGATGAGCCAGACCAAAGACAGAAATGACTGGGTCACCCGGTGGTTTCTCTTTTTACAGAACTTTGAGTTTTTGGTGGAACACAGGGCAACGCGGATGCCCTGTCCCGAGTATACTGTCTAGCGCGTGTTCACCCCCTCAGGGTTGAACAAAGGGGGGAGGTATGTAGGAAGGTACAGGGGTTGTCATTGATGGTAGGTATGTGTCACTGAGGTTCCTGGCCTCGGTAAAGTAAGAGCTGGTATTTTCATGTGTCAGTGGCAGCTAATGCTGATTTTGCTATTTAGTATGGCTGTAAATAGCTGGTCCGGGGCGGCTCTTATTGGGAGTAGTCAAAGTGCTGGGTGGGTGACTACTCCCCACGTTCCAGGCCGGGTTTTGTCAGCACCTGGCTATCCTTAAAAAGGCAGCTGGGCTCAGCAGAAGAGAACGCCCTGCGTGTTGTGATCTGAGCTCTGTGCTGGGCTGAAAAGCTGAGACCCATGTGTTGGGAGAGCAGGCCACCTAAAGCCTGGATTTAGACTGCTGGAGGCAGAACCGCCGACAAGGTGACGTAATTTTGTTATGCATGAACTTTCTACTCTGTGTGAACAAACACCAACCCTGCAAAGAGTGTTTTTTGTTTGACCTTATGTGTGAATAAACATGGACATTTGAATTACGGACTTGTACTTTGCCTCTGTACTGCACCCATCCCAACTACCAGATATAAATAATAAAAAAGTAAGGTAAGTAACAGTCACTGAAAGCTGTGAAAACAAATGAGTTAGCGCCACTTACCAACTAGATTACAAGGAATTAAAGGGGATGGAATCAATAAAATATCCTGCTATACAGACATG